>NC_056728.1:812829570-813177070 GCF_019279795.1 Protopterus annectens | reverse complement strand
CACACAGGAAAAAACAAATTGTTCTTTTTCAGTTTATATATAAAAAAAAACCCAAAAAGATATTAATGTACATGAGTTTAGACAGCACAGTAAGGAAGTACAAAAAAAAAGTTAATTTGTTTAGTCAAGTCCAATATAGAAGGTAGAGAAGTATCAAAGAAAAAGTTTTCAGTTGGGGAGTAAACATAAAAAAGGAGAATAGTATCAGTCAGGATCGGAGCGGGGCAAAGCCAATGGGTTTTAATGAAGTTTTTCAATTGTTTCTTGTAAAGGTTGGTGGAAGTAAGGGATGTTATTTCACTTGGAAGTTTGTTCCAAGTATTGCCAACAGCATTTGAGAACAGGCAGTCCCCGGATTTGTTATTGAATTTTATGGTGGCAACTTGTAGCTTTTTAGCAGATCTTAGGGTAGGAAAGTTTTTATAAGAATTGAAGAGGCTACAAAGTATGGGAGTATTTGTAGGGTGATGTAAAATATTGTGAATAAAAATGAGTTGCTGGAAAAGTAGTTGATTTTGTACTTCCAGCCATCCTAGAAGTTTAAGATTAAGGCAATGTTGGGTACGGAAAGGGGCACCGGTGGCAAATTTGGCTATGGTGTTATAGGCGATTGCTAGTTTATTTAGATTGCTTTTGGATAGGTTAGCATAGATGGGGGAGGCGTAGAGAAGAGTGGAAATGAGGTGGGTTTGGGCAATATAAATCTTAGCTGAGTCTGTAAGAAAAGGTCTTATTCTATAGAGGAATCCAAGTTTTCTATTTACTGATTTAATAGTTGAGTTAATGTGTGTGTCAAAGCTGAGATTGCTATCTATTATTACACCGAGGAGTTTGGTGGTGGTGTCGGGGGCTATTTCTGTGCCATTATTTGATTTCACTATGAAATTGATAGAGGGGGACTTCTGCGTGGGAGTAAATAGTAATAATTTAGTTTTTTTGGGTTACGGAGGAGACATCTTTGATGGAACCAGTTTTCAACTAAGGTAAAGACTGTTTGTGTGCTAATTTAGAGTTTTGCAGGAGAGGATGCGGCACATATCAGAGTCGAGTCATTGGCATATTGTATGCATGTAGTTTGGGGAAGGGAGGCTTTTAGATCATTAATGAAAATTGTGAAAAGGAGTGGTCCAAGAATTGATCCTTGAGGGACTGCATGGGTGATAGGAAGCTGAGAGGATAGATCATTGTCCCACAAGACAGCTTGTTTTCTATTTTCCAGGTAGGATTGGAACCATTGTACTAATTGAGAATCAAGAGAAAGTGATTCAAGTATACCTATCGATAGTTGGTGGTTAGCCATATCAAAGGCCTTTGAGAGGTCTTTGAAGAGAGCAGAAGATAGCAGCTTAGTCTTCCTATTTTTATTAATGCAGTCTGCAAAGGATAGAAGAGCTGTTGTAGTACTATGGTATGGCTTGATACCGTGTTGGCAGTCTACTAGTAGGTTATTTTGGAGGAGGTAATGAAGTAATTGACGGTGGATACATCTCTCCATAATTTTTGCTAGGGGAGAGAGAAGGGCTATGGGGCGGAAGTTTGATAATTCATTTGAGGTACCTCCCTTATGCAGAGGGATGATATATGTGACTTTCCAGATGGATGGGACATACGATTCAGAGATGGTTCTATTTATTAAGATAGAAATAGGGTAGGCAAGTACACCAGCTGCAATTTGCAGGCATTCAGCTGGGAGGAGGTCAGCTGATGGTGTACATGGTTTAAGTTTAAGAAGCAGGGAGTGTATTAGAGATGTTGGAACAGGCTGAAGTTTAAAAGACTGGGGCAAGTTGCTTAGTGAGGGTCATTTGGTGGTGGTAATAGGTGGTAAGGTATTTGCTAGTGATTGGACTGTTTCAGAGAAAAAATTGTTAAAGGTGTCAGCAATTTGGTTGGGAGAAGTTTGGGTTAAGTTGGAGGGGGTAGGTGTTTTGGACTCCCCTGGGTAGAGTAGTTTATTGATTCCTGACCAGAACGTTTGTGGGTTGTTTTTTTGGTTCTGTTGGACATTGAGGTAGTAGTTTTTTTGTCAAGGATTATGGATTTCTTAGTGGTATTATGAATTTGTCTAAAATTTAGGTGATCAGTTGTGTTTTTAGTTTTTCACCATTTGAACCAGAGTTTGTTTCTTAGTTGAATGTTTAGCCTTGTGTCCTTAGAGATCCAGGGATCTGGTTTATTTTTAATTCTAACAGTGCAAGTGGGAGTGTGGTGCTCAAGGATTTGCAAAAATGTTTTGTTAAAGTATAAAACGGCTTCGTCAAGAGGTAGGTATTTTAGGGGAGTCCAATTGCAAGCTTTGAGCTCAGCTTGGAAATTAACTGGGTTGAGATATTTTTTGTTTCTGGTAGTTCTAAAAGCTATTTGATTGTGAATGTAAGTCTTTTGCCTAGAAATGAAAGTAAGAAAATGGTCACTAATATTGTCGGGGAGTATACCTTTTTGATAAGTATGGGGGTCACTATTTACTAGTATCCAATCTAAGGTGGTTTATTTCTTGCTAGGTCAGCTAACAGTATTTTCAAGAGTATTGATATTATTACCTGGGGGGATGTATGAGCAGATAATGTATGTCGATTTCTTTGTATTAATTTGGAGCTTAGAGTTTAAAATTTCTATGTAGTTAGGTGGTGGAGGATGTATATCTAATGATGTGACCTTCAGTTCAAATTTGAACAGTATTGCTACCTCACCACCCTTTTTATTTAGATGGTCTAGTCTGAGAATGTTATAGCCTGGAGGGACAATGTCATTGTCTTTAGTTGTGGGTTTAAGCCAGGTTTCAGTAAGGCATAAGATGTCAAAGGAAGAGATGTCTAATAGGGCATGTAGCTGGGTAATTTTGTTATTAACACTTCTTATATTGAGGTGACCTATAAGTAGAGAGTTTAGGCTTTTTGGGACATTGAGGAGAGTGGTAGAAGAGGCTGAAGAAGTATTAAGGGTGGTAAATTTAGGACCAGGGTTTGGGTGGATGTCACAATGTAGCAGCAAGCAATTATGAGGGTTACATGTTAGTTTGAAAATTTTACAGAGAGAAGGGTATCCTTTTTTCATTTGGAGATATTTAATATGGGTTATTTTATGAAAGTGAGGTAGAAGGAAGGATGAAGAGGATGTTATGTTACTGTGTGTTATGGAGGTGATAGGAGAGAGAGGGCTTGTTTGTCTTGGGGGGTGTAGAAATGTAGCAAAAGTTAGGGATTAATAACAAGTTAGGCCATGAGATATAAGTAATGAGGTGAGCCCAATGGATAAGAAAAGAATGTTAAGATGTGTTGGCCCACAGTGGTTATACATGGTGAGGGGTGTAGGGTGGTGGAGGTTAAACTATTTGGAAGAAACTGAAGACTAGTTGTGAGGTGGGGAGTGTTTGAGGGAATAGCAGGTGTAGAAAGGTATGACTAACCAAAAGGAGCCAGAATCTGTTAATTGATAAAAGGCAATGTAGTGAGGTAATTGGTAGATTAGGGTTGAGAGTGTCGCTAGGGAAGTATAAGGTCAGGTGCACTGGGGTGTGTGGGATTTGGGGGTAGGGTAGCGGAGCAGAGTGAGCCCGCAGGGCAAATGGAGTGGGTAGAGACAAGAATACGGCTAGGCTTAGAGAAAAAAAAACAATCAGTGAAATGCTTAATCTAAAGGGAGAATTAGTTTACTGGTCTGGATAGAGTCCAGAGATGCAGTAGTGGTGGCAGTAAGAGACAAACAGTTTGCTTTAGAGACGATAGTAGAAATGTGAGGGGTAGGATCTGGGACAGAGGGATAGCTCTATGGAAAATGGACTAGGTGAGGGCACCACTGAGTGGTTGGAAATGATAAACTTGAAAATACTATACGTTTGTAAAAGAAAAAAATTGTATATAGGAAGAATATCTTGACTGGGATAGTGGGGACACAAAATTGCAGGCAATACAGATATTTAAAAATTGTACAGAGAGAGAGAGGCGACAGAGGGTAGAGAGGGGGATATGGCTGCTGGCTAACCTAGTTTGGAAGTGTACCTTAGACTACTAGAAAGTAGTAGTTACAATAAACGTACAGTAGCCAGGTTTGTAGGAAAAATTACATACTTTCTGACTTCCTTTCTTGGAAGGGTACAGAGATATGAGGTAGTTAGATGAGGCAGTAGGAGATTATTACAGGGCTTCTTTACATCAAGCAGTGAGATTTGATTCCTAGTTCAGGATATGCAAGGTTGAGGAGCTTGGAACTTTGGAAGAGAGAGAAAGAGTTTTTGACTTCTTTTCTTGGAAGGGTACAGAGATATGAGGTAGTTAGATGAGGCAGTAGAAGATTATTACAGGGCTCCTTTACGTCAAGCAGAGAGATTTGATTCCTAGTTCAGGATATATAAGGTTGAGGAGCTTGGAACTTTGGAAGAGAGAGAAAGAGTTTCTGACTTCTTTTCTTGGAAGGGTACAGAGTTATGAGGTAGTTAGATGAGGCAGTAGGAAATTATTACAGGGCTCCTTTATATCAAGCAGTGAGATTTGATTCCTAGTTCAGGATATGCAACAATTTATGCATCTGATGAGGCATTAGCAATGGTTGAATTAATTAGAGCTAAAGTATTATGAAGATAATTTGCAAAGCAAGACTGGTTATTTTTTTCATGATATGCATATATCTTTTTGGAACATAAACTTACATTTTGAATTAGTTTTTATGATAATCTTGAGTATGATTAAGTGACAGGGTTGTGTTTTACTCAAGATGTCTATAGCTTCTTTTATACTGTGTTTGTAATACCTATTACAGCTTTAGAACTGGGGTTTTCAAGCATGGCTTCTACAAAATGAACACAAATGATTATTTTTAGAATTATTGTTAGTGAAATACACTGGGGACTGAAATTTCTGTATATTTGTTCAAGTATATGAATGCCACTAAAGGATTTTTTTGAATTGTAATTTGGCTAGGAGCTATCACAAGTTAGTAGATGTAAGAGAGACTCATAATATCTGCTGTATATGTCATAGGTTCATAGGTTCATAGGTAGGTACTAGGCTAATGGCCCTAGGGCCTATATAAGCCTAGCCAAAAAGGTACCCTGGCTTTTGCCACCCAAGAAAATTATTTTCCTGTGCCCCTGTTGAGCAGAGCCACAGAAGTGATCCCTGGGGTGAATTTTCTATTTCCCATCCAATCAAGATTTTTCTTGAAGAGTGCTAATGAGGAGCTCTGTTTGACATAGATAGGTAGTCTGTTCCAGAGTATGGGAAGTCTCTGGGGCAGGAATCTATCCCTCCAGCATGTTCTGTTTATTGTGGTGACAAGCTTTAGGTCCCTAGAGCATGTAGCTCTGAGGGATTGGGATTTCTTTAAGTGGAGCATGTCCATCAGCTCTGGGTTTGACATAGCTTTGTATGTTAGGCAGAGATCACCTCTGAGTAGGCGATATGCGATGGAGTAAAGCTGGAGTTTTTTGAGACGGTCTGCATAGGGCATCTTTTTGAGGCCAGTAATCATCTTTGTGAGGTATTTCTGTGGCCTTTCCAGTTGTTGTAGATGTCTTGTGAGGTACATACCAAAAGGGGCATTGTACTCTATAATGGGTCTAATGAGTGATGAGTAGAGGGGAACAATGACATCTTTTTTTCTGGATGAGAAACTTTTTGTGATGAGGTGAGCCACGTAGAAGGATTTCCTGACCACTGTGGCAATGTGATTATCAAAGGGGAGACTACTGTCCACCTGTGTCCCAAGGTCTCTTATCAAATGTTCGGTGTTAAGTAGACTACCAGTTATGTGGTAGTTCATGGGTACAGAGTTTTTACGAAAGGGGATGACAGTACACTTTTTGGCATTTATCTTCAGGCCATGGCTTTGACACCAGGTATCTGTCTCAGCGAGGCCCTTTTGTAGTATGTCCACATTGTTAGGAGTTTCGATTATGGCTCCTAGTTTGCAGTCATCTGCAAACTTTGTTAGCCAAAGACCTTATGTGTTAGCCTGTACTTCAGAGAAGTAGATACCAAACAGGAAAGGACCCAGGACTGAACCCTGTGGTACTCCAATTGTCACTGGTCTGAAGTCAGATTTGGAGTCTGCTACTTTCACAGTGTGGGCTCTGTCCATGAACCAGTTGGCAACCCATCTTGTGACATAGGGATTTATACTTAGTTTAGTGAGCTTATCTATAAATCCAGAGTGGGGGATGGTGTTGAAAACCCTGGCGAGATCTAGATAAGCTGTGTGAACCACCTTACCCTCATCTATGGCTTTGGTGACTGCTTCAAAGAAGTCAATCAGGTTTAGGAGACATGATCTACCTTTTACAAACCTGAAGTGGGTAGGGTCCAAAATTTGGAGATTACCAATGTCTTTGTTTATGAGTTTCATGATGATACGTTCTATGGCCTTGCAGACCAGGCTCATCAGGCTAATGGGGTGGTAGTTCCCGGGGTCCGTCGTGGCTCCCCCTTTGTGGCGTGGGATAACTGTTGCAGTGCGCAATTCAGTAGGCACAAAGCCTGAGGTGAGGCTATGATTGAACATGGTACTTAGGTAGGGTGCCAGTTCATTCTGTAGTTTGTGTAGAATGCAGCCTGGGATATTGTCAGGTCCCATGGATGCTGTGTTCTTGGCTTTGGAGAGTGTGTTTTTTACCTGTGTAGCCATGATTAGAAGAACTTTGCATTCTTCCGGTATAGAGATGGGCCCTCTAGGGGGTGAGAGGGGGGTAAAGTTAGCACTGAACCCATCTGCCAGGATGTTGGCAATATCAGTTTGTTCTGTATATTTAGTGCCATTGTGCTGTAACTCAGAGCAGATCTGAGTATTGCCATTGAGATTCTTGACATAGCTATAGAATGCTTTGTGGTTGTCTTTAGAGTCAGTGGCAATTTTGTTTTCATAACTGGCTTTGGAGGATTTTATGAGGGATGTCAGCTTCTTACTGAGGTTGACCAGGGAGTTCCTCCAGTCATGGGAATCTTACTCTTTTTTGCAACAGTTTCTTTCTTCTGTTGTAGAGTTTGTTTATGGCAGAGGTCTACCAGATTGGCTTCCTTTTTTTGGAAGATAGCATCTTAGTTCTATTAGGGATAGCATGATCCATGCACTTGTGTAAGTGCTTATACAGTACATTTTGTAGGATTCAGCAGTCGTATCTCTATTGTCCGTCTGCATGGGTGTCATGAAGTTTGCCACTTCTGTCTTAAGAAGTGTGAAGTTGGCTTTGGAGAAGTTTTTTACAGTGGTTTCCCTAATTGGAGGTGAGGGCGGGATGTGGATGTCTAGAGTGATTAGCTTGTGGTCGGATCTGACCAATGAAGAATTGACCTCTGGTGTAGAACACCGGTTGCCCATGTTGGTAATGGCCAGGTCTAGGATATTGTTGCCCCTGGTGGGGGTGTGAATAAGATGATCCAAGGTGTTGGAATTTATGAATTCTAGAAAACCTTGAGCAAAAGAGTTGGTACATGAGTAGTTTTCCTAGTTAATGGTGGGGTAGTTGAAATCACCCATTATTAGGGTGTTGGGTTTTACCCTAATACTTTCCAGTGTATCAAGAAATGAGGAGTGGGAATCCTGGAGCATGGTGGGGGTCTGTAGCAAGCTAAAATTTGGATTGCAGTCTTGCCCAGAGTTAGTTGCACTTGGATAATCTCGGATGCATTATGCTGTGCAACTAGCCTGAAGGTGTGGATATCGTTAATGTATATGGACACGTCTCCACCTTTAGTGCTTCATTCTGGGTTAGGTGGCCGAAAAAGGGGTGGTATGAATTATAGCCTGGGAATGCAGGGGTGCTTTCTGGAGCTTTGAACCAGGTCTCTGTCAATGTACAGATGTTGATGTTCTCCATTTTAAGGAGTGCCTCCAGTGAGTACATTTTGAGGTTTAGACTTCTAGCATTGAGCAGCATTACCCTCAGATTTTGCTTGCTTGTACCTGTTACAGTGGTGAATTTGTCATTTGAACCTTGCCTAAAAAAGGCACTATAGGGGTGGCAAGAGCCTTAGCCAGTATCCAGAATCCCAAGGGCGACTGGTGCAGGCCATCTCTGGCAAAGCATCGTGGCCTGTCGATCATGTCATCCCAGGCAGACAAATACTGGATCCCCTTAGAATGACACCAGAAGCTTAGCCAGTTGTTGAAGTCAATCATTTTGTCCTTGTACTGTGGTATCATTCTAGGTGATGGCAGGATGCTACTCAGGGCTAGTGTCTACCTGCCTGGGCTACAAGATTGGAGAGCTCCTCCATGTCTCTTTTTATGTAGTCCAGGGAGGTACGTCTCAGGTCATTCACACCAACAAGGACATTGACAATGTCATATTTGTACTTGTTGTGGAGTTACCTGAGTGTGTGCATTATGTGGCTGATCCTGGCACCTGACAGGCAGCTGACAGTAACTTTCTCCTTGTTTAGCCTGGTGAGTGGAACATCAGTGTGCCTGACTATAGAGTCACCTATGACTAGAGTGTTGGGTACGTTGTTATGCCTTATGTGCTGTGGTTGATAGGTACAAAGGTCATCTGTCTATTACAGCATCGAATTTAAAATGATTGACTCAAATCACATTTTATTTGAGCATTCTGAAACTCATACTACCTCTAGATAATGGCTGCATATACAATTGAGTACAAATACAAGTAAGATTATGTATAAAACAGTGCAACAGGAGCTGAAATTTGCCAATTACTGCATGCTACAAACTTCTTTAAAATGTATGCTTTCTCCCTTGTTATGACATCTGTGTGTAGAACCGTCTGCAAGGTAATAAAGCAAATCATTCAACAAGTCAGAATAAGTAAAGAAGACCTCATCCAAATCATAGCATTTTTTTAGTACTTTCAGTCATATTTTATTGGTAAAGCAACTATTTCTGTCTTTAGTGTAGAATTTTATCAAGTCTTTAAAGTACATGAGTCTGAGATCATGTACAATATATACTGAGTATAACATTGTCAGACATCATTATAATATGAAATATATGAAGCATCACCATGTCAGAGATGATGTATAACATAATATATGTGGAACGCCATCTTAACACAGATCATGTATGTGGAATATCACCTTATTAGCGATCATCTACATCATAGGCAGCTAGGGCCGTAATAACATGAGTAACATGGGCAGTTTTATATGTGTAAATCAGGTTCATGGTTGCCACTGTATCTCACATGTTGATACACCAAGTTACAGGTTACTGCAATTGTCCATCCTCCAAAGACATAACCTTTATCTTTTTTTGATGTCCTCTAAGCCAGAAATTAATAATATACAAAATATAAGCATACTATACAGTAGCACACCAACATTGTTGTATATTCTGTTATTTATCTTTAGTATCAGACTCTCCAAAATTGGGCAGCCACGGTGGTACAGTGGTTAGCATTGTCAACTCACAGCAAGAGGTTTTCCGTTTCTATCCTCGGCTGGGGTGCCTTCTGTGCAGAGTCTGCATGTCCTCCCTGTGGTCCCATGGGTTTCTTGTGGGTGTTCAGGTTTCCTCCCACATCCCAAAGACATGCTGTAGGTGGATTGGACACTCCAAATTGGCCCTAGGCATGTGTGTGCCTTCCTTGGAAGGTTGGGCGTCGGGCTGGCAACTCAACACTGTAAAACTCCACTGCCAATCATAAGCGGACAGGTGATCTGCTGTGGCGACCCCTAACTGGGAAAAGCCAGAAGAAGAAGATCAGACTCTCCAAAATTAAGAGTCAATGAGATGGCATTTCTATCTTGAGTCCAGCCTTATATCTATATCTACTGTATATCTACCTAAATGTCTATATATTTATCTATTTATCTATCTATATATCTATATTTATATCTATATATAACTATCTATGTATACACCTGAAGGCAAAAGGACTCACTACTGGGATATTTACTCTCTGAAATATTCTTATCTCTGGCTCTACGTCACTTATGGCTGCCCTCCCCCAAGTGAAGAATTTCTGAAAATTATCCTGCAAACAACTGAGAGCAAAAGGAGTCACTGCTGGGACTTTTACACTCTGAAATATTCATATCTCTATCTCGGCTGCCCCCCCCTCCCTCCCAAGTGAAGAATTTCTGAAAATTATTTTGCAAACAACTGAAGGGGAAAGGACTCACTACTGGGACTTTTACTCTATGAAATATTCTTAGTTAGGTGTATTCCCTGTTAACTATTTTCTGCATCTAATTCTTAGTGCTTTTACTTAATTTTATTATATTGGCTTAGCATGCACACTTGCAAGGTCTTCCCCTCCTTTTCCAATCTCTGCCATTGCAACTATCTGCCATTAGCTGGCAGCAGAACATCACCAAACAACTGAATCTTCGCCCAGATAAGCAGCTCATCTTGTAAGCAGGACAGCTCTACAGTTATTTAAATTCTCCAATATTTCTGTCTACTGTAAAGTCACCCAAGTCCCTTCAAAGCAGTTATTTTTCCATTCCCCGTGAATAAATAGTGGAACACAGTAGCTGGCATAATCCCTGCCATTAAGGTACAATGCTGCTTGCCTTCATTACTTAGACCCCCTGATACTTTTTTTCCAGCTCTTACCTCCTAGGTAGGGCTCTAGATCAGGTTTCACTACCATCCCCCCACTGGATATCCTCCCCCCTCCCCTTCCCCTGGAAGGCTCTATTAGATACATTTAAACTGCAGCGCCATTTTATAAAATAATCCAGGGTCTGCTACTTCAACTGCCTCTACCCACCATGTCCCCTGAGAAGTGTGCACACATGCTGGTATTTTTTTAGTTTTTGTATATGCTTAGTTTTTGTTTCATAGTACTGCTTCTGTGTTATTGATGCATTTTTACTGTGCACTGTTTTAACCTTTGCTTATAAATGTGAGCATTGTGTTGAATGTATTTAGCATAGTATGCAGGTATTTTTGATTTATGCATTTGCTTAGTTTTTGTTTGAAAGTACTGCTTCAGTTATTGCTGCAATTTTACTGTGCACTGGTGGTGCTGCGATAGCGTTGTCGCCTCACAGTAAGACGTTGTCCTGTTCGATTCTCAGTGAAAGCGTCTTCTGTGTGGAGACATGCGTGAATGGGCGTACCTTCGTTGACGGTTGTGCATCAGAGCTGGCAACTCGGCACGTAAAAATCTACTGCCCATCATTAGCAGACTGGAGTTCCGCTGTGGCGACCCCTAACCGGGAAAAGCCGAAAGACACAACAACTGTTTTAACCTTTGCCTCTGAATGTGAGCATTGTGCTGAATGTATTTAGACATATGTAGAGTACATTTATTGGATTATTGTAACTGTTTTGTAGAACTTATGGTCAATCACTGGGACACGTGTTACCTGAACACCCTCAATGCTTGCTAACACTATTATGTAATTTCAACATATATTGCATTTACTAGGGCAATGCTAACTCTGTGAACTATTCAGCATTTCCCACTGTGGCTACTGGTATCTATCTAATAGATTGCCTGAATCTTTGCTGTTATCCTGTAGGTTGTGCCTGGTTGCAAGTGTGAATTAATGTTGTGCACACTTACCTGGCATGTATCTTACCTCATAATAGTATAGCCTTACCTTCCACATTCTCCACTCACATGCACCCACAGCTTTCCTCAAGCCAATACTTTGCTCATATTAATTTTTTACTGTTGTCTACCCAGAACAAGACTTTGTCACATTTCTTTTTGTCTCCTTTATCATACAGCTCTAGCTCTACTTCACTCGTGGCTTCCCCCCATGTGAAGAATTTCTGAAACTTATCCTGCAAACAACTGAGGGCAAAATGAGTCACTACTGGGACTTTTACTCTCTGAAATAGTCTTATCTCTATGTCTATTTCACTTATGGCTACCCCCTCCCTCCCAAGTGAAGAATTTCTGAAATTATTCTGCAAAAAACTGAAGGCAAATGGACTCACTACCAGGACTTTTACTCTCTGAACTATTCTTATGTAGGTGTATTCCCTGTTAACTAATTTCTGCACCTAGTACTTAGTGCTTTTACTTAATTTTTTTATATTGGCTTAGCGTGCACATTTGCAAGGTCACCCCCCACTTTTTTCCCAATCCCTGCCATTGCAACTAGCTGCCACTAGCTGGCAGCCGAACACCACCAAACAACTGAACCTTAGCCTAGATAAGCAGCTCATCTTGTAAGCAGGACAGCTCTACAGGTATTTAAATTCTCCAATATTTCTATCTACTGTAAAGTCACCCAAGTCCCTTCAAAGCAGTTATTTTTCCATTCACTGTGAATAAATAGTGGAACACAGTAACTGGCATAATCCCTGCCATTAAGGTACAATGCTGCTTAACATCATTACTTAGACTTCTGATACTTTTTTCCAGCTTTTACCTCATAGGTAGGGGTCTGCCCCCTCCACTTCCCCTCGCTTCGCTCAGGCTTGTTCCGCTCCTCTACCCTACCCATTTCCCACACACCCCTAGCTCATTTGCTTTATACCTAACCTTACCACACCCACACCTAACCCCTATCCCTCAGCCAATCACACAAACCACCACCACCTCCTCCCCTCCTTTGCTCTCATATTACACATTCTACACATAGTACCTCCACACTCTCAAAGTTGCTACAATCCATCCTAAATAAAGTAAAATATTCACCAAGGCACCAAAGTTCACTTCAAACAGAATCCACAGGTACCACTAAGGATCAAATACCAGTAGTTTTCTTTGAAAACACAGCTTTAATGAAAATCAACAAAAAACACATACACTGCAGGCATTGACGTCTCCCATCCAATACATTTTAGTTTGCAAGTTACTTCATCAGATGCGGACAGACTTATGAACCATTCCTTTTACACTCCCTCTACTTGGTGAATTTAATCAATTACCCAATGAAAAAAAATGTTAATTGGCAATTAATACAGAATAGAATAATTTTAGAATGACTATGTGCATATACAACCTTTTCTGAATGAAAAGTACATGTACCACCATGTTACTTATTAAAGGAATGGTTCATAAGTCTGTCCGCATCTGATGAAGTAACTTGCAAATGAAAACATATTGGATATGAGACGTTAATGCCTGGAGTGTATGTGTTTTTTGTTGATTTTCATTAAAGCTGTGTTTTCAAAGAAAACTGCTGGTATTCGATCCTTGGTGGTACCTGCTGAGTCTGGTTACAATCCATCCTACCTATATCCTATCAGGACCCTTACACATTCCACAGGGTTATCGCTATACACTCCTACTGCTTCTGAAAAACCAAACATGTACCCCCATTACGTAATCCTAACAATAGCACTCACCATCATAGCCCATCTAACCTCACCCTACTTGAATAACATTACAATCCCCAACATAAGTCACCCCACCTCATCCTCACTTCCAACATTCACTAACAACTCCTTACTCATGTCACCCTCACTCTTTAACCACACCACCTATGACCAACACCCCTACAAACTCCTCCATTATCAAAGAAAATCTAGGATATCCATACAATGGGACGTAGCCTTCTCCAAATACTTACAACCCATAATAAACATTGCTTCTCACCTACTATGTGGTGGTGATATCAACCCCAACCCAGGTCCAATAACAAGTCCTACAAATCACCAAAATCAGCCTAGAACCAATACTAGCCTACTTAAGAGAAAATCCGATATTCTAATAATAAATCATAACATAAGAAGCATCCTTAACAAAACCACTGCGCTGCATGCAACCATAGCATTATACTTACCTAACATTAACAGAAACATGTCTTAAAAAATACATTAAAATGAAGTAATACTTCCCCCTATTATAGCATACTACAAAAAAGACCATAGGGCTGAAATAGGAGGTGGAGTCACTCTCCTATATCAGAACAACATCAGTGTTGAACTATTTAACATATAAATCCCTGCATTTAATAATGCAGAGATCCTACTTGCTAAGGTAAGACTAAATACACAAAAACAGCTAAATATCTTAGGATCATATATCCCACCAGGAGATAACATCAAAACCCTGGAATCTCTTCTCTAATGGACATCAAAAACCCTCCCCCATGAAACCATTATACTAGGCAACTTCAATATTGATTGGACCTCACTTAAATCACCCCACCCCTCAAATCATATTAACCTTTATGGATTCTCACAGCTTATACAAACCCCTAATAGGGTAGAAAAAACCTCAAAAAAGAATCAATACCAGACTGGATTCTCACCAGTCGCCTATCTTCCACCCATAATTTTGGTACACTAACCAACATTCTAAGCGACCACCTCCCAACCTTCTTCATCAAATATCAAACTGAACTCACTAGAACTAGCTCTCTTAAACACATCAGATACACTAAAACTTCAGGGCTGATGACCTTAATACAGCCCTTAAACACTCTAACTGGTCCCCTCTTTTAACACTTCCTTTAGATGAAGCAGTTGAGTATTTCAACACTATCTTCTTAGGCCTTCTCAACCAACTTGCTCCACCAAGACAGATCTGCACTAAAACCATTTATGTTCCATGGCTTACCAGGAGCGCTATGCAACTTATGAAACAAAGGGATAAAGAATGGGACACTTGGCGCAAAAATAAAACTACTAATAGGCAAACATTCTTACAACTGAGAAACACTATAAAAAAGCAAATTATACTAGACAAACAAAAATACTATAGTGAAATTCAAACTAAGCATAATATCAACCCACAAAAGTTCTGGACCACTATAAACAGTATTCTCCAACCAGGTAAATCCCCAACTCCTCATCCAAACATAGACGCCACCTCTATAAACACAGCCACCCAATTCAATGAGTTCTTTACCAACTCTATATTAAAGCTGTCAACAGACCCACACTCCTCAACCCCCACTATACTATATAACCCATCAAATAATGCTAACTCCTTCACCCTTCAAACTGTGACAACTTACACAATCTATAGACACCTAACTAACCTTAAACCCACCACCTTAGCAGTAGACAAACTACCTGCCAAATTCCTACAAATAGCCACCAAAGCCATTTCCTACCCAGTCTTTATAATCATTAACAAATCAATCTCAGAACAAAAGGTGACACTTCTCTGGAAAATCTTCTACATTATACCAATTCATAGAGGGGGCAACTCCATTGACCTAACAAACTACCGCCCTATAGCTATACTTTCCCCACTGGCTAAAATAATGGAAAAATGTATCCACACCCATGTCCTAACACATCTCCTCTCCAACAATCTTCTTGCTGAAACTCAACAAGGTTTCTGCCCCAACCATAGCACTACCACTGCACTCATCCATTGTTAGTAACCTAGTAAATATGCAATGCAACAACGGCCAACTAGTGTCTGCAGTTTTCCTTCACTTATCAAAGCATTTCATAAAGTCTCCCAATACAAAATTAATAACATCACTCTCAGAACTAAAACTAACTACCACCACTCTATTATGGTTTAAGGACTATCTCTCCCAATGCCAACAAGCTGTTCAGTGGAAAAACTCCCTTCCTCCTACTTCCTGTAAAACTAGGAGTACCCCAAGGATCAATCCTAGGACCCCTAGTTTTCACTATATTTACAAATAATCTTCACAACGCCAACCCTCTAGCAAACCTGGTTCAATACGCTTATTACCCCACCTTAATTTTGTCTCCCCCACCCTCCAACAACTTCAAATCAAGACCCAAGAAGCCTTTACATCCATCAAAACCTGGCTAACAAACTCCCAGCTAATAATAAATCATAAAAAGACCCAATGTATGCTCTTTCATCCTTCCAAAGCAGCAGCACCTACTTCCCCATTCTCTTTTTCTACATTAGATAATATCCCTATCTCCTGTCACACAACCTAAATTACTAGGGTTCATTATTGACATTAATATGAAATTTGACAAACACATATCTCTTACAATAACCAAAACCAACAAAAAACTAGGTACTCTTTACAGATGCAAAAACTTCCTAACCAGCAACAGTAAAGAGACCCTAGCTTGTACCCATCTTCTCTCTACCTTACTGTATGCTTCTCCTGTACTAATTAATCTAAACAAGAGCAATTTAAACAAGCTATCAGTATGCTCCAACAAAATAGCAAAATTCCCCACAAACTCCTCCTACTGCACCCACCACTGTCAGGCCCTAATACAGCTTTCAAGGCTTGAACTCCCTAACACCTTAGCTCTAAACCAACTTCTTCCAGCTCACCAAATACTGTACCAACCTGACAAAACTGCAGCCTTACAAGACCTGATCATCCTCTACTCCAATAACCGAGAACTTAGATCCACTAACAATGCACTAATCGCAATCTCCAAAAAACATTACAACTCTGGTGACTCCCTGTATTCTAGCAACATTGCCAAGACTTGGAACTCCCTACCACTACAAATCAGGTTACAACCTAACAAAACCATCTTCAAAAAACAGCATATTTCCACCTAAACAACTCCTGGGCATTCAACTGCCTAGCACCTGGCTGACATATTCTAACTCCTTTCCCCTACCCACTATCCAATCTCCTCTTTAAAACTCCCACAGATGCACTATATATTATCAAATGTTACTTGTAACTGCCTAGCACCTGGCTGACATACTTTAACTCCTTTCCCCTACCCACTATCCAACATCCTCTTTAAAACTCCCACAGATGCACTATATATTATCACGTTACTTACCAACTCACTGCCGCCTACTCCCCACTGCCCCATCTTTACCTACTAACTCTCCCCTGGATTGAGTTGAAAAAATTCCCTTAAAATGTCAATGCACCTGATATGAAGTTGTCTATATTCTCTTCCTTTTTTAGTTTTTTCCTTTCCTGTCTTATCTTCAGTACATCTTCAAGATTATCTCTACTAAACATACTGTATGAACAACCATCATATGTTACTACCTGCTATACTTTTAATTGTATGTCTAAACCACTATGGTTATATAAGTATCTTATGCAAGCATATGTTATTATCTGCTATATTTTTATAACTGAATGTGTAAATACCTTATGTATAGTATGTTAGCACTTGTTCTGGAGCTTTTCTCCCCGGGCCTCCACTGAAAATGGACAGATCTGTTCAGTCAGACCTTCCTGGTAAACAAATGTAAAATAAAATAAATATATATATATATATTTGTATATATATATATATATATATATATATATATCTATATATATATATATATATATATATATATATATATATATATATATATACATACACATACACACTGCCCTTATTATGAGATAAGGGTCCAGATTCTGTAAAGCTCACAGAAGCTACATGTGGACAGTTAAGCACTCTGAAGAAAGACTTCAGTGCACCTGCTGCGGACGTGATTTTAGAAGGCATGCTGAAGGCAGCCCGAGTACTTAGATATTCAGTGTAGGATAATTAGGTATTCCACACACCGGTCTATATCCAAAACACATTGTGCACACACATTGCATCTTAAATTAGACAAACAGCCACACTTACTTCATTTCTGCAATCCTCTGTGTATGCTTTACGAACCCCAAGGAATTTGGGTGAATAGTATGGATTATGGTGAAATCCATAGCAAAACCAAAAAATATATAAAAATCCAACCTCCTATTAATGAACTACAACAGGCTGCAGTGATACAAGCCAGAAAGGAGGCTGTGCATCCTAGAAAGCAGCATTCAGAGCAAGGCTGCAACTAAAGCATCTGTCAATCCAGCAAATAATGGACAGGTACCATCTATACAGACAGCTGGTGTAGGCTGTCTGCAACATGTGTGTCCCACACATGTCTGTGCAGACCCTGTAAGGAAACCCCATCCCCGTGAAACTAAAATGTGTCTCTGCCTGGGTTTACTTGCATCTGAGTCATTTCAGAGATACATGGGGAATGATGTGGGATTATCACAAATAGCTGCCAGTTGTATCCTGACAAAATTCCTGGAAGCAATGTGCAGCAATGTGGATGACTGAATATACTTCCCATCCACCCCTTGGAGTGGAGTTCTGTAATGCACCACTACTATAAGCAAAATTTCTCCATGTACTTAGTGCAATAGATTGCACACACATACCTAGCAACACAAGTTCATCCTGAAGCTGACCAATACATAAATAGAAAGGGTTGGCCATCCATTGACTGCCAGGCTGTGTGTGCAGCAAATGGCAGCATAACAAAATTCATGGCAACTTACCCTGGAAGTGTCCATGATGCTGTCATATGGAGGGAAAGTGGACTGAGGGCTGCATTCCAGTAAGATGAAATACCTAAGGGATTACTACTAAGTAAATACAGGAGGACAGCTTGGATGGAAGCTAAGGATAACACTCACAGCAATAGCCATCCTCACCACATGTGTTTCCACTCCCCACAACAGGTGACTGTGATTATCAACTTGAGCCATGGCTAATAACACTGTACCATGAACCATTCAACTCTGCACAGGAGGTCTACAATAGACCACATGCAACAACCAGAAACAGCACAGAGCATGTGGTCGGTGTATGGAAATCTAGGTTCAGATGTCTGGACACAGCTGGGGGTGCATTGCAATACACACTTGAAAAGGCAGCACAGATGATAATAATGTGAACCATGCTGCACAACCTGATCACTAGACCACATGGCAGTCTTCCAGCTGCAGGTGTGATCGAGGTCTCCCAAGAACCCCAGATGTCTAAAGAGGACATCCCACAGGTATCAGAGGAGGTGTAGGAGAACATAGGGTATGGATGACTCAGGCATAGGCAACATAGGTTGTGATCACAAGTGCAAATGCAGACAATAAAACTGCATCTGGCCCACATCTTTGAGTCATGACAAGCAACAGGTACTGGAGTACATGGATTAAACATTGATGTTCAGGTGTTGCCCTGCCACAGTAACACAGATAGCATTTAATGACAACTGCCCACTAATGTACACACTGAGCATCAGACATAACACCATAATTGTAATATACTACAACATTAACATATGCAAATTTGTCAGAACAGGGATAATCAACTCAGGGTACAACTGACACAGGTAAGTATACCCCCTCAGATTGTTGTATCACTGTATGGAAAAAAGTAAGAGACAGACATCAGTGCTACACATTCCTATCTCTATAATATAATAATATGAAAAAAGAGAAACCATGCAGGACATAATGCAGGAATTTTAATATTAGAAGACACATATCACAATAAAGTGGTAAGTCAGTAATATGAGGCAGCTATGTGTATATAGTACACTGTTGGACACACTCTAACGCAGTCTAGGGCAACCTCGCTGATATTGCACACCATGGTTCACTCTGCCCTGACCATGTACAGACACATGTTGCCCTGGTTTCTCCACAGATGAGATTAATTAGGGTGACAACACCATGTTGAGTTGAAGGAGCATGACTGTGAACTGAGGCCCTTATGACTGGCAGGACCACACCAGATGGGCCAACAGTTGAATTCTGTGCAGGTTGGACCACAGACAATGATTCTCAATGACCAGTGGTGGTTCTGTAGATAAGTGGCCTGCCTCTCCCATGTTATAATCTGCTGAGCACAATCAGATAATGCAGAATCCTGCTGGTAGTATGACACTGCTGCAGTACTATAGAGACCAGAGTTTTAACCAACCATTTCACAGCAAGCAGACTCTCATTCTGAGTGGCCAATGCAACTATAATCTCAATGTGCCTTCATTCTTGTCCTTCATGCATGACATGTAGCTGGTGTGCCACACAATCTGTGGCATGGTCAAGTGCATTGATGTCTGACTGATACCTTTGCTGTGACCATTCTTTCTCCTGCAGCGGGAGGCAGACAACCTCTGACACCTGGCCATACAAATCATATGTTCACCTGCATCTAGTATGCTGCCCTGTGTCTGGATGTTGTGTGGAGTTGCCATCAACAGCAGATTTGTTGGTCAATGGCCTCACCTTATTCAACATCCACTGTTCCAGCATCCTTCAAATAGCTAGAGAAGTTGACCTCCACATCTGAGGTTACATACAGCTGCAGAAATATCACTGTCAACCTCATGAATGGAGTGTCCAAAAACCTCAAGGTCCTCTCTGCCAGGGACCATGCTACCATGCTGAAATACATCTTCAAACACATCATGAATGCTGGATGGGCTGCTGGATGATATAGATTGTTGATGTGTTACTAGATACAAGACATAGATCAGGACAATGTGCTTACATCACATGATGAATCCTATCAAAGTTATGTGACATATCTAGGTCAGGGCAATGTTACAAATAATAATGATTTTATATGAGGCCTACTTTATGTATGTTTCATAGAATCTACATAAATGGAGTATATAATTTGGTTACATGGGCAAAATACATGATGCATGTGAGGAATACAAAAAAACACACCTGACAACATCTCGTGGGAAAATTGTGCTGATGAAGAAGAATTAACCTCAACTATTGTAGGGAAAAAACAGCATTAATGATCACATCACTGACACCACTAACCATGTGAACACAGTTAAAACATACAAAAGGTATGATATAAACATACACTCATATTTGCACTCAATGATGTTGATGCAGAATGCCCTAGAAATGTGAAAAGGAGACACTATTAATGGAGGACACCTATAGGATTAACATCAATGACAGGTAACAGACATAGTTAGTAGCATACCACCGACAGACTCCTGCTGTGGACAGCTTGTGGGTTGTACTGTGGATACTGCAGTGGGAAAGTAAAGAGAAAGTCAACACAGTCATGCATTTAGCAGAAATAATATTGACAGCATCTCATATACAACACAGTAACATGGACTGAAAATGCTCACATGTTAGATGTTGCAACTATACACCAGATAGGTCTGTGTTGACAAATATTGACATAAGTGTTATGTATCACATGTGTGATACACATTGATGCAAGCTATGACAATTTTCTGTAACATACCTGGTCTGTCTGCACTTGAACCTGCATGGCTTGGGCCACCACTAGATGTACCTGTAGTGTGCAGTGTTAGGTAAATAACAATATGACAGTAAACAGCAGTGCCATGAAATGAGGCTACAGCAATAATAAGGCAGTGGTCACAGTTACAGTATGAAAACACTTACTTGCCAGTCCCAGGTTTAGTTCCAAAGTAGATGGACCTACAAACATTAATGCCTATAAATGTTTTTAGACTGCTCTGTCTGTACTTCATTTGTATCAATGCATGTCATGCGGCTTATGTTCATCATCCTCAACCTGTGTAGATCATTGTGCATGGCTCAACTCTGCTGCTGTAAATCAAAAAATACAACACATGAATATGCATGCTACAGCAATATGCAGTGATTGTCTCTATACCCAGTCATGTCATGAAAGAAAGACATGTATGATCAGCTTGGAACTCCAGCTTCAACCCCACCACAAGGGATGTGTCACTCCTCTCTTACTATATGCAGTGGGGCCAGAAATATTGTGATGCCATCAGGGGGGTCAGTGGTGGTCCACCACTGGAGGCATCCCTCAATCTCTCATAATGTCTCACTGTGTTGGCTACTCAAAGGAGCATGTCTAGGCAGCACCATCTACAGGCATCACAGGATCAGTTGTGGCCTCCAAATGCATTTATCGTGTTAGTGAGATCAGTCTACAATTTAAGTTTCCAAACTATATCACCTGAGCAGCCTAGGAATCTCCATCCATGCTGATTGAGAGCATCAATTATGATGTGATTTTACTTAGGGGAGACGTTGTTGCCCCTAGGAAGTTTGGTCATCTGAAAGACAGTGATACATACAAGATAATATTGCTGTGTGAGCCCATTTATGCATTTGATACATAAACAGTATGCACTCCTGTACAATGCAAAAATCAGTATAGCACAGTCCGTGATAAATGCAGCATGACATATGAAAATTAACAACAATGGCTTCATACATAACATTTGCAAAATGAACATAACTTTAATATCTTTACAGTTCGTGAGTGGGATTAGAATGCCTCACACTACATATACATTGAATGGAGGTCCAAAGACAACAGCATCATGCCAATGGAGTCTACATTTGTTTCAAATTAAAATACTACAGCAAGTAACAATTTAGCAACGTATGGAAACCATTGGAAAACCTCAGGATCAGTAGACATGCCATAGAGAGTAGGAATCCTTAGTATATTGAGCCAGTAGTTATAATACCTTTGCTAAGAAGCATCATTGAAGAAATATCCTTAACAGCAACAGCATATGATTTTAAAGTTTAGTTAGGAAACTTGAATTAAGAAATGTCTGTAATATCAACATCACGTACTACGGATACAGATACTGTTGGAATCCGTAGGTTTCCATTGTTGCACCACAGAGTGCAAGGAATTACCATTAAGTATTGGGGATAATCCATAAATCAGCATTCATATACTGTTAACATTTGCAATATAAGTGTACCTATACAGCTGCATATGGGACTGAAATCACTTAATTAAAATAGCAACACCTGTATGCACAAAGTTTAAAACAACATAATTCCAGTAAGTTATAACAATTTCTGTTAAAGATAATATTTTGAATAACAATTAATTTAACCATGTACCTTTGGAAATGACTGACTTGAAAAGATATACTAATCATCAAAACAGAAGTGCTAGTAATTGCCAGTGCATCTCTCACTCTGAATCACATAATCAAAGTGCACCAAATGCGCACCTACCTTTACATAGCATTTGCACTGTGCAATATTTACAAGTTTCATTAAAATTCAAGTGTTTAAGATCCCATTTGTGCACCTCTGTGTAAAATGGCTTCTTGCACCATGAAACCCAGGTGTACTGCATAAACACCCAGTGGGTATCAGTAAGTGGTACCATAGTGGCACATGTTTATTTTCTTATGGTGATCTGATAACATGACTTCAGCTCTACTTTCAATTCTTGATTTTATACATTTACTGATCAGACCATTGTTAACTGTGAACTGATTTGTATCTCAGTGAGCATTTCTCTGTGGTTGTGTTTTCCAGACTTCTTCAATTTGAGTATCATGATGGCTGCTTTGAAGAGGCTGAGATGTGTCCATGATACTCAATGGTGATATTCACTCCAACCCTGGCCCGTCCACTTCTGATATATACACCCCCTCTACTTGTAACCTAAGCCATAAAACTATAATCAATAGACCAACTAACTCTCTCCTGGCATGTCATCTCAATATTAGTGGCATTAATAACAAGGTACATGAATTGCATGCACTCCTGGCTGTCCACTCCCCCAAAATTCTCTGTTTATTTGAAACCTGGTTAAAACCTAACACTAGTGACAATGAAGTGTTACCACCTGGGTATAACATACACAGGCTGGACCATGTTTCCAGGAAGGGGGAGGGTAGCTATAATCTACAAATCTGAGTTGAATGTGACCATAGATGCCACTCAACCACCTCAGATTAATAACTCCGAAATTCTTGCCAATATATTGCAACTCAACAAAAGTAAGTGCATCAATATTATCTGCATGTATATTCATCTGGGTAAAAATATAGCCACACTTGAAGACACTCTACACTGGCTATCATGTCATTACCCCCAAGAAACCCTATTACTTGGAGATTTTGACATAGACTGGAGCACCTATTCCTCAGAATCCCCATCTACCCTCATTAACCTGCATGCATTTACACAACTGATAACCACCCCTACCAAGCTAGGTAAACCCAACCAAAAAGAAAGCATACTCGACTGGGTACTCGTAAATAGTAACCCCCAACTGTACACCACTGGTACCCTCCCTGATGACCTAAGTGACTACCTTCTCACTTATATAGTTAAGCAAAAAGCCATTAATCCCCAACAACCCTTACTCAGAAAAGTCAGAAACAAAAAAAGACTTTGACCCTGCCAAATTCCAACAGGAACTTAACTCCTGTAACTGGTCTATTCTAAAGCACCTCCACTTAGAGGTGGCAGTTGCATATTTTAACAACAAATTTCTTGAAATCTTTGATTTGCATGCACCTGCCTGTTCAAAGAGAACAAAAGCTAAAACTGTACCATGGCTTTCTAAAGAGTCTAGACTAAAAATTACCAGTAGAAACAAATTTTGGGCTCCATAGCACTCTACTAAAGACCCCCAAGATCATGTTAAATACAGGCAAGCTAGGAATGAAACTAAAAAAATCCATTTTACAAGACAAAAAACAATACTACAGTAATTTACAGACAGCAAACCAGAACAATCCTCAGAAGTTCTGGGCAGGTCTGAATAATCTACTTCGGCCTAGAAAAACGTCTGCCCCATCCCTGCTGCTACCATTGATAACCCCCCCCCCCTCCCGAGGATGTTTCAGACAGTTTTAAACATTTCTTTACTGTGACAATTCAAGCCCTAGCTAGCCAATTACCTCCTAGCTCCCTTGGCCCTGATAGTACCATCCCTAGGAACCTACCCTCGTTCAGCTTCCAACCAGTGTCCACTTCACTTATCCATACCTTGATCAAAAAAATTAAAACCCACCACACTCTCCGCTGATCAACTCCCCACCGAGTACCTTCAAAAATCAGTTGATGCTATTGCCTACCCAGTATCAATACTAATTAATCATATCATAGCAGATGCTAAAATTTCCACCATTTGGAAAACATCCTATGTAATCCCACTACATAAAGGAGGCTCCTCCACCAAATTCTCCAATTATAGACCAATAGCAATACTTTCTCCACTTGCAAAGATTATGGAAAAATGTATACACAAGCAACTCATGCACCACCTAATCCAGAATCACCTCATGGCAGATAACCAACATGACTCCGTCCACACCACAGCACAACTTCAGCCCTACTAGCTTTTACCAATACCATAAACAATAACCGTAAAAATAATCACATATCCTTAGCCCTTTTCTTGGATCTTTCTAAGGAATTTGACATGGTTGACCACCAAGTTTTGACTCACACCCTGCAAACTTTTTGTCTAGATTCTAAAGCCCTTCAATGGTTTAAATCTTACCTCAATGGGAGACAGCAGGCTGTTCTCTGGCAGAACAAACTCTCTAACCTACTACCTAACACCCTTGGAGTACCACAAGGCTTCATATTAGGGCCCCTACTGTTTTCCATCTTTATTAATGACTTGCCGCGGTAGTGGTGCTGCGGTAGCATTGTCGCCTCACAGCAAGACGTTGTCTCGTTCGATTCTCAGATAGAGCGCCTTCTGTGTGCAGGCATGCGTGAATGGGCATGCCTTCATTGAAGGTTGTGCGTCAGGGCTGGTAACTCGGCACGTAAAAATCCACTACCAAACAATAGCGGACCAGAGTTCCGCTGTGGCGACCCCTAACCGGGATAAGCCGAAAGACACGACAAAGTCACAGAAGTAGGCATAGATCCCTACATTACTTGCTATATTGCCAGCTGGCTCTTAAGTAGGACCCACTTGCCAGCAGACTACCTCAAGGCTCAGTGCTGGCCCCACTCCTGTTTGGCCTCTACGTCTTTGAGATCAAGGCTAATGTCAAGAGCCTCTGTCTCACCAAGGTTGCAAATGACTGCATATTGGGAGCGGTTATAGATTCTCCCCATGACACTAACATTCTGCAAGAGGGTCTAACACAGACAAATGACTAGTGCCAAAGTCAGAGTTTAAAACTCTGTTCCAAGAAGTGCATTATAGTGCCTTTTGGAAAAATGTTCACCCAGGTTAATTACTCCATCGATAAGATACCCCTATGAGTTGATCCAGTAGTTAAAGATCTGTGAACATATGTAGAGAGTAATCTGGCCTTTGACCAACACGTAGGCAAGGTCATAAGAAAATTATTCTGTGCCACCCAACTTATAAGTAAGGGTACGGCCTCCAAGTACAGTGAACTTATAGTACCATTTTATTGAGCCCTTATCAGATCCATCATTGAGTACAATGCCAAATTCAGCATGTAACTGACCGGACATATGCAGCAGTTGGAACTCCCACAAAGGTTCCTCACCAACAGAATCCAGGGCGTTAAAACATTATCCTATACAGATCACCTTAAAGTCCTCGGTCTATACTCAGTCAACTACATGTAGCTGAGAGGCGATCTATACCTGGCATAAAAGGCATCCTCATGAGGATCCAGCCCTGATGGATCTTTTGCACATCTGTAAAATGAATAGCACCAGAAAGACTATATCTAAGGATTTAGACTTTGCGACATAAATAGAACATGCTGGAAGGGCAAACATGTGCCTCAAAGGATCCCCAGACTTTACAGTAGGCTCCACATCAATGTGAAGCAGAGTTCATTCTTAACCCTATTCAAACATATCCTTGACCATTGGATGGAAAACCAAATATTCAACCTCAGTCTGGCCCTATGTCTATGCTAAACAGAGGCTGACATTAAATATTCCCTAACTAACATACAACCCCCCTCACTGAACCTTTAGCAACCTCCTAACTAAAATACCTCTCTAAAAAGCTGGCCATGTTATATGGGACCACAATTTGTTTGGGTTGCATGGCTAGGCTTATAAAGGCCCCTGTGGTCAACTCTGTGGGAGCTCCAACTGCTGCTTTGCTAACACACTACCTTCCTCAAACGCTCCCTTACCCTATACTCTATTCAATAGTTAATTTTCCTAACCTCCTGCCCCCTAATCTTTCATCACTTCTATCCACCAACTCTCCTGCTTCTGTAAATTGACTAATAATGTAATTGTACCTTCAACCTCTGATATATAATGCTCAATAAGTACTTGTTATATTGTATTCATACTTCTAAGTCAACTACTCTCAGAGCTACTATGTAATAGGTTGTGTGATAGTATATGTCTATACCTGTACTAATCTATTTTTACGCTTGTATAGTTAAGTTTTTGTGGAGCTTTTCTCCCCGGGTCTCCACTGAGAATGGGCTCTTCTTGGCCCAGTGGACTATCCCAGTCAACAAATGCTAATGAATCAATAAATAAATAAATAAATAAATAAATAAATCTAGTATACACCTATGAACCTCTTTAAATGTATCTCTCACTCTTTATATATATATATATATATATATATATATATATATATATATATATATATATTATATGCATATATACATAAGTCTATTTTTTTCTCATGTTGCACATTGGTTTAGGGTTTCTCATCAACAGTGACCAACATCTAAAGTCAATACTTTACACCAGCAGGCAGCTGTGTGTGTGTGTGTGTGTGTGTGTGTGTGTGTGTGTGTGTGTGTGTGTGTGTGTGTGTGTGTGTGTGTATGTGTGTGTGTGCATACATTTTAGTATCTTAAATGCATGAGACATAAAGCCTGATATGGTAGACATTGTTAGAGGTATGAAGTTCATATGTGCAAATAAGTTTCTGCCTGTTCATAACATTGGGCCCCACCACTTATAATATGTGATTATACAGTTATTCACAAAGATAACTCAGACATGGTCAAACTACACTTTTAGATCTTAGAGCACAAAATCATCTATTCTTATTGCTTAACTCCATTTTACATTCCTGGGGTCATACAGAATAAAAATATCAAAAATCTATTTGCGTAATTTTTCATCTCATTACTTTCAGTAGTGTCACCTCCCTTTGAAGTGTCGGTTCTTGAAGAGCTAGAAAAGAAATCTGACATAATGAAAAACTGCACTGTGGCAATTCCTTTAACACAGACAACTATATAAATTCAAGCATGCTTAAGGAATACAATGCAAAGCTTTAATTATCCATATAGAAAAAAAGAAGCATCATATTCCATTCTAAATGAAGGGTGAAGAATAGATTTGTGTATGTGGAACACCCATGTTAGTTTTTACTTAGCATGCATTACATTTTTAGCCATTCCAAATTTAGCTTTTTCAAGAACTATTTACATGTTGCTGTTAATATCTGTATAAATACCACCTCAGGTCTCTCCTGAAATAAAGCTACTAGCGTAGTGGGACTAACCCAGCCAACAAAGGATTAATAAATAAAACATATATGTGTGTGTGCATATATAAATATATATATATACTTAATACTTGAATAGGGATTGTGTTCTTGTGTTGCTAACTGCCTGATTGCCATATATACACATCATTACTCCTCAGAAGAGATTATTACCACTTAGTACTCTCTAGGGTCATACCTAAAAATGAGCATGTGCCCAGCACACCTGTTCAGCTAATAAAGGCAACTTGCAGCTATATAACCTTGTGATACAGGATTTGCATTTATTTCCATCAGCTGTAAACAGACTGCTCTCCAGGTATTTCACATGCTGAGCCATTTAATACCAAGGCTGAATATATAGTTCACCATATTTATAGATGCAAATGCAGTAAATCATTGGCCATATAAGTCACTTTATCTACTGGCTATTTTTTTATGCTCTGCAGTAGTGACACATTTCCTATTCTTTCAGTGTGCAGACATTCCCTGCTATAACAAACATTATGTTTAAAACAAATGAGCAAAATGTATGAACAAAGCTTGAACCATGTTCACTCTAGCTACGTGGAAAAAATATTCTGCTAGAAGTATAAAGAATAAACTAAACACATCACATATAGATATGGTTATCATTTATTGGGTTGTTCTCATACAATTATTCAGAAACTTCACGTCTCAAGGAAAAAGTCTGGCTGAAATATACTTGGTTTACCTCTAAACCTCTTAGACAAACCCACAAATAATGAAGAGAACAAAGGCCCCAAAATAGGGACACTTTTTAAATATTGCTCTTACAAACTTAAAACGTTGATAGAATAACAGGTTTTGCATTAGCTGACTTTTCTGAAGGATAAAAAGTCTAAAACTCAAATGACTGCCATTATTTACTGACTTTAGTCCTCAGTGATTTGCCAGAAAACCACAATTTTCTGAGAAACAGACCAAAATATGAGGCAAAAATCTGGACATTCTGTGAAAATCTGGATGGTTGAGAGGTATGATACCTGGTGAAACTGACTTTTTTTTGAGTGTGTGACAGAGAAAAAATTGCTAAATCCTCATCCAAGTTTTCATAGGGTTTGTTCGGTTTATTTTCACAGCTTTGCAAAATCAGTTTAAAACAGAACACGTAATTCACAGTTTAATGCAAAGTTATTTTTTTATCGGAGACAGTAGACTGATAAATGCCATTGCAAATATTGCACAGACTCAAAACATATAGACTATATTTGTTTTCCTAGTGTTACTCACCATTTTTTTCATTTCTATAGTGCAATTATTCAACACCATAGTGAAGAAAGATGTCAAGAGGGAAATAAATGAAACACGTTATGTGAGACATACTGCATTCTTTGCAGCATCTCACCTTTCGTTGTACACTGCTATGAGGTCCCATGATCAGGAAGGGCTGCCTCGGATGCTGTCTGACTTGCTGGAACATTTATTTCATTGAGTTCTGCCCTGGCTTCGCTGTAATGCCATTGATCTCAGAATGACAACAACATTCAGTTTTGATGTCTCTTCTGGCCCAATGGACTGACTAACTTTAATAGCATTAGCTGCTCTATTCTATAGATCGCTTGCCTTTTACATTCAGCACTGGCTTTTCTGCCGTGGGGAGTACAAGCATGTGCCAGATGGACAACAAAATGCTGATAGGCTGATCCCATGACACTAGGAGCTCAGGCAATGCTAGAAGGATCAGCAGAAGTAAACTTTGGAAAGGTTTGTTCATTCAGTGAATATTTGCAATGTAAATAATATTAACCATCTAATAAACAAGTGTAAATCTATAAATGCAAAGAGGTGGACATTAAGGACTGTGTCAGTGCTTTGGTACAAAACTAATATGCATGTGTGTATATATGAGTTAGGTGGTGGTTAATCAGCCAAGCCTTCATACATTTCTAGAGAAATTGACAGTCATTACTTTTTGATAATTTAATACATCTGATTTGTTCATGTGGTTAGGAGTAGAGAGACACACTGGAACTAAACTGAAGTTGGGGAAGCATCATTGAAAAAGCTATGATTTTTGCTTCATCCTTCTTGGTACTGGCAAGATGCAGCATATCAAACATTGCTGAAGGTCAGCCTCACAGACTCATAAAACACATGAGCTATGCCCTTCTGAACAGCTGTGTAACTCTGAAATTTTTGACTGAGAACCACATTTTTTATGTTTTATTAGTAATCAAGTGCACGCAGAAGTGATCACAAATCTTAATTTTGATGTTTTTCTAGTCCAACCACCTAGCAAAATAAAAAATGGAAAAGATGTTTTATAGTATCACTCACCTATGCTGCTTTAGTCATTCTTTGCTTTCATTCCCAGCCATGTCTGTTGTTATGCATACAGAGAGCTTGTACAGAAAATCAGAAGGCCGTGAAACTGGACAGCGGTATTGTGAGTTACTAGAAAAGTCAAAATATTGTTGCAAGTGGTCAGTAAATATTTGTGCTTTTGTATTTTTATGTACACATTAGCAAGACTGTATAATATACATAATGGATGTTTTATTTGTTATTGTATCCTATATTTTTGTGCAAGTAAACATTTTCTCTGTACATTGTACTTTAGCTAATATATCACACAGTAGCTGCATGTGTGCCGACAGCTGACATATTTAATATATTTTATGCACAAGAAATATTAATCCAATAGAAAACATTATGACTGCATCACATGAATACATTTTTAACAGTTGCAAGTGTTGTGTGTTGGAATCTCAAACACACTACAGAGGTAATTTTTAAGCTTGTGCCTTCCCTGATGTTGCACCCCCCCCCACCCAAATAAAAACAAACTCTCCAAATCTGAAAGCTCAAAAAGGCTCCTTTCATCTTTTAAACTGTAGCAAACTGTTTGCTACTTTGGTAGCAAGCAGTTACTCTAGTTTATTCTTTATACCATTTTACATGGCTTACTTTTTACAGAAAAAAACTCTTTTTATCTTTTAAACTGTAGTAGACTGCTTGCTACATGCATTTTGCCCTGGAGAGGCTCACTTCTTCACCTTGTCCTAGCTATACTGCCACACTGTAATCCATCTTGCTTTTAGTAAACTCAAAGAACTGTAACATATGCATCATGCATGCACTCAGCATTTATACAGTATGTATATGTGCGTGCGTGTGCGTGTGTGTGTGTGTGTGTGTGTGTGTGTGTGTGTGTGTGTGTGTGTGTGTGTGTGTGTGTCTGTATGTGTTTATGCTTTTTAGTGACACTCAGGTTGAACAGCCACATGTAAAGTAGAAATGCAAATGTAAGTTCATTTCTGTAAAAAGAGTTTTGTCAATGGAAGTATAAATGTGGAAGCCAGGCCACTGTGATTGCTTTCAATGCAGACTGATTTTGTTTTATTTATGTATTTGCTTGCTTATTTGCTTATTTATTCTTTTTATGTGGTTTAGAATTTGTTTACTGGCATAGAGGACTCATCACAAGTGATAAGTTTTGGTCTCAACCCAGGAATACAAAGACATTTAGAATTATATTTGGTGAAGGATAGCAAGATTATAATTCCTAAATTGCGCCCTGTGGCTTGGGTTTGTTTGGTGAGTCTGTGAGCAAATGTTGTTGGCTGAAGATTGGGAGTGAACAGCTGATGTCAGAGTGCTGATCCTGAGTGGAGGAAATGGCTAGGCTGACAACGCAACTGACTCTGCCAGTTGATGAACTCCATAGGCTTGCCAAGCCATGTTTATCACTGTAGCCAAAGATTAATATACTAACATGTGCCAATTACTTCTCCATGCAGGCCCTACTACAGCAGGGAGTACACCAGCTGCACTGAAGGGGGTATGTGCATAAGCACCTGGCAACCAGCCATAGATGATAGCCTGACCCAGAGACTCCCCATACTCTGGAATAGACTGCCCATACATGTCAAGCAGATCGCCTCATTGGCCCTCTTCAAAAGGAACCTTGACGTTTGGATTGAAGATAGGAAATTCGCTCAGGGGATCACGTCAGTCGCCCTGATAGACAGGGGTCCAGGGAAGTAAATATTGTGGGAAGAAATAGCCAGGGAATTGTTATGGCTAGGCTTGTATAGGCCCTAGGGCTGATAGCCTAGTACCAACCTATGAACCTATGAGCCTTGTGGCCCTGATAAATATCTACACTCCATCAGTAAACAAAATGAAGGAAGGAATTATCCATTCAAGACATAATGGAGGCTAAGGGGATAAAACCAAAAAGCACACTATGTTATCAGTTGTGCTACTGTAAGGAGACTGTGCTATCACATGTGCTGCTGTACTACTGATCAGTACTCCTTTCAAAGTATGCCAACCTAAAGTATTTTTTTTTTTGCTTATCTTCCCACAGCTGACCAACAGTAGCAACCAACTCCTATCCTCACTCCCTGGGTCCACCAGATCTGCCATAGTCTCACCTAGGTTCAAACTGCCCCATGTCTAGGGCCTGTGAGGAGATCAAAGACATTGGTGTAGCATCATACTTATGTGGTATGTGCCGTAACTCCACTGTCCTGTGGCAGCCTTATGACCACCACTATGAAACCATTTGGAGGTGCAATGTGCTTCCATACATTCACAGCCTCCTGCTGGGAAGTACACCATTTGCAGTGCTGTTCTCACCAAGCTGTTGATGTAGCTAGTGCATTATCCTAGGCTGGCTCCCAACCCCCCCCCCCCAAGTCAGGGCTTTATCCCCATGTGCCATAGCACCAGGTACCAAACTAAAAGCTGTGACAGCTCTTACCAGTATTTCTCTGATTTATTTACCATAGCAGTATGGAGATTCACAGAGCATTTCTCACCAACACTACTACTACACTCACACAAAGTAAAAGGAATAATTATAAATCTACTGAATAACCAAACAACAGACCCATGGTGGAGGCCACCTCCCAATAAATTTGGTTTGGCATACAAATAGGATCATGCAGAAATTGCATAAAAACCTTCTTCAAATGGCTCACAGAATGCAACATTAATCAAAGTGTGCAAACAACGGTTGTCTTTCTTCCTCTTCAGCCATATGTAAAAAACAATGTGAATTTAAGTCAGTCTCATTATAAAGGTGTACCATAAGGTATGCCATGCACTGGCTGTCATCCAGTTCCATAGGAAACATGATCACTAGGAATGCTAAGTGTAGCACAAGTCTGTAGGCCATTATTACAACTCAAGCTTACTCCAATTTCCCATTATGTACCCATTACTGAAACATCTAATACATATGCTGCAGTGTAAGCGCCTATAACACATCTCCTCACAAACACCAATCCTCACACAGACACATAACCAAGAGATAACATCTTGAACATCAAATAATAACAAATCAACCAGGCCCACATCACTGGGTGTTTTGACTTAAGTCTCAGTGTATACTTGTATGTATGTACACTTGATTCTGATGGAAAGCAAGTGGCAACATTGTCCTTGAGGTGTGCATACAGCACCTGTCAATACATCCTCAACTAATGCATGAAGAACAAACATGCAGAAGTAATCTAGCTTGCACCAGCCATCATATAGTGTCAGTTAATCTGCACTATCTAGTGACTGCAAAAGATGGTGACAACTGCTTTAGGGATAAACTTATATTTGTAAACTTTCACCTGTTGAAATTAAACTCCATGTCATCTTTAGATATGTACTAATGACTGTACTTGAAATGGGTAGCTGCTTTAGTTTAGTCTTGTTAGTGATTAACTATATGTTAGCTTGTTCTATTAACTCCTGATTGTACCATTCAATAATATTATGTCACTGTGTATTAGGCTGTAGCTGACTTCTATACCATTATAGTCTTTTAATGCAAATACATTTCCTTCCATTTTAAGAGTTATGGTTGGATGTTCTTGATACTGTATCATTCTGATTGCTGTTGGTAACACTTTCTATCGTGTCTTGCCTTTATGGAATACTTTGTGGCTGAAAAGGGTCTTTGGACCAGCTTACCTACATGTTAATAAAGATTAAATAGAAATACATTTACCTCCCTGCAAAGCTATGCTGAAAAGGAAATGGAAGCCAGAGGCCCCGAGAGTACAGCTGCCCTATCCAGGTAAACATTCTTTGTCTAATCTCCATATCTTCTGTCAACATGTTAACATGAAATGCTGAGTGTAGCACTATTAATTTTAAGTATACAGCTGTCACTAGCCCAACTTTCCACTGCATTTCCATTTTCCATGTATGACTGCAATGCACAACAGCAGTGCAGCTGTGTTACCTAACACACAACACTTCACACAAACACTGTCAGACCCAGTCGGCCACATAAAACCTCTTGGATACCCATACAGTGACAAGTCCACGGGACTCACGTTGGTTCATATGTAAGTACTAGGCTAGCTACCCTTCCATGCCTTTTAAGCCTGGCCATTTTCCTTTTTTGAGCTCAAATTAATCTATCCCATTTTGTCAGAGACTGGCCTTACCCATCCCATGGTCATTAATTATATATTACCTTTAAGGAGATCAACTAGGATCATACCGTAGATAACTTGAAGGGACCCATGCATGGGATAAATCATTTAGGAGCTGCCTCTGTACATTAGTAGTACAGGACACAGATCTTAGAGAACATTTTCTGCTTCCCATCCATAGATTCAAGTTGCAGTTGAATATGGACAGGGATGAACTTTGCTTTATGTGGATGGAGAGTCTATTCCAGAAAAGCAGTATGCTCTGCAAGATATGCCTGTCCCTCCAAATAGTTTTGTTGATGTTGCAGAAGAAGTTTAGAGCCCTAGATTATTTCTGATGACTTCTGACTTGCTGATGTGCAGTAAATCCATCAATGTTGGATGGAGGATGCCTTGTGTGCCAAACACAGGTCACCTCTTACAAATTTGTAGGATTTTGAAACAGTCCATGTAGGACATGCTCTTTAGGTCTTGTATCCTTTCAGTAAGGTATCTCGCTGGGTGCTCCAGTTGTTGCATGTGTCTGGACAGATACATGGCAAAGGGGGCATTATACATAATGACTGTTCTAAAGAGGGCTGGGTAAAGGGGGCAATGAAATCCCCAAATCTAGACAGAGTCACATTGATTATAAGCTGTGCGATATATGACTTTCTTACAACAATCAACGCATATTGGTCAAACGTTAGGTCATTGTCCACATAAGTTCCCAAATCCTGAACAACTGGGCCAACTTTCAGATTGTTAATGTGATAGCTCCTTGGTATAGATGACTTCCCAAAGAAAATAATGATGCATTTTTTGGCATTTAGTTTCAGTCCGCAATTTTGGCACCAGTTATTTATTTGGGACAAACCTTCCTGCTGGATAGCTTAGTCATTTGAGGATTCAATGAATGCTCCTACTTTGCAATCATCTGCAAACTTAATCAAAAAGAGCCCTTTGGTGTTGGCTTTTACATCAGAAAAGTACAGGAACGGTGCCAGCACAGAAACCTGAGGAACTCCACTGGTGACTGGTCTCTTTGTGGAGGTAACACTCCCTATTTTGATTTCCTGCATCCTATCTTTGAGCCAGTTGGCAATGCAGAGGGAGACACAAGAGTTTATTCCCAGTTTAGTTAGCTTTTCTACTATGCTTGAGTGGGGAATTGTGTCAATAGCTTTGGCCAGCACGAGATATGCAATTATGCAGTGTGTGTGTCATTTTGCCTTTATCCATTGTTTTGGTGACCTTTTCAAAAAAAATCCACCAGGTTTGGTAAACATAACCTGCCCTTGAATAATCCAAAATGAGACGGGCCCAGTGTTTGGAGGTTCCTTATGTCCTGATTGAATAGTTCCATGATAAGTCTTTCCATGTATTTATTACTGCTTGGTAGTAACTTGATTAAAGTGTAGCTATCATTCTAAGTCTTTTGGATTAAGCACTTGGGCTTCAGACCAGTTGTTTTACATTAGGAAGGTTTGTGGCCTGCGCTGTGGTGGCAGGACAGGTAGCTTACATCCTTCTAAGTTGGGAACTGCTGATTGAGGGCTCAGTGTCTGTTATTCTAAAAGTGTATTAGTTCTGGTTTAAGCACTTGGGCTTCAGGCCAGTTATTTTACATTAAGAGGGTTCATGGTCTGCACTCTTGTGGGAGGAGAGGCTGGACTCTGCCCTTCTGAGCTGGGAATTTCTGGTTAAAGGCTTATAGTGCCTGCATATTTGAAATGCTTCTTACTGAAATTGGTACACCTTGTTTGCTGTAGCATAGACTAGATCCAGGCCTGCTGAATCTAGCTTTGCTTGTATAACTTGAGCACTAATCCAGGCATTCTTTAAAGTATTCAATTGTATTTATTACTGCTTGGTAGTAACTTGATTAAAGTGTAGCTATCATTCTAAGTCTTTTGGATTAAGCACTTGGGCTTCAGACCAGTTGTTTTACATTAGGAAGGTCTGTGGCCTGCACTGTGGTTGCAGGACAGGTAGCTTACATCCTTTTAAGTTGGGAACTGCTGATTGAGGGCTCAGTGTCTGTTATTCTAAAAGTTTATTAGTTCTGGTTTAAGCACTTGGGCTTCAGGCCAGTTATTTTACATTAAGAAGGTTTGTGGTCTGCACTCTTGTGGGAGAAGAGGCTGGACTCTGCCCTTCTGAGCTGGGGATTTCTGGTTAAAGGCTTATAGTGCAAGCATATTTGAACTGTTTCTTACTGAAACTGGTACACCTTGTTTGCTGTAGCATAGACTAGATCCAGGCCTGCTGAATCTAGCTTTGTTTGTATGCTTGTTGTTTGCTCGTTATTGCCCTGAAATGCTAATTCCACCTAAAACTCGACTTTTCAGCGCTTCTGTGGATCCCTAGTGATATCTGCATTGCTTACTGTACTTATTTCCTTTTTTCACTTGGAAGAAAGTTACTGTTTGTCATTTTTGCATTTAAGTTACCTGTAACACATTGCATTTAAGTTACCTGGCACGTGCTCACTAAGTCAGCACTAAAAAATTAAAAGCACTACATCCTCACAAACTCCCCTTGAGTACCTTGTTCCCCATTGGCCCTTTTTTTCAATTATAAAGGAATTCCCAATACCATTCTAGCATGTCCAAAGGTCAGTTGTCAATCTCCTCTCTGGTCCAGCTGGTGAATCTGGGAATCTTGAGGCAATGTTACAACTGCCTCATGTACACAGACAACCCTCTCCTCCTCCCAACAAATTCCAACACATGTGAGAGATGCAACCATATAGCCAAACTGGAGGCTAAGCTCTCTCACCTCAGTACTGGCGTAACCAGTCAGGAGGAGAGGGAAACCCCACTCACTACAATTCCAGTCTCACATAGACCTACCACGACAGCAAACCAAACACATAAACAGACAAAAACATACTCGGAGGCTCTAAATAAAAATCTGCCTAAGCAGCAGAGACCTCCAAAGCAGACACCCAAGCAACCACTACCCCAAAACAAAACACATGCAACACATAGCTCACAAAGCCAGTGTGCTGAACAGTCACAGCCCTTAAGGCAAAACAACACACCTGATACACTTGTAATAGGTGACTCTATTGTCAGGCACACTGACGTCCCGCTCACCAGGCTGAACAAGGAGAAGGTCACGGTGAGCTGCCTGTCGGGCGCTAGGATCTGCTACATAACACAAGCACTGAGGTCACACCAAGGCAAGTACAAATATGACTCAGTCATTGTCCATGCTGGTGTGAATGACCTGAGACATACCTCCCTGGACTACATGAAAAGAGACATAGAGGAGCTCTCTGAGCATGTAGCCCAGGCCGGTATGACCCTGACCTTGAGTAGCATCTTACCCTCACCATGAATGATGCCACAATATGAAGACAAGATGATCAATTTCAACAATTGGCTTAAGTATTGGTGTCATTCAAAGGAGATCCAATGCCTGTCAGCCTGGGATGACATGCTCGACAAGCCACGATGCTTCGCTAGGGACGGATTGCACCTGTCACCCCTGGGCTTTCGGATATTGGCAAAGGCTCTTGCTAACCCCATAGTGCCTTTTTTAGGCAAGGCTCAAAAGACAAACCCACCTCCATAGGTATCACAAGGGATAAGAAACTAAGAGTAATGCTACTCAACGCCAGAAGTCTAAACCTCAAGATGCATGCACTCGAATCTCTCCTTAGCATGGAGAACATCGATATCTGTGCAGTAACAGAAACCTGGTTCAAGGCTCCCGAGAGCACCCCAGCACTACCAGGTTATACCTCATACCATGCTTTTCGGCCCCAAAACTTGGACCGAACCACAAAAGGAGGGGAGTATCAATATTCGCCAAAGATACCCACACCTCCAGGTTGGTGGCACAGCACAAAGCATCAGAGACTATCCATGTGCAACTAACAGAGGGTAAAACTGCCTTCTAGTTTATAGCCTGCTATAGACCACCCTCCCAAACCCAGGAACCCCACTTGGCCTTCCTGAGAACACTGGGAAATATGAAGGTCTCTCCAAATACCATTATATTGGGCAACTTCAACTACCCAAACATATACTGGGAGCATTACTCTAGCTCCAGCACCCTAGCCCAAAGGTTCCTAGAATTTATAAACTCAAATGCTATGGAACAACTGGTTACCACTCCCACAAGAGGGGAAAACATACTGGACCTGATCATCACCAACATGGGGACTCTATGCTCCAGACCAGAAGTGTATCCCTCACTGGTAAGATCAGACCATAAACTAATCTCACTGGATATTCACATCCCGACCCCACCTCTAAAGCAAATTTCACACTCCTCAAAACCGAGGTGGAATCCTTCAAAGCCCCGGGCCTGTGGAAAATATGGCCCAGACCGCAGAATCCTTTATAAACGCATTCTATGAACACCTTCAGGAATGCATGGATCATGCAATGCCAAATAAAACCAAGACCCAATCCTCCAAAGGCAGACGTCCTGTTTGGTGGACCCCAGCCATACACAAACTATACAATAGAAGGAGGAAGCTACTACATGATAGAGCAAAATCCCAAAAAGGGAAGGCATCTCTGATCAGTATTAGCAAAAAACTATGGGCACTCATAAAATTGTCTAAGGCCAGCTTCATGAGAAAAATTGCACAGGACACTAAGGATAATCCCAAAGCTTTCTTTAGTTATGTTAGGAACCTGGGTGGGAATTCCCAGATATGCTCAGAATTAGTCCAAAATGACAAAAAATACACCAAACCCACAGACATTGCCAACATCCTAACTGACAGGTTCAGTGCAAACTTCTCCCCCCCTTCCCCACCAAAAGGGCCAGTATCTATCTCAGCAGAGTGCTGCCCCCCTGACATCTCAGATGCTCAGGTAAGAGCCACCCTTTCCAAAGCAAAAAAAAAAGCATCAGTGGGACCAGACGGTGTCCCGGGCTGCGTCCTACATGAACTCCAAGAAGAGCTAAACCCAAACATAAAACTACTGTTCATTCTCAGCCTTACTACAGGATATGTACCCAAAGAGTGGCGTACAGCAACAGTGGTCCCTCTTCACAAAGGTGGTGCCTCAACGGATCCTGGAAACTATCGCCCCATAAGCCTGACTAGCTTGGTCTGCAAAGCTATGGAAAGGATCATCATGGACCTCATAAATAAAGATATTGGGGACCTACAGACACTGGATCCTACCCAATTCGGCAGATCCTGCCTCTTTAACCTGGTCAGTTTCTTTGAAACAGTCACCAAGGCCATTGACGAGGGGAAGGTCGTCCACACAGCCTACCTGGACCTTGCAAAAGCCTTTGATACAATACCCCACTCGGGCATTATAGATAAGCTCACCAGCTTAAATATAAACCCCTATGTCACTAGATGGGTTGCAAACTGGCTCAAGGACAGAACCTACATGGTTAGAATTGCTGGCGCCATGACAGACTCCAAACCAGTTACAAGTGGCATCCCACAAGGCTCAGTCCTGGGACCTCTCTTGTTCGGTATATATTTCTCGGAGGTACAGGCCAACATGGAAGGACTGTGGCTGACCAAGTTCATAGATGACTGCAAACTGGGCACCATAATTGACTCTCCAGCCGTCACAAGCATCATCCAAAAGAGCCTCATAGAAACAGACAACTGGTGCCAGAGCCATGGCCTCAAGCTAAACGCCAAAAAGTGTATAGTCATCCCCTTTGGCAAAAACAAAATGCCCAGAAATTACCACATAGGTGGTAATCCATTAAGTACAGAAGAAGTAATTAGGGACCTGAGGTCCCAAGTTGATAGCAATCTCTCATTTGACAACCACATGGCCAAAGTGGTTAGAAAAACATTTTATATAGCCCACCTAATCATGAAGGGATTCACAACTAGATCAGGGGAGGTCATCGTGCCTCTTTACTCATCCCTCATCAGGCCCATAATTGAGTACAATGTCCCTTTTGGGATGTACCTTACCAGACACCTGCAGCAACTGGAAAGATCCCGAAAGTACCTCACCAAGAGGATCAAAGGGCTCAAACAGATGCCATATGCTGCCCCGTTAAAGAAACTCCAGCTCTACTCAGTGGCATACCGCCTGCTCAGAGGCAATCTGTGCCTGACGTATAAAGCCATGTCCAACCCGGAATTAATGGACATGCTGCACCTCAGAAAATCCAAATCCCATCGAGCTACTTGCTCGAGAGACTTGAACCTCAGTACTGTAATAAATAGGACATGCTGGAGGGACAGATTCATAACCCAGAGGCTCCCTTTACTCTGGAATAAAATCCCAGTCCAGGTTAGGCAGAGTCCCTCATTGACTCTCTTCAAGAGGAATCTTGATGAGTGGATGGGAGATCATAGGTTTACCCCGGGTATCACTTCTTTGTCACTGTTAGACAGAGGCACATTATACTAACCTCGAAAAAGGGCATAGCAAAATTAATTTAAAATGGGTGACGAAAGCCAAACACACTCTGGCTAGGCTTATAAGTGCCCTAGGGCAGATAGCCTAGTATGAACCGATGAACCTATGGCTTTGCATATAAGGCTGGTCAGATGTATTGGTCTGTAATTGCCTGGGTCTGTGGAAGTTCCTCACTTATGTTGCGGAATGACTATAGCTATTCTTCATTTTCTTTGCACAAAACCTGAATGGAGGCTGAGATTGAACAGTGTTGTTAGGGGTGTGGCTAAATCATGCTTCCTGCTATTTAAGATGCATGGAGGGATAATGTCAGGACATATCAATGCAAGTATGTCTAGCTTTTGATAGTACATATAGGACTTGGTCTTGTGTTATATCTGGAGGTGAGCCAGTTTCAGGTATAACTTGAGGGACAGAAGGAGGGGGTAGAGAGGGGTAAAGTTATCGCTAAATTTATTGTCTACTAGGTTTGCTATATCTTCAGCCTCAGTGTATCTACTATTGTTCACAATCAGCTCAGTGCATTGATGCATTGAGCTTCTGAGATTACAAACAGCTAAAGATTGCCTTGTGATTGTGTTTGGCTCGGTGGCTATATGAGCTTTAGACTTGGCTTTGATAGATTTTATTAAGCTTCTTGATTTGTTTATTTATTTCACTGACAAGGGTTTTCACATACTGGGAATTACTATTTGCACTTTTGATCAAAATTCTTTTCCTTTTATTATAACGCTTGTTGATATAATGTGAGTAACTACCTGCCCACATGTGAGTTTTAACCTCCCAGTTTGCACATGCATGCCATGCACAACAACCTTCTTATTACGCTGAATAAACACATCATCAAAGGATCACAAGCCAGTGTCACCAAACAAGTCCAGATAAGAAAAAGAACTAGTAGTAATCCAAATGTCACTTAGATTCCCCTAAACACAGTATCACATAATTATTGTCAGCAAAGGAAAGCACTATGTGGTACTTAATGAGATTCACATTTTCCAAAGAGGTAGAGCTTCTCAGAATGCACCACAAATGTCCTGATCTTATGTTCTACTAGTCACAGTATTTATCTGTTTCAAGATTAAATAAACAGCTGCAAATAATACCACAACTAACAGTAAGAGTAATGCTGCTGCTATCAACATTACTATTAAATAGGTGTGTATGATTTAACTACTGGCAAACACAATGCAGTTTCTTCAATAAATGAAATTATATGAATGAGCTTTTATAGGCACAGCGAGGAAGCAAAGAATGGATCAAGAGACCACACCTGACACCACTCCATGTACCCTTGCCCAAGAAGTGTCCAATGTGATTATCACAATGCTAAATATCCAACTTGTGAGCCCATGTATATGAGTGAAACATACCTCTCAACTGTCCAGATAGAATGGAATACAGTACAAGTAAAGTAAGTTTAATCTTTTACAAGAATGCGCAGGCATGGAGGTGGTCATTTGGCACAAATCTGTGTGTGCACAGCTCCATCTCATATGTGTAGTTTTTAATGGTGACCTTTTAATCATGGCAACAGAAGAGTGAGTTCTGTTCTGGACAGGCTCTAAGTACCCTTAGTACTGCAGGTGCCCAATGAGTATACTGCAGTGTTGAGATGCAGTGCTAGTCGATGAAATCTAGCTTGCTAAGTGTTTACACTGATTAAACTCTGTCACTCTGGCTATACTTATATGAACAAAAATGATACAGTGCCATGAATACACCTTTTTTTCCATAAAAGTATCCTGAAAAAATATGAAGATGCTTACAATGGAAACACCGCATAGAAGCCAGAAGTAGTACAATCATCAGGCTGGTTAACACTAGCCATATTATTCTTGTAGATGTTGTATGCAAGCATAATGCTGGGACAGGGAATTGCTCCTCTGTTATCATCATACTGAATTCTCTTTATTGCTGTAACATCCATAGAAGGATTTTGTAGATCAATGGTAAGAGAAACATCTGACTGGTACCTTTCCATGCTGTCTCTATAAGTGGCCAGTTCTGCACCAAGACATACTGACCATGTGCAGTCTTCTGCATCCTCCTTGGTTTGTTCTTACAGTCCCGTAGCAGTAAACACCATCATCCAAGGTCCCTGCAAGTGTTGTCTTTTCAAAGTCATTATCAGAAGTAGAAGAATAGCCTTTTCCATGTAAATCCTTACAGCAGCATGTCACCAATGAGTCTGCCAGCTAAGCATCTGCACTGCCCTCTTTCTTTACAGCATATATGGAAGTGTCATACATACATACCCAAGTGTGTAGTTACGCGTGCCCACATTATGACACCGTGTGGTTTCTGCACTGCAGGGATGTACAAATGAAATAATAAATAACTGTAGAATCTAAACATGACCTTACTAATGGAAAGTTCACAGTGCAGTTACCATTGTCCTGTTCGGGCTTTCTGGACTTAGCATTGATGCACATGATATACTTGGACATGACCTGCATTTCCGTTGCTGAGCTCAGATAGATCCTCGTTTTCGTTTTTTTTATTCATATCCCAGTATTGTCAGTAATAAGACTTGAATAATTGACATGTACATACATAACCCCAGGAATGCTTGTTCAGTTTCATCTTCCATTAACTTGTTCTCCCTGTTATCAATCTGCATCTACATTTGGTACCTTGTACCACTAAACACATGAACATTAGGTTCATAATGTCCAGCTTCAATGTTTCTGAGGCTGTCTTTGTCACTGGTCTGACTGGCTCCATTAATTCTTTTGTCTGAACTTATTTCAAGCAACATCACCCTGTACTGTCTGTGGAATGCCAAAACTCAGTATATGGACACTATGTTATTGTTCAGAATGTAGGCCTAGAGTTGAGACAGTGGCAGATCATTACCTCATCCTGTTTTAGGAGTGTGAAATAAAAGGCTGAGGTTTGTCACACTCTACATCTTGATGCTGGGCACATAGTCTTATGAGTGGATTGTCATGTTCATTCCACTCCACCTGACATATCTTAGTGCAGAAGTGTGCTAAAGGAGTATTTTTTCTTCACTTTTTTTCTGTCGCTATTCACTAGCATCTGTTGGTGATGTGGACACTGGCTAGTTCTGCCCTCCCCCCACTGCCTTTCCCATTCTCCATGCCTGGATATGTGCAATAGTAAGTTCATGACAGGAACTGGCTTAATGGCATAGCTTTAGTTCTTTTTTATCTCCTATGTATGTATCCTCCTTTCTCTGTTTCACAGGCAGAATATGCCTTGTTTCTATGGGTCCATTCCTTCTAGATTTCCAAGGGGGTTGATGTCCCCCTCTGGGGAGAAAATGTGCAGGCTTTGGCTTTATAGACTGCAACTTCTCATTTTAGAACCAAGAAGTGAGATCCAAGGAGAGGGCACCAGATATGCAACTTTGGAAGATGTTACTGAAAGAAAGGTTCCCTAGATTGGTAGAGCTGGGAAGATGTGGGTATCACTGCTCTCATCCTCCTGTTCATGCTCACCCTACTATCTTTCTATAGGTAGAATGCTTAGAAATCAGGAAGTCATCCCACAACATTCACCAAGTGAGTGCCTGGTTGTAGGCATATCTCATCAACCCCTCTGGGGATTGGCATGCCCATCCTTGAATCCTACCATTATGTCACCATGGCTATAATTCAAAGTCAGTATTACAACACTGTCCAACATACAGTTTTTGTATTTGTAGTTTATAATGAATTTTGTATGTTTTACAGATATATGCGTGTGTGTGTGTGTGTGTGTGTGTGTGTGTGTGTGTGTGTGTGTGTGTGTGTGTGTGCTCGCGCGCGTGTGTGTCTTCTTCTCTATCAGCTGTTCCCATTAGGGGTTGCCACAGTGGATCATCTGTTTCCATTTCTTCCTGTCCTCTGCATCTTGGTCTGTCACACCAACCACCTGCATGTCTTCTCTCACCACATACATAAACCTTATCTTAGGCCTTCATCTTTTCTTCTTACCTGGCAGCTCCATCTTTAGCATCCTTTTCCCAATATACCCAGCATCCCTCCTCAGCACATGTCCAAAGCAATGCAATCTCGCCTCTCTGACTTTGTCTCCAAACCGTCCAACTTGAACTAACCCTCTAATATACTGATTCTTAATCCTATCCATCCTTGTCACACCCACTGCAGATCTTAGCATCTTTAACTCTGCCACTTCCAGCTCTGACTCCTGCCTTTTTGAAAATGCCACCGTCTCCAACCCATACAACATAGCTGGTCTCACTACCCTCTTGTAGACCTTCCCTTTCACTCTTACTGGTACCCATCTGTCAAAAATCAGTCCTGACATTCTTTTCCACACATTCCACCCTGCCTGTACTCTCTTCTTCACCTCTCTTCCACACTCACCATTACTCTGAACTGTTGATCCCAAGTACTTAAACTCATCCACCTTCGCCACCTCTACTCCCTGCATCCTCACCATTCCTCTATCCTCCCTCTCATTCACACATGCATATTCTGTCTTAGTCCTGCTGACCTTCATTCCTCTTCTCTCTAGAGCATATCTCTACCACTCCAGGGTCTTCTCAACCTGGCCCCTACTCTCACTACAGATCACAATGTCATTTGCAAACATCATCGCCCATGGGGCCTCCTGTCTGATCTCGTCTGCCAACCTGTCCATCACCATTGCAAATAAGAAAGGGCTCAGAGATGATCCTTGATGTAATCCCACCACCACCTTAAATGCATCTGTCACTCCCACTGCAGACTTCACCACTGTCACACTACACTCGTGCATATCCTGTACCACTCTTACATACTTCTCTGCCACTCCTGACTTCCTCATACAATACCACAACTCCTCTCTAGGCACCCTATCATATGCTTTTTCCAAGTCCACAAAGACACAATGCAACTCCTTCTGACCTATTTATATTTTTATATATATATATATATATATATATATATATATATATATATATATATACATATATATATATATATATATATATATATCTACTGCACACACATACACACACATGCACACAGACACACAGACACACACACACACACACACACACACACACACACACACACACACATACACACACGTGTATATATCTGTAAACATATATATTGGGGCTACTGAGGTTGGTTTGTGCTGTTGCGGATTGTGACTAGACTTAGCCTACTGTTAAGGCAATCAACAATGACGCCAACAGGGGCGTTTGGGACATGATAGCAAGGTAGTGGGGATTGCCATGTCTTCTATTCAGTGCTAACTACTGATAAAGGGAGCCGGCACTTTCATCTACACCAACTATATTCTGCTATAAAGAAAATCAATGAAGCAGGCTAAGTTATTTCTTACACTTATTTCACTGAATTGCACTTCTGAAACGCTTATAATTGTGCTATACAGTTGATCTACTATATTTTTGCACTGTTATAAAGCTTTTTTTTATTGTTTCACTGCATTTATGTACTGCTTTAAACTGTTTTAAAACTACTTAATTGTAAACTGCTTTTTCATACTGAGAGTTGTATTTTCTGTTTGTGATTGCTCTATCCGAACCTTTATGTGCATTTTTGTCTGTTAAAAGCATTCTCTAGTCTGCTCCTTGATCTGTTTAAAACTTTCATTTAGTGGCTACAGCTAGGAACTGTAATTTTTGTAAACTGCTTTTTCATACTGAGAGTTGTATTTTCTGTTTGTGATTGCTCTATACAAACCTTTATGTGCATTTTTGTCTCTTAAAAGCATTCTCTAGTCTGCTCCTTGATCTGTTTAAAACTTTCATTTAGTGGCTACAGCTAGGAACTGTAATTTGTTTTCCCACCCCTTCCCTAGTGTTGTGTATTTTTATACTTGGTGGCTTTGCAGTTGCCCGCCCATACTGTATATTTGATCTGTGACACTCCTCCCAGTCTAGTGTCATTAGTTCACTCAATCTAATAGAGAACATTCGTGAAGGCCAACCCACTCAGATTCTTAAAGTTGAATTAACTTCTATTCCAGCTTTCTCCATTTCCACTTTACTGGAAAAAAAAATTCTAAGCTTGCTTCCCCCCTTTCCTGTGGCAGGTCAGATACGGATTTGCTGTGTCCAGGACTGTTTATGAGCTCCTAAGCACCCCCCCCCCCACTTAACTGGGGTTAAACTATTCCTGGCGCCATAAAGTCTGTTTTTCAAAATTTCCCTTGCAACTAGCCAGCTTTTTAGTTTTAGCACTCATCTGTTTCTTTGATCTCAGCACTTGTTCAGAACTCATTGTAAGCACTAAATAAGTTACAAATTACTACAGCACTCAACTTTCCTCACTTGTCTAGAGGAAAACAGTTTTTAGTACTTAATAAATAAGCACCTATTCAGGCATGTCTAAAGGTCAGCTCCCAGTGTTTTCTCCTGTCTACCTGATGAATATGGGCATCTTGAGACAATGCAGCAATTGCCTCATGTACACAGACAACCCTCTCCTCCTACCACCCAACACTACGACCTGTCAGAGATGCACTTATATAGCCAAACTGGAAGCAAAGCTCTCTTTACCAAAGACAGGCCTAGACAGTCAAGAGGAGAAGGTAAACACTTGCACCACACCACACTCATCACATAGTCCTTCAAAACCTACACCACCAAAACACACACACAGAACCACAAAACACACACCTACATTCACGGAGGCTCTCTGTACTAATCTGCCCAAACAACAGAGACCTCTTAAAGCAGAAATGCAAGCAACCTCCACCCCCCAACACAACCCAAATGGCACATAGTCCACATACTCAGTGTGCCACTCAACTACAGCCCATAAGGCATAACGTACCCAACACTCTAGTCATAGGTGACTCTATAGTCAGGCACACTGATGTTCCACTCATCAGGCTAAACAAGGAAAAAGTTACTGCCAGCTGCCTGTCAGGTGCCAGGATCTGCCACATAACGCACGCACTCAGGTCACTCCACAACAAGTACAAATATGACTCTGTCATTGTCCATGTTGGTGTGAATGACCTGAGACGTACCTCCCTGGACTACATGAAAAGTGACATGGAGGAGCTCTCTGATCTTGTAGCCCAGGCCGGTATGACCCTAGCCCCGAGTAGCTTCTTGCCATCACCCAGGATGACACCACAGTACAAGGACAAAATGATTGACTTTAACAAGTGGCTAAGCTTCTGGTGTCATTCTAAGGGAATCCAGTATCTGTCTGCCTGGAATGACATGATCGACAGACCACGCTGCTTTGCCAGAGATGGCCTGCACCTGTCACCGGATACTGGCAAAGGCTCTTGCCACCCCTATAGTGCCTTTTTTAGGCAAGGTTCAAATGACAAATTCACCATGGTAACAGGTACAAGCAAGCAAAATCTGGGGGTAATGCTACTCGATGCTAGAAGTCTAAACCTCAAAATGCACTCACTCGAGGCACTCCTTAAAATGGAGAACATTGACATCTGTGCAGTGACAGAGACCTGGTTCAAAGCTCCAGAGAGCACCCCTGCATCACCAGGCTATAATTCATACCACACCTTTCGGCCACCAAACCCGGACCGAAACACTAAAGGTGTAGGCGTGTTCATATTCATTAAGGATATCCACACCTCCAAGCTAGTTGCTCAGCATAATGCATCCGAGATTATCCAAGTTCAACTAACTCTTGGCAAAACCGCAATCCAGATTGTAGCTTGCTAAAGACCCCCCACCATGCCCCAGGATTCCCACTCTTCTTTTCTTGATACACTGGAAAATATTAAGGTACAAACCAACACTCTAATAATGGGTGATTTCAACTACCCTACCATTAACTGGGAAAACTACTCATGTACCAACTCTTTTGCTCAATGTTTCTTGGAAATCATCAATTCCAATGCTTTGGATCAACTTATCCACACCCCCACCAGAGGCAGCAATATCCTAGACCTGGTCATCACCAACATGGGTGACCGGTGTTCCACACCAGAGGTCAGCTCCTCGTTGGTCAGATCCGACCACAAGCTAATCACCCTAGACATCCACATCCCGCTCCCACCCCCATTAGGAAAACAACCGTAAAAAATTTCTCCAAAGCCAACTTCATGCTTCTTAAGACAGAAGTGGCAAACTTCATGACACCCATGCAGATGGACAATAGAGGTACGACTGCTGAATCCTACACAAATGCACTTTATAAGCACTTACATGAGTGCATGGATCGTGCTATCCCTAACAGAACCAAGATGCTATCCTCCAAAAAAGGAAGCCAATCTGGTGGTCTTCTGCCATAAACAAACTCTACAACAGAAGAAAGAAACTGTTGCAAAAAAGAGTAAAATCCCACAATTGGAGGAACTCCCTGGTCAGCCTCAGTAAGAAGCTGAGATCCCTCATAAAAGCTAGTAATGAAAACAAAATTGCCACTGATTCTAAAGACAACCGCAAAGCATTCTATAGCTATGTTAAAAATTTCAATGGCAACACTCAGATCTGCTCTGAGTTACAGCACAATGACACTAAATATACAGAACCAACTGATATTGCCAACATCCTGGCAGATAGGTTCAGTGCTAACTTTACCCCCCTCTCACCCCCTAAAGGGCCAATCTTTATACCGGAAGAATGCAAAGTTCCTGTAATCACGGCTGCACAGGTAAAAACTTCACTCTCCAAAGCCAAGAACACAGCATCCATGGGACCTGACAACATCCCAGGCTGCCTTCTACATGAACTACAGAATGAACTGGCACCCCACCTAAGTACTTTGTTCAATCATAGCCTCACCTCAGGCTTTGTGCCCATTGAATGGCGCACCGTGACAGTTATCCCACTCCACAAAGGGGGGGGGCACAACAGACCCCGGGAACTACCGCCCCATTAGCCTGGTGAGCCTTGTCTGCAAGGCCATGGAACGTATCATCATGGAACTCATAAACAAAGACATTGGGGATCTCCAAACCCTGGACCCCACACAGTTTGGGTTTGTAAAAGGCAGATCATGTCTCCTAAACCTGATAGACTTCTTTGAAGTAGTCACCAAGGCCATGGATGAGGGTAAGGTTGTTCACCTAGATCTCGCCAAGGCGTTCAACACCATCCCCCACTCTAGAATTATAGATAAACTCACTAAACTAGGTATAAATCCCTATGTCACAAGATGGGTTGCCAACTGGCTTACTGAAAGAACCCACACTGTGAAAGTAGCAGACTCCAAATCAGACTTCAGACCAGTGACAAGTGGAGTACCGCAGGGTTCAGTCCTGGGTCCTCTCCTGTTTGGTATCTACTTCTCTGAAGTACAGGCTAACACAGAAGGTCTTTGGCTAACTAAATTCGTAGATGACTGCAAACTAAGAGCCATAATTGAAACTCCTAATGATATGGACATCCTACAAAAGGGCCTCACTGAGACAGATGCCTGGTGTCAAAGACATGGTCTCAAGCTCAATGCCAAAAAGTGCATTGTCATCCCCTTTGGTAAAAATTCTGTACCCATGAACTACCACATAGGCGGTAGTCTACTTAACACTGAAAGTGTGATAAGAAACCTTGGGACACAGGTGGACAGTCGTCTCTCCTTTGATAATCACATCACCAAAGTGGTCAGGAAATCCTTCTACATGGGACACCTCATCACAAACGAGGTCATTGTTCCCCTCTACTCATCACTCATTAGACCAATTATAGAGTACAATGCCCCTTTTGGTATGTACCTCACAAGACATCTACAACAACTGGAAAGGCCACAAAAATACCTCACAAAGAAGATTACTGGCCTTAAACAGATGCTTTACACAGACCGTCTCAAAAAACTCCAGCTTTACTCCGTCGCATATCGTCTAGTGCCTACCTATGAACCTATGAACCAACCTATGTATGCCAACAAGGGCGTTTGTAGCATGATAATAAGGAAATAGGAATGCCGTGTGCTATTATACAGCTCTATCTACCTCTAAAATGAGTGGGTTTATCCTTGTAAACTGTATTTAGCCTGTTGTAAAGACAATCAACAAATGCATGCCGATAAGGGCGTTTGTAACATGATAGGAAACGGGGAACGCCGTGTCTTGTTATACAGCTCTGATCTAATGAAAAAGTGAGTGGGCTATCATTTTAAACCGTACAAAGCCTGCTGCAAAGGTGACCAGCAAAGGACACCATAAAGGCGTTTGTAGCATGATATTAAGGCAAGGGAAATGCCATGTCTAATTATATAGGTTATAACCATTGCTAAATCGACTAGAAAAAGGGCGCCAACAAGAGCGTTTGTAGCATGATATTAAGGCAAGGGGAGCATTGTGTCTAATTATATAAGTTCTAACCACTGCTAAAGTGACTAGAAAAAGGGTGCCAACAAGGGAAAGTGCAGGCAACCATTTTCCTATGCAATGGTATATATGCACCTATGCTGGCTGCCTAATACCAAAGGGTTTTTCCTATTGCTTGTTATTGCATTTGTTGTTACATCTTAGGAAGTAATGCCATGTAGGTGGACTAGGATTCACACTACAGAATAACTGCCTTTCTTTATAACTTGTATAGCCGTATGGGCAGAATAGAGTTCACACATTAATACACAAAGTGTATATTCTGCTGCTTTTAAATCTGCTTTTAAATCAGATCAGTGTCCATGCCAATAATGTAGAAGTATGTTGCACTTTTGTGATTAAGTTGCTATACTACTGTTTTTTGTATGTTACTATGCATTTATTGCACTGTGGTTGGACCACTGGTGATTATTTTTTCTCCCTAATGCATGTAAGCCCCTCCTCTTTAAATGAACTAGGGTGCTGTATTGTGCTTGAACTGTGGTGTAATTGCATAGTGCATAGATCAAATATAGCCTACCTTGCATTGCTCCACTGAGCTCTACCTGCTGTTTTTTTCTGCACATTACCTCTCTAAACTGACCTACCCTCCCTTCTACTACTTTCTGCACCTATTCCCTCATACTCTCTGTCTTTCTTCCTCCACCTCATTCCTGCACTATTTCCTTTCTCCTAACTCAGTCTCTCTCTCTCTTTTTACAGAACACCGCCCGGGTGCTCCCTCTCTGCCACTAAAGCATTAAGAAAACCTCCAGACAGAAGAGACCCTGAACTTTGCCTGTCAGCCAGGCTCCATAACAGAGTGCTACTGTGAGGATTCACCCAAGCAAGTTATTGAATGTATGTGGCCTATAAATAAGTGATTGGGACTAATTATTTGTAATATTTAATACCCATGTGTGCTAGCTGCCCTCCTGTACATGTGTTCTTTAGCAGCCTACCGCAGACCGCTTACCTATCTCCCAGTCCGGTACTTCTCAACCCTTGCCTAACCTACTAAATAGTGCAATCCCACTATCTCTTTTTGCCACTAGGTGGCAGCATTTCACCAAGTATAAGCTAGGCACTACATTAATCCCTAGGCTTGTTTTTTTCCTCCCTTCTTACAAAAATTGGTTGTTTCTATTAAATCATGCTCCCCATTTTATAGCTCCAACATACCCACTCCCTCTTGAGAAACTAACCACAGTTTAATAATTATTGCAGACTACATCCCTTACCTTTAGGCTAAGTTACCTTCTTGCCCAAGTAGACTCTTGCTGTTACTGATACTTTTTTGCAGTATCCGGTGCTGTTGCTCTTGCCCACATCGTTTGTCCTCTGCTCCCTTCCCTGCCCCCATTTCCCACCCTCCCCAGCACACCTACACTTATACCCCACATAGCCCCACCCCCTTCTACAACAGCCTATCACCATCTCTCATTTATCAGGTTTACTCCCACTTCCAAACCACACCCTCCTGCTTACATTCACCTCCTCTGCAAAACCCCAAATACACCATACATAGCATACTTGCACTACTACTACTACTACTCCTACTACTAACTCTCACTACTCTAACTTACAGCACATCCATACACTCTGACATACCATTAAAGACTGCCTTCCACATAACACATACCCACCAACACATAACAACATAGTAATATGCTCCACTCTATTTAACAATAACTCACTGTTCTACATTCACAAAACAGCAACCACACTACCTCACACTAAACAAAAAGTGTCTAAAAAACACATAGATATTGCCCATGCCATCAAACTCACACTATTCCTTAAAAGATGGCTACTAATCTCAGGGGACATACATCCCAACCCAGGTCCATGCAACTCACTTCTATCAGAGAAATATAAGTCAAATCTACTTATTATCAATCTAAACACAAGAAGCATATCTAACAAACTGCATGACTTACATGCATTTATAGCCCACTACTCCCCAGACATACTAACCATTACTGAGACCTGATTAAAACCTACCATACAAAACAAAGAAATTCTTCCCCCAGGCTATAAAATCCTAATGCAAGACAGACGTACCAAAAAGGTAGGTGGAGTTGCAATCTTATTTAAAAATACACTCAACCTACATCCTCTAAAAACCCCACTTCCCACATTTCAGAATGCGGAGACATTAGGCTCAGTTATGTCCCTTAAAAACAAAAAGAGAATCAACATCCTCTGTAGTTATATTCCACCAGGAAATAACTCACCTATAATAGAAGAGATACTACAATGGGCCAAAATCATCCTACCCCAAGAAGCCATCCTGCTATCAACATCCTCTGTAGTTATATTCCTCCAGGAAATAACTCACCTATAATAGGATAGATACTACAATGGGCCAAAATCATCCTACCCCAAGAAGCCATCCTGCTAGGCGATGTAAACTTAGACTAGCTAGCCTGCAACTCCAATAACCCCTCAAACCATATTAACCTATTCAGATTCACATGACTAATCCAAGAACCCACCAGAGTAGACAAAAAAATCCAGTAGAAGCTCCATTCTAGACTGCACTCTAGTTAATCTCCCCAAAGAAAACTACAATGTCGGCTGCTTACCTGATGCACTGAGTGACCACAGCCTCACATTCCTCCTTCATAAACAGACAAAAATACCCAAACCCATACTGTTCAAGGACACTAGGGATGAGCATAAGGTAAATCCACAAACTCTTAACAGTATGATCCAGCAACATCACTGGAACCCACTAAAAACTCTACCATTAGACCAAGCGGTTGATTTTTTCAATACTGCTTTCATGAATGTAGTAAATATACTAGCCCCCATCAGGAAACTCAGAACTAAAGGTAACTATGCCCCACGGCTAAACAGAACAACAAAAGCCCTGCTAAAAGCCAGAGACAATGCCTGGAAAAACTGAAAAAAGAATAACACTATCCAAGACAGACAAAAATATCAAGAACTATGAAATATTGCCAAAATGCAAACAAAGCTAGATATAAAAACTACTTCCTAGACATCCAAAACAAGCATTCCAGTAACCCACAAAAGTTCTGGCAGGCCATCAATATGCTCCTAAAACCCAGCAAAACCATCTCCCAACAACAATTCTGATAATGATAGCATAGCTTCCTAATTCAACCATCACTTCACAGAATCTATCCTCACTTTATCTACCCAACTATCCAACAATAGCTCTAAATCCACCCCAACTGTAGAACAAACTAACATACCCACCTTTATACTCTCACCTGTACCAACCTCCACAGTTAGAAAACTACTCTCTAAACTAAAACTCACCACTCTTGCAGCAGATGGCCTACACACTAATTTTCTAAAACTAGCTGCAGAGTCACTAGCCTACCCTGTCTCAGTTCTTATAAACTGCTCTATACAAGAAACCTATATACCCCAGCTATGGAAAGTGTCATATATTATTCCCCTACACAAAGGTGGTAACTCCTGCAAACTATCAAACTACTGACATATTGCTATCCTATCTCCCTTTTCAAGCTTCTGGAGAAATGTATTCACACCAAGGTAATGCACTTCTTAACCTCACATAACCTCCTCTCCCCCACACAGCATGGTTTCTGGTCAAACCATAGTATATCCTTTACCAATCAGATTAACCATCTCAAAAACAACAACAATTTCGTATCAGCCATATTCTTAGATCTAACAAAAGCATTTGATATGGTCTCCTATAACCTACTCTTAGACACTCTGGCAACCTTGTCCTTCACCCCCTCCACTACCTCATAGTTCAAAAACTATCTCTCTGATAGAAACAATCAGTAAAATGGCAATGTGCACTATCACCTCTAATACCAACTACTATAGGCATTCCACAAGGATCAATACTGGGTCTTCTACTATTCACCATTTTCACCAACAAACTACATACTTTCACCGTGCATGCATCTCTTATACAGTACACAGATGACTCCACCCTAATCTGCTCGGCCCCATCTATAACCACTCTTCAAAAGCTTACTCAAGAATCCTTCTGCTCCGTGGAACAATGGATTACTGATATCCAACTTATCCTAAACCTCAACAAAACCAAATTACTCTTTTTCACCCCCAATAAATCCAGAACCACACCTTCTACCTTCACCATCACCTCCAAAAATGGGACCACAATATCCCCCTCCCCCCATACTAAGCTACTCGGGGTTGAAATAGATAAGGATCTAAACTTTAATGTCCATATCTCACAAACCATTATAAAGGTACATAAGAAATTAGGAACCTTATATAAACACAAACAGTTCTTAGAAGACTAAGCAAGAATTTCCCTAGCCCAAACCCACCATTTGTCTACCCTAAGGTATGCATCACCAATCTTTATTCACATAAGGAAAACAGACCTAAACAAACTAGTCATGTTACAATAAAATTGCAAAATTCACAAATAACTCCACTTTTAGAAGCCATCACTGTCTTGCCCTAAAACAGCTACAGTGGTTAGAACTTCCTCAGCTAATTACTTATCACCAGTTAGTCCTCACCTTCAGCATAATAAGGAACCCACAGAAAACTCCAGCTCTAAACCAACTACTAGATCAATATTCAGCAAATAGCCCTCTACGCTCATCCAACAAAACCCTGCTCTGCATATCCAAAGCCAATAACACTACAGGAAAAGAGTCTTTTCTCTCACACCATTGCTAAGGAATGGAATAGCCTCCCCCAAAATATCTCCTCAGCACCATCCGTCTCACTTTTCAAGAAGACACTTAAGTCACACCTCTTGCATTCGTGGATCTGTCCTTGCATCACATAAAAGCTTTCCTTCTCTCTTCCAAATCTTCCCCCCCTCATCTCTTCACTGCTTACCTCAGCTAATTTGTACTACTGAAATACGCTCTTTCAGGGACTACTAGCCTAAAAACTGTCTCACACTGTGATACACCTGCAGAATAGCATACATTTTTTTAATTGCATTCTTTCACCTTTTATGCTTTGTTTCACCAATAGTGACGTCTAAGGCTTACTATGTATATACCAAGCTTGCTTAAGTTCAAACTGTGTACAATATATCTCCTTGACTGTATATATGCCACTGTTCAGAAATTTCCTGTAATTTCCTTATTTGTTGTAATTGCTATGTTATGGAGCTTTTCTCCCCGGGCCTCCGCTGTAAATGGACCTTGTTCCAGTCGGACTTTCCCGGTAAAGAAATGTTAAATAAATAAAATAAATTAGATATATATATATATATATATATATATATATATATATATATATATATATATATATATACTGCACACACACACACACACACACACACACACACACACACATACACACACACATGCACACACACACACACACACACACACACACACACACACACACACACACACACATGCGAGCACACACACACACACACACACACACACACACACACGCAGACATACGCAACGTAACATTTCTAGTACACTTATCAATATAAATATCTGTACAAATACACATTGTGGTACGAACAACACCAGCCATACCTAGTGATAGCTATGTCTGTCTCAGCTCCTCTTCCAAAGATAGTCTAGTATATTAACAGCTACATCTCAAGTTTAGGATTGCTGTTACTGGTAAAGTAGCCCACTCCAGGGGAAGTCTGGTATCTTTTGGCAGCTTTGGTTGAGATTTATGCTTCCTGCTACTACCTAGCTATTCCCTTGAAGAAGCCGTAACATCAGACTCTGTTAATGGTATGGACACTGGTAGGTCTAACCCCCCTCCCTGCATTTCTCATTCTGTTTTCTCTATGCCTGAATATGTGCAATTGTATGTACATAAAGTACTGACTCGTGAAATTACTTCCTATAAACACATTTGCAGGAATATCTTAAAACACTGCAACCTGATTGCTTCTCTAACCCCCTCCCCATTTCCAGTCCAAATAAATTCTGTCTGATAGCTGCAAAGACTTCTTCTCCACAGTTATAACTGTAATGGACTTCCTGGACAGGTACAGTCTTGAAGAAATTATGTCTCTAGTGGTATCCTTGTTAGCAATGTTTTGTTGTTCCTCCATCAGGACAGCGTGCAGGCAGCTGTGATATTTTGGAATAAATGTTACCTCAGGACAATCTGTCACTGTAGTGGTGTTACCTCTGCTACCTCCTTCACTTGGTTTTTGGTCTCTACTCTATCACAATAGACCATGGAACCATACATGCTGCCATGGTTCTTGGGATGTACCGGAACCTGTAGTTTCTCCTTTCTTATGTAACTTGCTGTAACACTTTAGACTGACCCCATGGAGTCCCTCATACCCATGTTTAGTGCTAGGTTAATCTATGTTGAGCAATTATACCCTGTTGGTTAGGTAGAGCTCCCCCTTTCTGTGCATTTCTTCATGAGATTTACACTCCGGGTCTGCTAACCATATTTTCATATCCTCAGGCAAACCAATGAGTGTTTTCTCACATATCATGAGGCCATCCAATGTTTTAAAAGTAGACAGTTATCATCCATTCACCTATGTATTAAAATAAGCAGTTAGTTTTCCAGTTAAATTACTGACACTGTCCTGTGCCTTTCTCCTATTTTCTCCATACATTTTCCAAAAAGCATTCATGGGAGCAATAACACCAGTATAATTCAACTGCATGCATTACCTTACCTGTAATCAGAGGTGTTAAAAGATTCATTCCCTTATCTACTTTGTCCTGATTACATACACACTCAGATACATGAATAAACCTATCAAAGTCAGCCCCTTTTACACTGAGGAAACAATATATACTACTAAAAAATTAATGGGAACTTATCCATGTGGCAAATGTATATCTTGTTAGTATGTGTGTAGAACATTTTATTGTATGAATGGGAGGAATTTTTATCCCTTAGGGTATTTTTCATGTAATACGGAAGTAGTTGTATATGCATTGAGATGTCCGTGTGGACTATTTTATATAGGGGAAAGTAAACAGGCTTTTAAAATAAGGTTGCAGGAGCATCTAAGAGATATTAAAAATAAAAAAATAGAAAGCCCGCTTGCAATGCATTTTAGAGATCACCACAATAGTGATCGAAAGGGTATATCTGCTACTATTCTGGAACATATAGCTATGAATAAAAAAGATGAAATAGTCAAAAGGAAATTGTTGTATAAAGAAACAGTTTTTATACTTAAATTTGATACTTTGACACCTAGAGGCATTAATTTAGAATGCAACTGGAAAGTTTTTTTATAATTGATTGATAAATTGTTTAATTGAATAGTTTAATTGAATGGTATAAATATGTATTTGAATGAATTAGATAGTATTCTCCTTGAAGGTGAAAGCCGAGGCGCTAGAGAGACTATCCAATAAACGAGTGTTGGATCCTGCTTTTTGTTGTTATTTTTGAAATATTGGATTTTTATTTTTTTTGGTTGTTATTTTTTATTTATGTCGAGTGATCCGTCACTTAATGTGCCTAAAATATATAGGCAAGATTCATCAGATAGAAGCCAGACAACTATGAAGCAATTTGCTACATCAATGGGAGACCGAACAAATGCTCGGACTATCCAGGAAGAACAGGTGACGTTTTGGCAGAAGTTTTTACAAAAGGAACAGATGAGAAGAACAGATAATCAGTTTTCTAATGTGGGTCAACGGATAGGTAATTCTTTACCTGGAGAAATGAAAGAAATGTTTGATAAACTGGACAAATTAATGGCTAAAGAATTAGCGGTACATTTAAACTGTCTAAGTCTACAAAGATATGTGGAACTGGACATTACACCGAGAGGCTTGCGAGCCTTTAAAAATCCTACTACTCCGTTCGATTTACTGGATGAGACTGATAAAGTTTTTCATAAGAGATGGGTAACAGCTGCCCATCGCTGCTCTATTGAGTGGGTCAGCATATTAGTTGAACGAGATAAAGTTAAACAAGTGAAATTGAAAACTGAGATATCTAATGCTTGTGAAACTCTGTCTAATACAGTTGGTTCGGCTCGAATGGAGCAGTGCTTGAAAGATATTCAAAGCAAATTGATTGATATGGAGAAAGAATTATTGAATACAAAGAAGTATAAGCTAAATCGTGACATCAAAGATTATGCTCGGGATTCAGCTTGCTCTCGTCCAATTAACAACAAGAGATGACATCGAGGCATTAGGTTCGTGGATCAGGAAAGCCATAGACGTAATGGCGGAACAAGTACGTATTCGGATGTATCAACTGAATGGGAAAGTGAACCAGGAGAAGGTGGTGACTTTCCTGAGTTACCTGCAGCACAAAATCCACAGTTTTTTCAACATTCCTTTCGTAGAGGTAAACGTTCAGAATACGGAAATAGAGACATATACAGAGGGAATGATTCCATGGTTGAAAATGGACAGAGACAATATCCGGAAGCCTAATCAACCTCCCAAAGGTACAAACGAATTAGAAAGAACTGCCTCTTTAAACTCTTTTGACTGTGAAATTTGTAAAGATGCTACAAATAATTATATTATTAATTTATATGGTTTGAATTTAGATGAAGCCACAATTTCCATGCTTAATCGTGGTTTGAAATTCATACCTACGGTATTACCTAGATTGCACCTTTTAAAGGGTGATATATATCGTTTTATACGTAAATTACAATCAGCATGTTTTTTTAAAAACAAAAATGGTAATGTGCTATTAGATAATGTATATAATGATGTATCATGTATTTCGGATGACTCAAAGGATAGTTTTCATTCTTGTTTGTCGGAAAATGAAAGTTTTATGAATAGTAATGCATATTGTCAGTTAAATACTTCTAAGGTTAAAGTTAGAAGTTATTTTGTCCCACCTTTTTTTTCATGAAGGTATTAAGAATTTTTCAGCAATGATAGATTTTGTTATAGAGTCTATTTATGATGAATTTGATGTTAAAAGACAGAATATTAAATATAACTTGACCAAATTAGAATGGCAAGCCCTACAAAGATGAATTAAAAATAAAGAATTAATAGTAAAATCGGCGGATAAGGGTAATAAAATAGTATTGATGCATTACACTCAATATGCTGCAATATGCTGGGAACATTTAAATGATAGTGAGACCTATAGTAGATGTGATATCAAGGAATATGAACAAGCATTGAAAGAATTTAATGTTTTACTTCAGAAGGGACATCGATTGGGTTATTTTTCAAAAGAAGATATAACTAAAAAATTTGAAACAGACAATTGTGAAATAGCTAAATTTTATTGTTTACCAAAGGTTCATAAGAATGTAGAACGTCCCCCGGGTCGTCCTATTGTATCAGCATGCAATTATTTTTTACATAATATGGGTATATTCTTACATAGTTTTTTATACCCTTATGTTATTAAACGGGCATCTTATATTAAAGATAGTTTTGAATTTTTAGAGAAAATATCATCAATTATATGGACTAAGGATATGTATTGGTTCACAGCAGATGTTAAAAGTTTATATACTAGTATAAAACATAGATATGGATTAAAAGCATTAGAAAAACTGTTGGGGGATAGTCCTCTGTCATTTTATATTGTGGAATTAGTAGAATTCTGCCTTAAGAATAACTATTTTTATTTTGATGGTCAGTTATTTCATCAGCTAAAAGGTACTGCAATGGGGGCAGCTTTTGCCCCCATGTATGCAAATATAATGATGAATTTTTTTGAGATGGAATTTTTTAGGAAAAATGTAGTGAAATATTATCGTTACATTGATGATTTAATTTTTATTTGTAAAGGGGGAAAGCAGGAAATACATAGTTCTATGGAGGGCCTACAAGAAAATGAGTTTGATTTGAAATTTGATGGCTTCCAGTTGGGAAATAAAGTCAATATTTTGGATGTCACCTTAGAGGGAGGAGAGAATGGTAAAATTGTTACTAAAGTGTATCGTAAATTTGAAAATAATTTACACTTATTGGATGGATCTAGTTGTCATCCACCGCATCTTATGAAATCTTTGCCATATGGTGAATTTATAAGAATAAAAAGATTATATAATAATATGGATGAAGTGGATATAGAACTAGAAAAAATATCACAGTTATATGTTAGAAGAGGTTATGATGCGCAGGAAGTATCATTGTCTTTAAATAAGGTTAAAAAAAGTAATGCAGGGAAGGTGAAAAAGAAATTTAATAATGATTCTTATGGAAATCAAAAAGCGAAAGATTTAGAAAAAATATATATGGTTATGACTTATGATTTGTTATCAGAAAAAATTAGTCAGGTAATTAAGTTCTATTGGAATTCATTATTTAAGTATAAGGATCTAATGAAAATTTTCCCCAAAAATATTACTTTTTCTTATAAAAGAGGGAGAAACCTTAAAGACATGTTGGTCCATGCTGGATTTTTCACCCCTAAAATAAGTTTAGATACAAGTGTGAGATTAATGGGAACTTATCCATGTGGCAAATGTATATCTTGTCAGTATGTGTGTAGAACATTTGATTATATAAATGGGAGGAATTTTTATCCCTTAGAGTATTTTTCATGTAATACAGAAGTAGTTGTATATGCATTGAGATGTCCGTGTGGACTATTTTATATAGGGGAAAGTAAACGGGCTTTTAAAATAAGGTTGCAGGAGCATCTAAGAGATATTAAAAATAAAAAAATAGAAAGCCCGCTTGCAATGCATTTTAGAGATCACCACAATAGTGATCCAAAGGGTATATCTGCTACTATTCTGGAACATATAGCTATGAATAAAAAAGATGAAATAGTCAAAAGGAAATTGTTGTATAAAGAAACAGTTTTTATACTTAAATTTGATACTATGACACCTAGAGGCATTAATTTAGAATGCAACTGGAAAGTTTTTTTTATAATTGATTGATAAATTGTTTAATTGAATAGTTTAATTGAATGGTATAAATATGTGTTTGAATGAATTAGATAGTATTCTCCTTGAAGGCGAAAGCCGAGGCGCTAGAGAGAATATCCAATAAACGAGTGTTGGATCCTGCTTTTTGTCGTTATTTTTGAAATATTGGATTTTAATTTTTTTTGGTTGTTATTTTTTAATATATACTACTAACTCTGGCATCCAAGGCTGGATTCTCATCCCTACATTCACTCCTTCTCCCTCTCATGCGCCTACCTTTAATGCTCCTTTTCCTCCTGCAGCTTCAGCCACTCCCGGATGTCACTCATTTGCACCTCAAACTGTCATTTCTCAGCTGTTTCAGTATGCCTCATCCACTCCAGAGCTCACCGTTCATAATGCATTTGCAGATCATATGAGGACATAAACTGTCGATCTTTTGCACTGACTGTCACTACCAGGCTGCCTCCAGATTCAGCAGATTGAGCTTCAGCTACATATGAGGTGGCTATTAAATCCTCCTAGGTCAGATCAGCACCTGGGATACACTTTGATTGATATGGTTTAGCCACTTGTGCCACTGCCATCTTTCATTACTCTACCTGTTTTCTAACTTATTTGTTGAAAATAAAGTAATGCTGTGCATTATACGCTACTGTGTATTTACACTGTGGCTACAAGGGTGTAAATACCTCTACATGGTGAAACTATTCTGCAGGCTATAGAAGTCCGGCTAATGTTAAGGACTAACAGTCTCTTTAGCTAGATGGATAGATGTATGTGTCTGTGTGTGTGTGTGTGTGTGTGTGTGTGTGTGTGTGTGTGTGTGTGTGTGTGTGTGTGTGTGTGTGTGTGTGTGTGTGAGTGTGTATTTTTCTGAGACTTAAAAACATATGGCAAATGAACAGTGCTGCTTTGGGCCATAACCAACATCAGACATAACTGCTTAATCTTCACTCTGCACAGCTGAAAATCAGAATTATGTACACTGGTTTATTATGAATTCAGCCACCCTTTCTTTATTCCAGTGGCTTTCATTGTTTTATTGTCAACAGTAAACGTTTCTTGGTTAAAACTGCATTGCATTCACTGACTCAATGGTTTCCATGAGAGATTACACACCCTCCATGATGCAAATAACCATCCACAGCTTTATGTAACTGTGCACCACATCAGTCTGGCACAAAAAGATTGCACTTGCTGCACACTCTTAAAATGACCAAACATACTAGTTATATATGGTACTTATAAACTGAGCATTCTCTCTCTCTCTCTTCAAAATGTAGATGACAACGGTTATAATTCACCAGTTTTCCAGTTTTCTGTGATTACTTATATATATATATATATATATATATATATATATATATATATATATATATATATAGTATCTCTCTCTCTCTCTCTCTCTCTCTCTCTCTCTCTCTCTCTCTCTCTCTCTCTCTCTCTATATATATATATATATATATATATAGATATATATATATATATATATATATATATATATATATATATATATATATATATATATATATATGGGTCTACTTCAGATCATGGAAACCCCAGTTCATTGAAGATCACATCGTCAAGATGAAAATAATGAAAACCCATTTCAGCGTTTCTGCAAAAGACAGGAGCAATGAAGATCTTCGCATGTTAAGTGATCACTCATCCAAAAAGTCACAAAACTTAAACAACACTATCCCTTACCCACCCAGAAAAGGAAACTACACCCCACACACCCTCCAATGTAGGGAGCTGCACCCCGCCCTAAGTAAATGTAACAACTCTGAGATTGCACTACAGTTGGGAAAAGGGCAAAGTTCATCTTGTCAGCCAACAGGTTATTTACCCTGCAAAGATCTTCATTGCTCCAGTCTTTCGCTGAAATGGGTTGTCGTTATTTTCATGTCAACAATGTGGTCTTCGATGATCTGGGGTTTTGACAATCTGAAGGGGACCCATATCATTTAGCAATAGCAAAAGACAAGCAGACAAGATTTCACTCACTCTGTATAGAACATCACTCTTTTCATCTGCATTTTATGAAAATATTTTTTTCATTTCTGCCACGCTCCTTAAAAGACCACAAACATTGCAAGAGGAAGACACGGACTGACTGGGGCAATTGCTGAGCTGATTTTCAAAAGAACGAGTTACTTTACTTGAAAAAAAATGGAGGTCATGGAATTATCAAGCTAGGGAGATATTCATCTAACACAATAATTTTAGAGGCATAAAGATATCTATCTTAGTAATGAAGTCCAGCTTGTCACATTTCACATCTTTGCTTTATCTTTTCTTTAAAGATGTGTGTATTTTACACAGCTTTGCATATTTTACATCTCTGCTATGCATATATATGTTTTCAACAGTTTTTCACAGGAGGAACATTTCTGGCATATGCAATATTTTACCAGTGCCATAGCTATAACCTCTGCAAGACTTTGTGCTTCCTGTTGCATGGAGGAGCAACACAACAGGGAGATGCTTCTGATACATTGGCACCTCATAGAAAGAGGATGTCACACTGGCCCCCTTCAGACACTGAGGTAGTGGCTGATACCTCCAGGAGTGATACGACATGTAGAGTGAAATCCAGTATCTGAGCATTCTGAGGCCATTTCCTCATGCACTGGGTGGGGGTGGGGGATCCAGGTCTATGTTGAGCCTTCAGAGGTAGGTGAAGGTAGAGACATCTTTCAGTAATAGTGCTTCAGTATTTAGTACTGAGGGAAGTCAGATGAATGACAGTGGCATAGATGAGGATAGAACTGCTGTTTTTCCCATATGTCAGGCTTAATGTCATAGAGGTGCACCTGCCAGTACTGGGTTTTGTCATAGGTGATGCCCTGGCATTACATGCTGATCTGTTGTGTTCAAGTTTTCAGGTACAAACAGCCGGACCACTATGAGGTTAGGACCACACTGTGTCACACCACATTCATAATGCATGCATGTGATCTGAACAGATTTATAATGCTCTCACAAGATATCACACAGTTGTCCCACAATAGTGAAGAATATATACTAATACAATTAACATGATATTCCATTAAATGGTGCTTATGCTGTAAGATAATATGCAGCAACAGGGTTCACCTTTTTGGGCAACCCCCCCCCCCAAGGCTGGCTGCAAACCATAATCACAAGTACTGTATCTGATATGTCAAAAGTGGTGTTCTCACTACTAATGAGACCACTATCTACACAGGGGAGACCACCATTTACAATCACCCCTGTCCTCTAGACTAACTGCCATATGCTCTCCTTTATCAATTGATGGAGGAGTGTACCTAGCTCACTGGCTATAGACAGGAAAGCCAAAGGAATGTGCATGTATCAAGCAAGTGTATCACAGCAATATCCTAGTGCCTGTGATGGAGGCAGTGATGGACAATATTATGGCAAAACCTGTGTTTGTTGTAAATGTCTGGCCCATGTGTCTTATATTTGAAAAATTATGAAATGTATTATCTGTTTCTTTGGTAATATTATTATTTACATATACAATTGTCACCCTTAGGCTTTTGAAAACTGGCCAAGGCTCTTGCCACCCCCATAGTCCCTTTTTAGGCAAAGGTCAAAAGACAAACCCACCGCTGTAAATAGCACAAATAACAAAAAAAATGAGGATAATGCTACTCAATGCCAGAAGTCTAAACCTCAAAATGCACACACTCAATGCACTCCTCAGTTTGGAGAAAATCGATATATGTGCAGTAACTGAAACCTGGTTTAAGGCTCCAGAGAGCACCCCAGCACTACCAGGCTACAACTCATACCATACATTTCGGCCACAGAACCCGGACCAAAATACAAAAGGTGGGGGCGTATCCATAGTCATCAAGGATACCCACACCTCCAGGTTAGAGGCACAGCACGATGCTTCAGAGATCATCCATGTGCAACTAACAATGGGCAAAACTGCAATTCAAATTGTAGCTTGCTACAGATTTTATTTATTTATTTTATTTTATTTCCAGTTTGATAACTGGGGAGGTCCACGTTTTTAGTGGAGGCCTGGGGAGAAAAGCTCCATAATGCATACAAGTAAATCAAACATATGATAATTTAAAACAAATGTAGAATTATATACTGAGAAATAGCAAATTACAATTGAAAAAAAATGAATACTTTTCATGACATATATGTAGTTGATTAGAGAGCCATTTGCACAGCATAAAATTGAACTGAAGCAGTGGAATAAGCTGACAAAATATTAAAAACTATGAAATTGTAAATCTTCTGCTAGTAGTTGCAAAGAATGAATATTTGAAAGATAGAAGTCTAGGTTTAGTAGTATGTGGAAGAAACAAAGGAGGAAAGTGCGATGTGTACTAAGTATAAATTCAAGGTTCTAGTGAGAGAAGAGAGGGGAAGTTGAGTAGTAGAGAAGGAGGTGGTTGTTTAGTAGAAAAAGAATCTGGTGTAAGTAGAGAGAGGCAGTTGTTTAGTAGCAAAAGTGGAGTACACACGTGTCAGAGATGATTAATGTAGTTAGTTAGCAGCATCTCTTAGCATGACCTTAGTATGTAGGTAGAAAGAAAAGAGAACATTTCCAGATAGGGAGAGAGAGTAGAGTTACAAAACTATGTACAGTATTTACATTATATACATTCAAGGTTTTGGTGTTATAGTATGTTACACTGAGAAAGGGGAAGCTGTAGAGGGAAAAACAGCAAGGTGTAGAGGTACATGTGGAAGTACATGTATAGGAGAAAATTAGCAGAATAGGGGCATTAGCAAGATTAGGTAGGTATGGTGCAATTTCACTTCCAATTATGGGAGAGGTAGGAATGGAGCTGGGATTTGAAGTGTTCAAAGGTTTTAGAGATTCGTAGCGAGGGTGGGACTGAGTTCCATTTTTTGGCTAAGGAAAAGGATAGTAGAAACTGGCCAGAGGGACGTTTTGGTTTGTATACAGAAAGTAGATTTTGTTGGGCAGATCTCAGGGGTCTGTGAGGTGTGTAAGATGGTAAGATATTTACTAGAGCAGGGCATGCAGTAGGTTTAAAGATTAATTTGTGGGCTGTAGTGAGTTGGAGGTAGTCAAGGTAGTTGGGAAGCTCTAGCCAGTTAAGCATTTGGAGAGAGGTACAATGATGGAAGGAGTGGTTAGATTTAGTAGTGAATTAAAAGATTTTGTTGTAACAGATTTCTAGTTTTGCAGAGATGGTAGAAAAGAGGTTTGTTAGTAGTGGAACACAGTACAGTAGTGATGGTAGTATGTAGGTAGTGGTGAGGGTTTGCCTAGTAGAATAGGAGAGAAAGTGAGAGTTCCTGTATAGCATACCAAGTTTCTGATGAGTTTTCTTAATATTTAGTTGGACATGTGTATCGAACTTCAGGTGTTCATCAATGGTAACCCCAAGAAGTTTAGCAAAAGGGATAACTTCTTTAGTGGAGTTGGTATGGCTGATGATATTGAAGAATTGTTTGCTGAGAGAGAGAGGGCTTTTGAGGGGAAGAAAAGAAGGATTTTGGATTTATTGGCATTAAGGGAGAGATGGTTTTGAAGCATCCAGTTCTCTGTAGTTGAGAAGGCCAATTGGGTTTTTGCCTGGAGCTCGGGAAGGCTATGAGAAGAGCAGAATAAAGTGGAGCCATCTGCATATTACACTATTTGAGTGTTTGGAATTGCAGTGTGAAAACTATTGATGAATATATTAAAGAGCATTGGTCACCTACCATGTCCCCAGACCCCCATTCTGCATTTCTGGAAACATTGGAAAATAATATTGGATGATTTCAATTGCCTAAACATTAACTGTGAGAACTACTCAAGTACTAACATTCTTGCCCAACATTTCCTAGAATTTATAAACTCAAATGCCCTGGATCAACTAGTCACCACTCTCACCAGAGGTGACAACATATTGGACCTGGTCATCACCAACATGGGCGACCAGTGTTCCACACTGGAGGTCAATCCCTCGCTGGCAAGATCTGACCATGAAAAAATCACTCTGGATATCCACATTCCGCCCCCACCCCCGGTCAAGGAAACCACCATGAAAACCTTTTCAAAAGCAAACTTCACGTTACTTAAGACAAAGGTGGAAAGTTTCAAAGCCCCCATGCTAAAGGATAATGCTGTCCAAGCTGCAAAATCCTTTACTAATGCATTCTACATGCACCTACAAGAATGCATGGATCGTGCTATCCCAAGCAAAACCAAGACTCACTCCTCCAAGAAAAAGAAACCAGTCTGGTGGACCCCTGCCATAAACAAGCTATACAACAGAAGGAGGAAACTAGTACAGAAAAGAGTAAAATCCCAAGAAGGGAAGACATCCCTGATCAGTATCAGCAAGAAACTATGATCCCTCATAAAAATCATCCAAGGCTAGCTTCAAAAGAAAAATTCCCAAGGACTCCAAAGATAACCACAAGGCATTCTTTAGCTATGTCAAGAATCTAAGTGGCAATGCTCAGATCTGCTCAGAGTTAGTGCAGAAAGGCACAAAATACACTGAACCGACTGATATCCCCAACATCCTGGCAGGCAGGTTCAGTACAAATTTCAGCCCCCTCTCATCCCCAAAAGGGCCCATAACCATACCAGAAGAATGTAGATCCCCTGAAATCACAGACACTCAAGTTAAAACAGCCCTCTCCAAAGCCAAAAACACAGCATCAATGGGGCCTGACGGTGTCCCAGGCTGCGTCCTACACAAGCTCAAAGATGAACTAACCCCTCACCTTAACACACTGTTCAAACTCAGCCACTCCACAGGCTACATACCCATAGAGTGGTGCACAGCAATGGTTATTCTGGTCCACAAAGGTGGAGCCACAACAGACCCTGGAAACTATCGCCCTATAAGCCTGACTAGCTTGGTCTGCAAGGCTATGGAGCACATCATCATGGAACTCATTAATAGAGACATTGGGAACCTCCAAACACTAGACCCTACCCAGTCAAGCTTTGTTAAGGGCAGATCATGCCTCCTACATCTGGTGGACATTTTTGAGAGAGTTACCAAGGCTATAGATGAGGGAAAGGTGGTACACACAGCTTACCTAGACCTCTTAAAGGCCTTTGGCACCATTCCCCATTCTGGTATTATAGAAAAGTTCACCAGCCTGAACATAAACCCCTATGTCACAAGATGGTTTGCCAACTGGCTCACAGACAGAACCCACATGGTGAGAGTTCTGGGAGCTAGGTCCAACTCTAAACCAGTTACAAGTGGCATTCCCCAGGGCTCAGTCCTAGGATGCCTCCTGTCTGGCATGTACTTCTCAGTGGTACAGGCAAGCACAGGAGGACTATGGCTGACCAAGTTCGCAGACAACTGCAAACTAGGGGCTATAATTGACTCTCCGGCTGACACAGACATCCTCCAAAAGGGTCTCACTGAGATGGATACCTAGTGTCAAAATCATGGCCTCAAGCTAAATGCCAAAAAGTGCACGGTCATCCCCTTTGGAAAAGTACCCACAAACTACCACATAGTTGGTAGTCCCCTAAATACGGAAGATGTAATAAGGGATCTGGGGACCCAAGTAGATAGTAATCTCTCCTTTGATAATCACATTGCCAAAGTGGTTAGAAAATCCTTCTATGTGGCCCACCTAATCACAAAAGGGTTTGCATCCAGATAAAAAGAGGTCATTGTGCCCCTCTACTCATCACTCATCAGACCCATCATAGAGTACAACACCCCATTTGGGGTGTACCTTACAAGACACATGCAACAGCTGGAAAGACCACAGAAGTACCTCACCAAGAGGATCACTGGCCTCAAACAGATGCCCTATGCAATTTGACTGAAGAAACTCCAGCTGTACTCAGTTGCATACCGCCTACTCAGAGGTGATCTCTGCCTGACATACAAGACCATGTCCAACCCAGAATTAATGGACATGCTCCACCTAAAGAAAATCATATCCCCTCAAGCCACATGCGCTAGGGATCTAAACCTCACCACAACAATAAATAGGACATACTGGGGGGATAGATTCCCATCCCAGAGACTTCCCATGCTTTGGAACAAGATTCCAATCTACATTAGGCAGAGCTCCTCACTAACACTCTTTAAGAGAGACCTTGACGAGTGGATGGGAAACAGAAAATTTACCCCAGGGATCACTTCAATGGATCTGCTGGACAGAGGCACAGGGAACTAATCTAAGTGGGTGGCAAAAGCCAACACATTCTGGCTAGGCTTATAAATGCCTTTGGACACATAGCCTAGTACCCACCTATGAACTTATGAACCTATTACTGTTCATAGGTTCATAGGTTCATAGGTTCATACTAGGCTATCTGCCCTAGGGCATTTATAAGCCTAGCCAGAGTGTGTATGGCTTTCACCACCCATTTTAAATTAATTTTGCTATGCCCTTTTTCGAGGTTAGTATACTGCGCTTCTGTCTAACAGTGAGACAGAAGAGATACCCGGGGTAAACCTACGATCTCCCATCCACTCATCAAGATTCCTCTTGAAGAGAGTCAATGAGGGACTCTGCCTAACCTGGACTGGGATTTTATTCCAGAGTGAAGGGAGCCTCTGGGTTATGAATCTGTCCCTCCAGCATGTCCTATTTATTTCAGTGCTGAGGTTTAAGTCCTCGAGCGTAGCTCGATGGGATTTGGATTTTCTGAGGTGCAGCATGTCCATTAATTCCGGGTTGGACATGGCTTTATAAGTCAGGCACAGATCGCCTCTGAGCAGGCGGTATGCCACTGAGTAGAGCTGGAGTTTCTTTAACCGGGCAGCATACGGCATCTGTTTGAGCCCTTGATCCTCTTGGTGAGGTACTTTTGGGGTCTTTCCAGTTGCTGCAGGTGTCTGGTAAGGTACATCCCAAAAGGGGCATTGTACTCAATTATGGGCCTGATGAGGGATGAGTAAAGAGGCACGATGACCTCCCATGATCTAGATGTGAATCCCTTCATGATTAGGTGGGCTATATAAAATGTTTTTCTAACCACTTTGGCCACGTGGTTGTCAAATGAGAGATTGCTATCAACTTGGGTCCCCAGGTCCCTAATTACTTCTTCTGTACTTAATGGATTACCACCTATGTGGTAATTTGTGGGCACTTTGTTTTTGCCAAAGGGGATGACTATACACTTTTTGGCGTTTAGCTTGAGGCCATGGCTCTGGCACCAGTTGTCTGTTTCTATGAGGCCCTCTTGGAGGATGCTTGTGTCAGCTGGAGAGTCTATTATGGTGCCCAGTTTGCAGTCATCTGCGAACTTGGTCAGCCACAGTCCTTCCATGTTGGCCTGTACCTCCGAGAAATATATACAGAACAAGAGAGGTCCCAAGACTGAGCCTTGTGGGACACCACTTGTAACTGGTTTGGAGTCTGACATGGCTCCAGCTATTCTAACCATGTGGGTTCTGTCCTTGAGCCAGTTTGCAACCCATCTAGTGACATAGGGGTTTATATTTAAGCTGGTGAGCTTATCTATAATGCCCGAGTGGGGTATTGTATCGAAGGCTTTTGCGAGGTCCAGGTAGGCTGTGTGGACCACCTTCCCCTTGTCAATGGCCTTGATGACTGTTTCAAAGAAATTGACCAGGTTTAAGAGGCAGGATCTGCCCTTAACAAAGCTGAACTGGGTAGGATCCAGTGTCTGTAGGTCCCCAATATCTTTATTTATAAGTTCCATGATGATCCTTTCCATAGCTTTGCAGACCAAGCTAGTGAGACGTATGGGGCGATAGTTTCCAGGATCCGTTGAGGCACCACCTTTGAGGAGAGGGACCACTGTTGCTGTACGCCACTCTTTGGGTACATATCCTGTAGTAAGGCTGAGATTGAACAGTAGTTTTAGGTTTGGGTTTAGCTCTTCTTGGAGTTCATGTAGGACGCAGCCCGGGACACCGTCTGGTCCCATTGATGCTGTGTTTCTTGCTTTGGAGAGGGCAGCTCTTACCTGAGCATCTGAAATGTCAGGGGAGCAGCACTCTGCTGGGAAAGATATTAGCCCTTTTGGTGGGGAGGGGGGGGGAGTTTGCGCTGAACCTGTCAGCTAGGATGTTGGCAATGTCTGTGGGTTCGGTGTATTTTTTGTCATTTTGGACTAATTCTGAGCATATCTGGGAATTCCCACCCAGGTTCCTAACATAACTAAAGAAAGCCTTGTGATTATCCTTAGTGTCCTGTGCAATTTTTCTCTCGAAGCTGGCCTTAGACGATTTTATGAGTGCCCGTAGTTTTTTGCTAATACTGATCAGAGATGCCTTCCCTTTTTGGGATTTTGCTCTGTCATGTAGTAGCTTCCTTCTTCTATTGTATAGTTTGTTTATGGCTGGGGTCCACCAGACAGGACGTCTGCCTTTGGGGGATTGGGTCTTGGTTTTATTTGGGATGGCATGATCCATGCATTCCTGAAGGTGTTCATAGAATGCGTTTATAAAGGATTTTGTGGTCTGGGCCGTATTATCCAGAGGCCCGGGGGCTTTGAAGGATTCCACCTCGGTTTTGAGGAGTGTGAATTTCATTAATCATTATACCGTTTCACAGTTATTAATAGATACTTGCTCAATCATGGATATACCACCTTACTTTCAATTAAAGATCAATCTGCTGTAGTATGTTGTGTTTGCTGCATACTTCTCAACTGTCCAGATTTTCACAGAAAGTCCAGATTTTTACCTCATATTTTTGGTCTGTTCCTCAAAAACTTTGTGTTTTTTCTGGCAAATTATTGAAGACTGATCTCACTAAATAATAATAAATAATGACAGACATTTGAGTGTCAGACTTCATATCCATCAGAAAATATATAATAATGCAAAACCATTATTCTAACAACTTTCTATGTTTGTAGCAGCAATATTTAAAATCTGTCCTTATTTTTGGACCTTTGTCCACTCTATTATGTTTGGCTTTGTCCAGATTTCTTATGCTGAGAGGTTGAGAGGTATGGTTTGCTGTATACCTTGACATGAAGCTTGTGGACATGATGACCTTCCTCTCATTTATCAGATGTGCCATACTCTGGGGAGGTGGGTAGTTGGTTTTGTGTCATATTATCCTATGCATATCGTTTAGGCCTACTGTGGTGTGTAGTGCAGTGTACCGCTAAACTTGCCCATGCAACGAAAATGTATTTTAAAGATGGTGAGGGCATTCTTTGTTATGCTTCTGATACATCATTGGATATGACTGTGGGTCTCCTGTGAGAGTGTCTATGGAGATCTTACAGGTGTTTATAACCTTAGTTTGAGTGGATATCCTGCATTACCCAACAAATATCCATTCATGATGAGACCTATCCCAACTGAGTACTATAGGATGTTAGGCACTGGAATCATAGTTAACTGACAGGGTTGTGGAAGACACAAAGATAATGTGGACTGTGTGTTCACATATTATCTGGCAGCTGAAAAAGTAGAAGCCACACCTGTTGAGCTATGCTAACTCTATCCTTACTAGGTCAGTGTATTGCTGGATGTGTGTCATCCACTGGTCTAAGAATGATTGGTAGATGATGTATGGAAAGTTAACATTATGAGTGTTACGGCAACCTGCATCTCTTGGATTGTTATACAGAGGTCTGCATGTCCAGCAGGCTATCCAAGAACTACTACAGGATGAGATTGCCAAACACCATGGATATGATGGTTGGGTCAAATGTGGACTTCTGAAATGTGCATGTTGCTTGGGTGGTTACAGTAGCAATAAGTCCTCTTTGCAGAGGTATTGGCCTATCTCTGTCACTAAACAGCTTTAGTTCATCCAGTGTCTGGACATCCATGCAGAACCTGTCCAACTGTTGTTACCTGCTAAGATGTGTGTACAGGAGCCATAGCCTAAAGCATCACATGACATGGTGATATCGTGTGAGTTTGTGGCCCACTGTAATGGCAACATCCACAGCTATCATATTACTAATCACCAGCAGGACTGATCCATTTCTAAATTCTTTTTGAACTTTTGTTTGCAGTTGTATATTCCAAAATACCTGAACATAAATGCTATTGGTTGCATCATTGTACTCTGTGCGCTTTAATAATCAATATGTTTCCTGCATATTTATTACTACCATGGTTGCCTTACTTGGATGTGCCATTCATAGTCCTTGGACCAATGAGGCACCATATTTTTGTGAGGTTAGTGTTAGTTTGACCATGTTTTGAATCACACAGACCTAAGACTGGGATTCCAAAACAATGGCATTTATACAGGGTGTCATGAAAATTAGTGATTACACTACTCGAAGTTTTATGAAGTGGAGGACAAGAATGCAGCATAATTATCATGTTTGTGAGTACAATTCATTGGCCTTTATGTAAAGTATGTTGAAAGGGCCCAGTGAGTTACATGGTTAATATAAGAAACTCTGACAAAGTAGGTAAGTGAACAACCAGCATTGAAGGACGTTGCAGGCACAACTATATACTGGCAATATTGGATGAACAAGCATTTTGTTGTACAAATCAAACAAGATAGCATCTCACAGTCAAACACTGCTCTGACATGCGTATAAGAAAAATATGAAGAAGGAAAGCAGCCATGTAAAGGAGAGAAAGATATGTGACTGTCTGCATACAGAAGTCGATATGTAAGTGTGTATATATATATATATATATATATATATATATATATATATATATATATATATATATATATATATATATATATATGTATATATATATATATATATATATATATATATATATATATATATATATATATATATATATATATGTATGTATATACTGAGAATACAGATATCACCGGTTAGTTCAGGACAGTAAAAATATAAAAAAATATATGGTAACATGGCATTCCAAACCACAGCACCATTATAGTATAGGGAAGGTGTCTAGAATTATAAGGGCAATGGGACATGCATAGGAAACACAAGCAACAAACACAACTCAAGGAATGAAGAGCTAGACAAACAGAAATGAAGATGTTTGAGCTGGATAACACAAATGGAAGAAGGTGTAAGACGGTCAGAGGTAGGGTCAGAGAAACATGGGTATTTTTGTGGGAATAGCCCATTTTTGTTTCATTTGCAAACAGGAAGGTCTTTGTAGGACTAGGTGTGTGGGAGAAGATAAGGAGAAGAAAAGAAGCACATAACACACATGATACATGACAGGACCATGGCAGGGAGGCAAAGTACACATGAAATGATCCATGCAGGCAGAAAACATACAGACAGGGATAGAAAGGAAATGAATGATGTAAACAAAAGATGAGTATAACACATATGAGGAAGTATGACAAACAGACTATGTAGTGAATGCACAAATGGCACAAGCAGCTAATCAACAGTGTGTCCAATCCCAAAGAGCATGTGGACCTTAGGAGGTAAATAGTTATACAGGGGAAAAGTAAAATGTCATGGCAGATACACAGTGGTCAGCGAAGCAGAAATTCAGCCATGGAGAACATATCACCTGCAGAAACATGCATATGGTAAGCTGATATGTGCAAAGGTAAAGTGGATAAATTACCACAGGAAGCAAAATATTACTAACAGTGGAACATACATGTCCCCTCAATGGCAACAGTGCATGACAACAGATATCGACAATGGAGAATATGGAATTGATAATAATTATAAAACCAAATCTGGAGAATCAGCACTACCAAGTCACCAATAACTAAACACAACGAGCTAGTGATATAATCACAGTAAAAAGGCACAATAGTACTAGAAACTCATTTTAATGAAAACAACTTGGTTGAGCACTTTCGCCTAAAACAAAGACTTCATCACAACCAATTAAAATCATTCAAAAACCCTCTTATATAATATTACAATTTCTGGTCATGTAAAATACTAATCAAAAAAGAATGTTGTTAAGTATAATATACCATACAGCAATTACATTACTATCACTTTATGTTTAAAATATGGAACTGCAAGCCACAAATGGACATGACAACAAAGGCATGTAGTATTACATTCAGATGCACATGTTGTCAGTCAGGTGTTGAACTGATATGGAAGGTTGGTCACTGCCACCCTACAAGTGCTGCACACAAGTGTGCATGGCTATCAGAAATGCAGTCCTACATAAATTGTATGGTGGCCAACGTGTTCAGAAATGTCAAGTGGACACACTGTAAGGGAGACAAACTGACATGTTATGTGCACAGTGCAGTATGTAACCTGAAATTCAGGGTCAGGGTGTGAAATACAGAGTAATGCAGCATGTTTGCATGACAACATATGAGATGATGGTAAGGAAAGGTGGATATTTGACATATATGGTCAATGGTGTATAACTGCACACATACTAAGCCATACCATGAAAATGTTCAATGTTGCTGTTGTGAGGCCATCACCTGTAAAAGACCTCCAACAGCTAACAGTAATAGTCCCAATTCCTTTGGTGTGCATGTGTATATATAGACACATATATACATACACACACGCACGTGCGCGCACACACACACACACACACACACACACACACACACACACACACACACACACACACGGATGTACATTATATGTTGCAAATGTGTACTGGACCTCAATGTACTCAAGACAGATGCAAAAAATGAAGGACTTGTAAGCTGGCTGGGAAGGTATACATCCTCAGGCAGACATGTCCATGAGACTGAGCAGGTTAAGGTAGTCAAATACCAAAGGCAACTGTTCATCAGGTGCACATATGTAAGAGGCACATCGTTTGACATGTCTGCAGTGTTGCACATCTCCATCATACATTGTACAAAATGCAATGGCACATGTGATGAAGCAAACATCAGTACAGAATCATACTTGTGTCAGGAATACCACAGAGATACTAAGTATAGTACTGTAGGATACAGTGTGCCTTCTGCAGGACAGGGACTGCATAAAGACAAAAGAAAGTCAACAAAAGGCTAAGTCTGCCAAAGCATGGGATGTTTAGTAGTGGTGTACGTGATGTAGTGAAGTCACCAAAGTATGGGTAAAGGTGGAGCAATATTCTGCAACTGGGGACTAAGGACTAATGTCATGTCATATGACTGATTGCATACTGAGTCACATTACACTCTGCCCACAGCAGGCAGCATCTGTATCATGGAGGCAATATGATATCAATGTGACAGGCAACATTAGAGGGTTTTCACATCAGTGCGCAAAAACCTCGCCAGCATAAACAGGGTAAGACAGCTGAATAGTAAGCTATGTCAAAATGTGTAAGTGAAATATGTTAGTTATATAGAATATAATGCAATGGAGTGCAATGCAAACTCATGTATGCAACATAAATATGCAAGTGCAGTATTCTCATATTACAATAATAGTATGGGACAGTGATGGCAAACATGGAGATGACAATGTCTGGCAGCAATACAAGATCAACTATATACCAAACTGTCACTCAGTCGCAACTCCATCTAATATATAATCTTAAACCAACAGGAGTTTACATAATATAATTCTCTCTCGAGTGCTACCCTGCCAAACAAAGTAACTTATCCTTACTTATGCCCCAAACATTTTAATCCATTATATACTACTTGCAGCTATACACTACACATTTAAAAATGCTATTACATAATGTTCTCCTACTCACTCTCCCCTGCTTTCTAGCCTGTTTCAGCAACTATCAAATTTTCCCAATGCAGCAATATACCCCACCCACCTATTCACATCTACCAAACAAATTCCCAGCACACCTTTCCTTTACAACATCACCTGGCCAATACCACTCAAACACCACCAGTCTATTGAGCAACAAATATAAAAACTGAACCATCCAACTACCAGGGCATCAATAAAACTAAAGCAAAAACCTGTTTGGTTTTATACTTTCCTACACAAAAGAACCACTAAGTAGGGTAGGAGGTTGGCATAATGGTTAAAGTGTTTACCTTACATATATAATGTACAGGGTTTGAGTCTCACATGGGGTAATTGGCTAGGTTTAAAATAGCTCACAAGGGCAATTATCCTAGTACTAATCTATGAACCTATGAACCTTAATCAGATGAGACTTTTACCCAAACCCTGACCTTCAACATAGCAAATCTAACCTGACTAAACCACACTCAGTACCCACACTACTAACACACACATCTTCTAAGCAACACCTCCACTTGTTAAATACGAAACTGAAAAGCATGTGTAATGAAATCCATGCCTACCTCACTGCCCACTCCCCTGATACAGTCATTGTCACAGAAACCTGGATAAAACCAGAAATAACTGATAATGACATCACCCCTCCAGGATTTGATATAATCTGCACTGATAGGATAAATAAACAAGCAGAAGGTGTTGCAATTCTCGGTAAAACTCTCTAAATATAATACTACTTAAACAAGCAATCTGAAAATTTAACAATGCTGAGATCATTTTAGCAACCCTAAAATTTAATAATAGAAAAACAATCTGTATCTCATCTTTATACATCCCAACAGGTAGCAATATTAATACTACTGAAAAGCTTTACTGGATATGTCATAATATCCAATATTAAATCCTCATCCTATGAAACTTAAACATAGACTGGTATCTTATAAACAGTACTACCCCAACAGAATCCAAATAAATGTATATGGCTTTACTCAATTAATTTCATCCTCCACTAGAACAGACACAAATTTCAGCAGGCTGTCAATGTTAAACTGGGTGCTCACCAATAAACAAGTCAACGCAATTGCAGATGAATGCGTACCAGACACTGTCACACTTCAAAATATGCCATTAGAAGCTATAATAGCCAAGACAAACAAATGACATACAGCCAATTACAAAATTCAACCAAGTTCAACAAAGACACCTTTATTAAAACACTATCTCATTACAAATGGAATATACGAAATTCTATGCCTATAGACCATGGAGTCTCCCACTTCAGTGACATTTTCTAATAAATCCTACCTGCAGTCTACAATAAAAAGTCAGATCTAACCTTGCATCATGGCTAACTAAGGAAACAAAACAACTAATGTTAGAATGTGACAAAGCATGGAAGGAAAGCTATAAACATAAGACTAAAAACTCAATATAAGTATTTAGACACCTAAGAAAACTTACTAAATTCCATATAAGCTAAGTACTTTTCTCACCCATTGTTTTCCATTGATCCATGACACTGTCTGCCCACCCAGCAAACCTATATTGTTCTTGAGAAAACCTCTTTTACTACACATTGCCCCAGAGATCAGCAAAGTTTGGCATCCTAACCTGTATTCCAGTAATGCTGCACTTCTATCCAGTGCCATCAAGGCAAAGCTAAATACTTTTGATTGCTAAATCCCACATACTTAAGTTATTTTGAATGATCACTACTGTTTCCTACTTTTATTTATGCATTTCACTGTTTTTTTAAAAAAAATTGCTCTTTCTCTCACAGTTACTGATTTAAGACTGTCTTAAAATCACCTTCAACAAAGAATTTCCAGCTAGCTGTTTAATTGGATTGTACTGGCATTGCACTTGTGGGTCTCCTGTACTATGTTTTTACATTACGAGGACAGGTGTATTCATTCTGTGCCAAGACATATATGCCTGGTCTATCTGAGTTGGGAAACACACATAAGGGCTCATAATGTAGTCAGTTTATTGGCTTTAGGGCCCGTTAGCTAGTTTTCTGTTTTTTCTGTGCTGTTATAAATCAAAGGGTTTGCCCAGAGGTGCTCACCACACAGTAGAAATTAGCAGCGATCTGTACAGTAGTAGAGTAGCAAACACCAAAACTGGCTTGTGCAATGGTATTTATGAAGGATATAAGCACAGTAGCAGTACTATGTTTTGAATGAAAGCCATGCTGAGAGGGGATAAGAAGATTCTCTTGGAGGAGGTGATTAAGAAGCTGTTTGTGAACGCATTTTTCCAATATTTATTACAGGGAAGATAGGATGACAATTGGTCTGAAATTAGAGGGATCAGTTGCATTGCCACCTTTGTGGTGGGAATGACATAGACATTTTTTTAGATATTAGGCACAGTGTTTTCCTGACTGGATCTATTGAAATGTGGAAACAGGGAAGGCAATAGGGTTGGTAGCAATTTTTAGGAATTATGGAGGTAGATTATCAGCTAATGGAGAACAAGTTTTAAGCTTAGAGAGAAGAGACTTGATATAGGTTGTGGAGACAGGTTTGAGAGAAAAGACAGTAGAATGGGTGGAAACAGGGGGTAAAGGGTAGTGTATATTGTTGTTTTTAGTCAGGTTGTAAACAGAGTCAATGAAGAAGCTATTAAGGAATGTAGCAGTGTTTGTGGGAGAGCTACTTGGGCAGGGGCTGGGGAAAGAAGGGCATCCAGGATGTAGTAGCTTGTTTGCAGAGTGTGATAATTTTTATCCACTCTCATAATATCTTTTTAGGCAAAGCCAAATTGACAAACCTAAGGACATAGCAAAATTAAATCAATTGAACCTCAAGATGCCACTGCTCAATGCCAAGAGCCTAAATAGAAACCTACACTCCCTCCAAGCCCTCCTCACACTTGAGTTTATAGTCATCTTTTCAATTACAGGGACATGGTTTAAAGCAGAAGAGATTACCCTGTCAGTGCAAGGTTTCAGTGCCTTCCTCACTTTTAGACCAGTAGCTGCACAGCTACAACACCCTACTCATTCATTGTCAACAAACTTGTGGAACTAGACATAATCCACTTTATAACATGCTGGATAACTATCTGGCTCACAGATAGGACCCAAGAGGTTAGGACTGGTGTGGTCACCTCTACAAAGGGGCCGGTAACCAGTGGAGCCCCTTAGGACTCTGTGTTGGGCTTGCTCTTCTTTGACATTTACTTCTCAGAGGTCAAAGCCAATGTCAAAGGCCTCTGGCTGACCAAGTTTGCAGATGACTGCAAACTGGGAGCAGTCGGTGAATTCTCTCCAAGATGAGAACACCCTTCAGGAAGGTCTAACACCAACAAATGCTAGGTTTCAAAACCATGACTTAACCCTAAATACAGTGGTGGCTGGTGACTTCAAATCAAAGGGGGGCTGCAGGAGACAGCTGAATGGGTGGGGCTAATGGGAAGGGGTGTGGTCAACTAGAAAGGGGTGTGACTATGCTACACATGCAAAAACTGGGACTTTAATTAAATATGATGCCCTAGGTGCCAAACTGTCATTATGAGAGTCCAAGCAAGACAAAATGAAATGTAGAAGAAAAAAATATTTCAATGCATTGGCTGCATGACAGCTTACTTAATATCTAGATGGAAATGAAAAGGTTGTGAGGCATGAAAAAAATAAATTACTTTTTAAATACATTACTGGAATGCCAGTCAAAATCAAGTATAAAAAAAACAAGCAGCACTCAACTCAAACCACTTCTCCTTGCACTGCATTTCTAATTATAATTTATATTCAGCTTTATAAAAGTACCAAGTAACATGCTGAAAGTAGCAATGTCTGTGATACCCCCACTTGTAAAAATGTTTCTTATCCAAAAAAGACATGCTGCCTGACAACAACTATCTACTTGTTTTGTGGGGAAACCATGACCAAAGTAAAAAACAAACAACAAACAAGAAACAAGCTCAAGATAAATTGCATAAGGATTACTGCACAGGTTATGGACCACACATGATAGACTGGTATTCTGTTTAGTTTACAGGTAAAGCCTGCAAAGATGATTACATGTTTCCAACAAATGCGATGAGCTTCTGAAAATACTGTAATCCTGTCCTTTATTACAAATACTGTCATATGCATTTCAATACCTAAGGCTTATACGCTATTTAGTTATGTAAATATTCTCTGCATGACAACAACAAAAAGGCTTTCAATGTTGGTAATTCTTTAACAGTGTACTTATTAAAGCTTACTTGCATCTTACAGTCTCAGTCAAGCTTACCTGATGGTCATTAGAGCATTGCTACTTAAACACAAAGCAACAGGCACTGCAACAACATGCATTTTCTGAATAAGAAGAAGCATAAATCAACAGTATAAAAATATGACAGAAAACCAGAACATTCAGCAAAATCAAGGAAAGATGAAAAGCCACTGTAGTACTTGTGTCTACCTTGGATGGGGGATACTCTGCACACTTACACTACATAACTGCTCCTTGCCTTGCTTGGACACATCCATTGTCACGATGTGGGGGAGTGAGGTGCAACACGTATGTCACAATTTGAAATGTCTCTAGCTGACAGTGATGACCCCCCCCGACACATTTGTCATATCTCTCAGCCTCAGAGCAAGCAATCTGGACAAAGCCATAAACAGAAGTGGGACGAAGGCTCAAAAATAAGAAATTTTTAAATATTGCTCTTAGAAACTTAGAAATATAATAGCATAGTAGGTCTTGCATTAGTATGAATTTTCTGAAGGGTACAAAATCTGAAACTTAAATGTCTGTCATTATTTTCTAACTTCAGTCTTTAATGATTTGTCACCAGTTTGTCAGAAAACCACAATTTTATGAAAAATGGACCAAGCATGTGATGGAAAAATAGAAAATAGCCACACAATACAACTGGGAAATTGTCAAAGAAGGGACAATTTTTAAATATTACTACTGTTAACTTAGCAGTTGACAAAATAAAATCATCTACATGCATTTTTGAAATTAAAAGTAATCTATAACTCTGATCATTACAATTATTTATTAATTGTAAGGGATTATTAGGGGGAGAGCAATATTTTGAGCCAAAATCGGGGACAGTTGAGAGGTTTGGATATATCTAATTATATAAAGCTATTTATTTGCACATACCTCTCAAATTCTTAATGCAGGTAATCTGGACAAGGCCAAATATATTGGGGGGAAACATACAAACAGTACTAAAAATTGCTCTTGTATAAACTTAGACAGTTGACAGAACAATAGGTCTTGCTTTAGCATACATTTTTTTGAAGAGTATGATGTCTGAAATGCAACGTCTGTCATTATTTAGTGACTTATGGTTTGCCAGAAAACCACACATTTTATGAGGAACAGACCAAAAAATAAGAAGCAAAAATCTATTCATTCTGCAAAAATCTGGACAGTTAAGAGGTATAGTTCAGCTGGGGCTGTCTGAGTTTGCCGCCCTCCCCCCCTCACAAAATGATGGTGGAATGGGGCCTCCCCCCTGCAGCTATTCCAATGTCTCATTACTTGGCTATTTCAACACATTTACCATAAATACTGTCATGTGCATACTGCTTTACTTCTACGATGATTTGGATTTCATTTAAGTTTTATTTTACATTTTACAGAACAAACACTAATAGACAACTGCTAAACAAAGCAATGCAGTCTCACAATAAAAATAGACTTAGCATTAAAACTTCTCTGCGCTTGAAACTCACATTCATTTAAACAGCATTGAAACCCACATTTAAAGAAAATACATCTGGCCAGTGGCATAAAGATTAACTTTGGGCTGTTTTCAAATCATAGCCCCCTTGCACAGGAAATATACATGTGTTCTTTGATACACCTTCCTGATTGTATTAAATGATATTCCTTGTATAATACAGTGCAGTTGTTAGATGGCATTTTAAATTTATTGTTTTGAACATTTTTCCAGTAAACAATGAAACAAATTGCATGAACCAATAATGACAAAACTGCCCAGTTCAGAATATTTCCATCATAAAAGTCTACTCAAACTTCTACAATCCATCAGTATCAGTAAATATGCACAATCTCTGCAGAAGTAAATGCCATCTAAATAATTCCACATTAAAGAGATCTGTAACTAATGAATAGGTTGTTGCTAGCAAACAACTTTATATTTCATTGTTTCATCTACAAAGAATGTGTCTGTTGCCCTTGAGGAATAAATTGCCTATGTTACATTAAAAAAATAAGCTAGTAATATTGCAATAGGGAATGGATGGCAAACTGATAACAGGTTCATCGTTACTAGGTATCTCCACCAAAGAGTGCATTCTCAGTACTGCAGCATCCACCCCCTTTAAAAGTATAGCATAATACAGTATCAGCAATGCATCTCTATGCTGTGGGAGTAGAACCCACAGCCTTCTATATCAAAAGCAAGTATACTACCTGTTGTGCTGTTAACAATGCAAGCTGACTCAGTATAAGCAGCACTAAACTTCTCTTCAAGCTCTCAGCTCCTTGTAAAATCCACTCAATACTCAACTGCATCTCTAAACTTTGAAGCACAAGAAATCTGGAAAAAGCCAAAATTTATTGGGGGGGGGGGCAAAAGCCCCAAAACTAAGGACACATTTTAAACATTGCTTGTATAATCTTGAAAAGTTGCTAGAATAAAATGCTGTGCTACAGCTCCCAAACATATTCAGTGAATTTAGTTCTCACCATAGCTGTCAACCTCTTAGCACAAAACACCTAGACAAAGCCAGTAATGAGGGAATACAGCTCCCAAACATATTCAGTGAATTCAGTTCTCACCATAGCTCTCAACCTCTTAGCACAAAAAAACTGAACAAAGCCAATAATGGGGGATAACAGACCCCCAAAAAGGAACACATTTCAAATACTGATTATAAACAGAAAATTGCTAGAATAAAAAGGTTTTGTGTTACCATGTACTTTCTGAAGAAGATGAAGTCTAAAATTCAAACGCCTGTCATTATTTAGTGAATTCTAAATCCAGAAAACCATAAATTTCAGAAGAACTAACATATGAGGAAAAACATTCAAAAGTGGTGTTGGGTAGGGAATCCAAGCTCTTGCTACCTGCTCCCAAGGTGCGGTGTTTATGGCTAGTCACCATGTATATTTCCTGAGTTCACACACACACTTCTGCCTGCATTGTTCTTCTTTTCTTTTTCTTCCCTACAACCCAGCCAAACTACCACTCCTTCCCAAAAACCAGTTACTGAACTGAACCAATCTCCTCCCAGTTCAACACCTACTTTATACAGACTATACTGTCCTTAGTTAACATTGATCCTTCTACTTCCATCTACTTCCCATCAACAAATCCAAATCCCTCCCATCACTTCATTCTCACCCCTGTACCTACTTCTACTGATGCCATTACTTTCTCCAACCCTATACTGGCAAATAGGTCCATATCTGAACAATATGTTCCTGCTATCTGCAAACATTCCCGTATTATTCTATTACACAAAAGGGCACATCAATTGACTTTAACAATTATAGACCCATGGCTGTCCTCTCCCCACTTTCAAAAATCCTTGAAAAGTGTATCCACACACACCTCTTATGGTATCTCAACTCCAATAACATACTTTCTGATCACAGAATGGTTTCAGACCACATCACAGTACAACCACTGCCCTACTGCATTTTACTTACACTATAAATCAGATTAGAAATAATGACAAACTTGTGTCAACAATGTTTTTACACTATGACACAGTATCCTATTTTATTTACTCTCTGAACTTGCTTCCTTACATTCTTGCTTAGCTATTTGTCTGAAATGAAATAAGCAGTTAAATGCACCAATATTGTTTCCCATTTCAAACTGTCAGCATAGGAGTCCCACAAGGTGAATCCTTGGACATCTCTTTAATATCTTTATAAATAAACTCCATACTGCCACAAAACATGCAAAAAGGGCAGCCAAGGTGGTGCAGCGGTTAGCATTGCCACCTCACAGCAAGAGGTTCTCTGGTTCGATTCTCGGCTGGGGTGCCTTCTGTGCGGAGTCTGCATGTCCTCCCTGTGGTCACGTGGGTTTCCTCCAGGTGCTCCGGTTTCCTCCCACATCCCAAAGACATGCAGTAGGTGGATTGGATACTCTAAATTGACCCTAGGTGTGAGTGTGCACATGTGTGTGCCTTCTGTGGAAGGTTGGGCACTGGGCTGGCAACCTGACACTGTAAAACTCCACTGCCAATCATGAACAGACAGATGATCCACTGTGGCGACCCCTAACTGGGAAAAGCCAAAAGAAGACTGCCACAAAACATGCAAGCATTGGTCAAAACAACAATGATTCAGCATTAATATGTGCATCCCCAGCTCTCTAAAAACTGCAGAAATTTACCCAAACTTCTTTTAACTCTACAGAAACCTGACTAAAAAATTATCCTGCTCCTTAATCCTAACAAAACAAAATTAACGGTCTTACCCCAAAACAATATATCTATCAAAAACTGTATTTCCTAATTCCATCAGCAAACAACACTGAAATAGAAATAGTTCCACACAGTAAACTCTTAAGAGTTGTCATTGACGAAAATCTCATATTTGATTACCATAGCTTACAAACCATAAAAAACACCATCAGAAACTGGGCTCCCTCTATTGTCTAATACTAACTTACAGATGCTGCATACCAAACATTAGCCTCAACCTACTTACTCCCTTCCCTCTTTTATGCATCACCTATCCTAAGTAACCTAAATACCATTCTTGAATCCAAACTAGCCTCTTGATATAACAAAAGTGTTAAATTTGCCACTAACTCAACAAATATATCCCTCCATTATTAAACCTTGAGACAACTTAACTGGCTCTAAGCAATGCCCGAAAACATTCACAGTTACTATCTGCATATAAACTTTTTTATTACCCAGATAAATACATCACACTAAAAATATATATTGTATTGCCTTATTCCCCCTCAAAGGAGCTCTGCTCTTCCTACAGGTTCTATTAACTAAGTCTAATAACTCAATTTGAGACTCACTTTACTCGTGCTATGTTTTTAAAATGTGCAACAATGTCCCAGAACACATCAAACTCATTGACAAACTACCACACTTTCAAAGCCTGCTCAAACTACATATGAATAAACCCTGGTCATGCTAATGCTCATCAGAAGCCTGACTCTCCAACATACCAGCATTTTCTCCATCTTTCTTCCCCATCTTAACCTACTCCCTTTCCAATCATACACACCACCTTCTTTCTCTCTTTTCACACTTCATCTAAATATAGTCTAACTTCTTATCTCCTCTACCACACTCTAAACTCTAGTTATACTCTCAAAATGTTTGCATCACCTTGCAGTGCTTTCCTTGATACAAACTATGCCATAAAAGGTAATACTTTAAATTAATTCTGTAATATGACTAGCAAATGCACAAATGTTAATGGTGACACAATGCTTAACCACCTATAATCTTCTACATGTAGTAATTTAATAGACAAAGTTGACACCTAATTATAACATTGTAAATTGTACATCTATGTATACACCATTGTAAATTGTATATCTAGACTGTGATTAGATGGAGCTTTTTCCTGGGCCACCGCTGAAAATGGTCTTTGCCCAGTTGTACTATCCTAGTAAACAAATAGAAATAAATAAATATGTGACAAGGTATGGAGGGTTATCATGCTCTAGTGGAAGTCACATATCAGTATGGTGCAAATGTAAATAAACACACATTGCACATATGGCAAGCATCACACCAGTCTAAAATCATACAGTGCACAACAGCAAATGCATGGTGAAGATATATAAAATCAGCAAAATCATCAGTGAGGCAGCACAAAGTAAATATCCATACATGGTCACTTTATGCATAGTGCCCTCTTGGTGTAACAGCTATGAATATCGGCTACATAGACATGTCTGTGTTTTACTGTGGATGTGTGTATTATGCTAGAAGATGTGTGGTAAGCCAAGGTGCTAGAATGAAAACATTTGCAGCAATAAGGTGGAAGACATATGGCTACATGTCAAAACATGTACACTTTTGCTTTTATTTATCTTTTGTTGACTGGGTCAGTCAACTAAGCTAATGGCTTCTTTTTCAGGGAAAACCCAAGGTGGTATTTATGCTACCAGGGGAAATTTGGTCATGGTATCAGGGAACTTCAGCTACTCATTTCATCAGATGACATGGTATTTTTTATATCCACCTGAGCTACCATCAAGTCAAGGAGATGGGTTCTCAGTTTAATATCTCATCTCAAGGATGACACACTCCGGAGTACATCACAGCACCTATGCTGTACTGCAGAGTCAGCAATCCATCTATTTGTGGTGGGAATAGAACTCACAGCCTTCTGCACTAAGGGAGAGCATGCTACCTGTTGCCCCACTGTCATGTGCCAAATTTGCATGCAGCTCAGAACAACATGGAACTGAGTGCTACGACCAAGTTGGAATATAAGCTAGAAATGCATATGGTGAGGAATATTATGGTAGCACTTTGTGAGTAGACATGTGGAAAGTATTGTATGACAATTGCTGGCATATGGTTCACCACACAGCAACGATCAAGTTTCCGATAGCCATAGAGATCTGACACCAATGCAAAATCACAGGTTGTTGGAAATATCTGGCACAGGTGCACATCATCTGGAAGATTGCAATGCATACTCATCCACTGCTTTGTAAAAGAAAAATACCATAATGCCAATTACCTGCAGTGAGCTGGTATGTAGCACCACAAATGCAGGTGTCATGGAGGAAAATGCTAGTTGTGATGTGTACCCCTTAACAGCATGGATAACAGGGATGGACAAGTGTGGCAGTGGATTGTGACATGTATGGTTCTTTTGAGTTACAGGGTAACATGACAATAGCATACCTGCACTAATCTTGCAACATCCTTCACATGAATACAACATTATACCATCCAAAATTAAGACCATAATTCCATGACACTGCCCACAATGCAGTGAGTAACACACAGCATAAGATAATGGAAGTGCTACAGTAGAGTAGCAGCTAACATGTACATGTGCAGGATGGTTATACAAAGAGTGGTGATGGAAAAGTGTCATCCCAGTGGATGGTGAAGTGCCTAAGACAATACGTTTGCATTACCTACATATGCCATTACAATATTATGACTGCAACAGTGGAAGACTATACATAAGCATGATGAAAATGACAGGCAATGCTTATGGCAGAAAGAATTGTGTAAGGTAGCACAGATACAGTATTTAATCCTGAAATGGGTCTTTCTGGTGGGGCTTGCCATCCTGACAATGTCTACAAAGGCAGCACTGAAGGCCTATCTCATCACACGTGCCATCTGCCTAAGCATCACCTGGAACATGCTGCACATCTGTTCTTGGAACACATTGCAGACAATCTATCACATCTCCACCTTGAAGCTGACATCCACTACATTGAGAAAATGTTTGTGGTAGGAGCAGAAACAATGTGCTATGATGCAGCTGGTGCAGCTGGTTACAGCTCCTCCGTGTTCCTCTCTACATGCTTCAGTGTTAGATTATGGCACAGTTTGGATCTTCACACAGGCAGGTTCTCATCTTATGGAAAGTCTGTACAGAGAAATGTACTGGCAGCATATACGATTACAAATTCATGCACACCATACTAGCATTACCAAAGACCAGCTAAATAGCATCAGTACTTGTGACAAACCACAAAAAAATATCTCAGAAGCCATATGTATACATATGGATAGCTGGCATGTTAAAATTGTTAAACATCTGTTTGTTAATAAAATGTGCTGGTGTCAGTACAGACATATAAGAGGCTTACTTATCCTACCACTAACACAGTAGACCTGTGAGAGGCCAACACATTGTAAATGCAATCATAAACAGGAGTTGTGAATATGGAGCTCCTGTTAACATTCTGCAAGTTGACTGGACATTCAGGCATGATTTCAGCCACTGTAACAGAAACATCACATTGTGTGCAACTATGGACATAAAACGCTATATGTCATTGTGACAATTGTGACACAAACCTGAATCATGCAGCATACACCTATGATGTCTGTGGCAAACTGACTTGGATAGAATTTAGGGAAGAGTATCCACATGTTTTCCAACAGATGCTTGCAAACAGCATGGACTGCAGATATGGATATCACTGGCATGAATCCATAGTGGATGGATAGTAAGAGATTTTGCCCATACACATCCAAGCACTCCTAACTCTGAATACTGCTGCCAGTCAGGTGCACCCCACGATGGGTATACCAACCCCCCTCCTTATGTTGTGACACCCACTCAAAGCCTGCAAATTTACAGACTGGCCCCCGTTCACTACAAGGGCTTTAGAATGGCCATGCTTCACACCAGCATATCATCTTATTCCTCATCATCTGAAAAGAGATGAGCAGCAGGTATTGGCACTGTGTGCTATCAGTCTATGAAATTCTGAATTTCGCCTACTCCGAGGCGATCTCTGCCTAAAACACAAAGCTGTGTCAAACCCAGAGCTGTTGGACATGCTCCACTTAAAGAAATCCCAATCCCTCTGAGCTACACGGTCTAGGAACCTAAATCTTGTCACCACAATAAAGAGAACATGCTGGAGGGATAGATTCCTGTCCCAGAGACTTCCCATACTCTGGAACAAACTACCTATCTATATCAAACAAAGCTCCTCATTAGCATTCTTCAAGAACAATCTTGATGATTGGATGGGAGATAGGAAATTTACCCCGGGGATCACTTCTGTGGCTCTGCTCGACAGTGGCACAGGAAAATAATGTTCTTGGGTGGCAAAAGCCAGGGTACCTTTTGGCTAGGCTTATATAGGCCCTAGGGCCAATAGCCTAGTACCTACCTATGAAACATTGCATACTAATGAAGTCCATTGGTGATATATAGTGCAGAAAAGCACAACATGGCAGCCTGGGTGTCATTTAAGTTATATATGATACTCATATATATGGGAATAAGAGGAAGATGGTGGAGTTGCCTGATACCAAGGTATATTCACTTATTTTATGTCAAATCCATTGTGTTGTATCACTTTTTAGGTCTTTGTCTAATATGTATATTTTGTGAAGCTGAAGACTGGCATGGATGATCCTGACTAAATATTATGATACTGGATGCATTTGTGAGGCTTCCTTTGGTAACCATTGTCTGTATATGGCAATACATCCATTGTAATGCTTGTTATAGACATCTTATATTGATACTGTTGCACATTTTCCCACACAAACATGTTGTCCGTAAGCTTGCTTTTATCTTAGCATAGAAAGCTGTTTGTTGTCCATAGCTGAAAATAACAGTATGCTACATACCCCTCTTCCACAAGTAATTCAATATGTATGTGACTGTGCAGCAAAACAAAACAATGCAAGTTCAAATTAGAATCTGATGAAAATATCTTCTTTATCTCTCTCTCTCTCTCTGTTTGTGTATATCTACCTTAAAAAAAAAAACAATATATATATATATATATATATATATATATATATATATATATATATATATGGTAATTCCCTCTCTCTTTAAATATATTAATAGCATTGCATTGATGGGAGGGGGGGGGGGTTGGCATCAAGTAGGAGCATATAATCACTGTACTTTATGATTTTGTTTTGAAGGACCCAGAGTGATGTTGTTGATAAAGAGTGAGAATGTTGTGGGAGGGGACACAAATGCTAAATGATGCATTTTTCAGACAAGATAGTATTAAAGAAGGAGATGTTGTTGAAGTGAATTTAATAATGATTGACAAAAAAAACACTTGATAACACTTTTGGAAACAATATGATATTGCAGAAAAGTTTGTCAGACGTGTAACAGTCTATTGTTTGTTTGTGTCTTTCGGCTTTTCCCAGTTGGGGGTCACCACAGTGGAACTCTGGTCCGCTAATGATTGGCAGTAGATTTTGTTTTTTACATGCCGAGTTTGCCAGCCCTGACGCACAACCTTCAACGAAGGTACGCCCATTCACGCATGTCTCCACACAGAAGAAGCTCTAGATGAAAATCGAATGGCACAATGTCTTGCTGTGAGGCGACAACACTACCGCAGCACCACCATTGCAGTAGCAGCTTTATTAACCCTGCACTTATAGAGCTGCTGTTAACCGTCCATTATAGTTACCAATATATTTGTTGGAATTCAACAAATAAATGAGTTATTCATAACCATGCACAAAATAAATGTTAATATCAAAAGCAGTTATGGAGAGAGGAATATTCTATCATGTGTGAAAGAAACCAAGATAACAATTTAATAGATATTCCCCCACCTGGATTTTATCTCACAGCATACCAACCCATAGGTATGCTGTTTAGTGTCCTTACAGGCCAAGCTAACAAGTAGCACTCTTGTTTTCTTAACAAACAGGTAGTAATAGTATTTATCCATATTCCTGCAGATAATGGATGAAACTTCCAACACCTTTTAGCCATTATAATCTAAAGAAATAATAGCTATCAATGCATAACTGAAAACATATGTGTAATCAGTTGGACAGACATTCCTCTTGGCTAAAACAAACAGGACTGTAGAAAGAATCTTCACTTTATTAGGAAGAATGAAGTAAAGAAGTTATTTATGCATTACTATTCAATTATATATATATATTCAATTATAAATATATATAGTTCCTGTGTTGTCCATTACCTTACTTGGATAGAAGGAAGTTTCTTTGCTCACCAGTGGGAGTGGGGAGCCTTGAGCAGCCTACCTGTCCTTGGGGGAAGTGACCTCAGCACAAGAAGCTGTAGTAATTGGTTGTTTGGGACCATTCCTGGCTCTTTTGTAGTTCACTGCTTAAAATCCGCCTCTGGGCGTTTTTTTCTGGCTATACTGCTCAGACAAGCTCCACGTGGGTTTACAGAGTGGTCCTAGCAGCAAGGAACTCGAAAAAGTGACTACCTTCTGGATTTAAGTATCTTTGTTTTTTTTCACTGGAAATAGCTTCTGTAGCTTACTTTAAACTATCCTGAACTGTTTTTTAACGGATTACTGCATTTATTTTAAAATCTGCACTTAAAGTTACATTTAGTCGAATTTGATCGAAAGTTTGCTTGTTTGTTTGTTTGTTTAATTTAGCTGTGGAGGCTGCCCACTAAAGTGTGCTAGCCTGTGTAACAAATTTATCACTGTCTCTGCATTTTCTGTGTGTTTCTACCAAAAAACAAATAAATAATCCTTGTTTTCCCGCCTTCCTCGACTAGTTTAGACCAGTATACAGGCATTGCTGTATTCTGGGCTGTGGTGTAGTTCCTGTGTTGTCCACTACCTTACTTGGAAAGAAGGAAGTTTCTTTGCTCACCAGTGGGAGTGGGGAGCCTTGAGCAACCTACCTGTCCTTGGGGGAAGTGACCTCAGCACAAGAAGCTGTAGTAATTGGTTGTTTGGGACCATTCCTAGCTCTTTTGTAGTTCACTGCTTAAAATCCGCCTCTGGGCATTTTTTTCTGGCTATACTGCTCAGACAAGCTCCACGTGGGTTTACAGAGTGGTCCTAGCAGCAAGGAACTCGAAAAAGGGACTACCTTCTGGATTTAAGTATCTTTGCTTTTTTTTCACTGGAAATAGCTTCTGTAGCTTACTTTGAACTAGCCTGAACTGTTTTTTAACTGATTACTGCATTTATTTTAAAATCTACACTTAAAGTTACATTTAGTCGAATTTGATCGAAAGTTTGCTTGTTTGTTTGTTTAATTTAACTGTGGAGGCTGCCCACAAAAGTGTGCTAGCCTGTGTAACTAATTTATCACTGTCTCTGCATTTTCTGTGTGTTTCTACCAAAAAAACAAGTAAATAATCCTTGTTTTCTCACCTTCCTCGACTAGTTTAGACCAGTATACAGGCATTGCTGTATTCTGGGCTGTGGTGTAGTTCCTGTGTTGTCCATTACCTTACTTGGATAGAAGGAAGTTTCTTTGCTCACCAGTGAGAGTGGGGAGCCTTGAGCAGCCTACCTGTCCATGGGGGAAGTGACCTCAGCACAAGAAGCTGTAGTAATTGGTTGTTTGGGACCATCCCTAGCTCTTTTGTAGTTCACTGCTTAAAATCTGCCTCTGGGCATTTTTTTCTGGCTATACTGCTCAGACAAGCTCCACGTGGGTTTACAGAGTGGTCCTAGCAGCAAGGAACTCGAAAAAGCGACTACCTTCTGGATTTAAGTATCTTTGCTTTTTTTTCACTGGAAATAGCGTCTGTAGCTTACTTTGAACTAGCCTGAACTGTTTTTTAACTGATTACTGCATTTATTTTAAAATCTACACTTAAAGTTACATTTAGTCGAATTTGATCGAAAGTTTGCTTATTTGTTTGTCTAATTTAATTGTGGAGGCTGCCCACAAAAGTGTGCTAGCCTGTGTAACTAATTTATCACTGTCTCTGCATTTTCTGTGTGTTTCTACCAAAACAAAAATAAAGAATCCTTGTTTTCCCGCCTTCCTCGACTAGTTTAGACCATTATACAGGCATTGCTGTATTCCGGGCTGTGGTGTAGTTCCTGTGTTGTCCATTACCTTACTTGGATAGAAGGAAGTTTCTTTGCTCACCAGTGGGAGTGGGGAGCCTTGAGCAGCCTACCTGTCCTTGGGGGAAGTGACCTCAGCACAAGAAGCTGTAGTAATTGGTTGTTTGGGACCATCCCTAGCTTTTTTGTAGTTCACTGCTTAAAATCTGCCTCTGGGCATTTTTTTCTGGCTATACTGCTCAGACAAGCTCCACGTGGGTTTACAGAGTGGTCCTAGCAGCAAGGAACTCGAAAAAGCGACTACCTTCTGGATTTAAGTATCTTTGCTTTTTTTTTCACTGGAAATAGCTTCTGTAGCTTACTTTGAACTAGCCTGAACTGTTTTTTAACTGATTACTGCATTTATTTTAAAATCTGCACTTAAAGTTACATTTAGTTGAATTTGATCGAAAGTTTGCTTGCTTGTTTGTTTAATTTAACTGTGGAGGCTGCCCACTAAAGTGTGCTAGCCTGTGTAACTAATTTATCACTGTCTCTGCATTTTCTGTGTTTTTCTACCAAAAAAACAAAAAAAAACAAAAAAATAATCCTTGTTTTCCCGCCTTCCTCGACTAGTTTAGATCAGTATACAGGCATTGCTGTATTCTGGGCTGTGGTGTAGTTCCTGTGTTGTCCATTACCTTACTTGGATAAAGGAAGTTTCTTTGCTCACCAGTGGGAGTGGGGAGCCTTGAGCAGCCCACCTGTCCTTGGGGGAAGTGACCTCAGCACAAGAAGCTGTAGTAATTGGTTGTTTGGGACCATTCCTAGCTCTTTTGTAGTTCACTGCTTAAAATCTGCCTCTGGGCATTTTTTTCTGGCTATACTGCTCAGACAAGCTCCACGTGGGTTTACAGAGTGGTCCTAGCAGCAAGGAACTCGGAAAAGTGACTACCTTCTGGATTTAAGTATCTTTGCTTTTTTTTCACTGGAAATAGCTTCTGTAGCTTACTTTGAACTAGCCTGAACTGTTTTTTAACTGATTACTGCATTTATTTTAAAATCTGCACTTAAAGTTACATTTAGTCAAATTTGATCGAAAGTTTGCTTGTTTGTTTGTTTAATTTAACTGTGGAGGCTGCCCACTAAAGTGTGCTAGCCTGTGTAACTAATTTATCACTGTCTCTGCATTTTCTGTGTGTTTCTACCAAAACAAAAATAAAGAATCCTTGTTTTCCCGCCTTCCTCGACTAGTTTAGACCATTATACAGGCATTGCTGTATTCCAGGCTGTGGTGTAGTTCCTGTGTTGTCCATTACCTTACTTGGATAGAAGGAAGTTTCTTTGCTCACCAGTGGGAGTGGGGAGCCTTGAGCAGCCTACCTGTCCTTGGGGGAAGTGACTTCAGCACAAGAAGCTGTAGTAATTGGTTGTTTGGGACCATCCCTAGCTCTTTTGTAGTTCACTGCTTAAAATCTGCCTCTGGGCATTTTTTTCTGGCTATACTGCTCAGACAAGCTCCACGTGGGTTTACAGAGTGGTCCTAGCAGCAAGGAACTCGAAAAAGCGACTACCTTCTGGATTTAAGTATCTTTGCTTTTTTTTCACTGGAAATAGCTTCTGTAGCTTACTTTGAACTAGCCTGAACTGTTTTTTAACTGATTACTGCATTTATTTTAAAATCTGCACTTAAAGTTACATTTAGTTGAATTTGATCGAAAGTTTGCTTGCTTGTTTGTTTAATTTAACTGTGGAGGCTGCCCACTAAAGTGTGCTAGCCTGTGTAACTAATTTATCACTGTCTCTGCATTTTCTGTGTGTTTCTACCAAAAAAACAAACAAAAAAAAATCCTTGTTTTCCCGCCTTCCTCGACTAGTTTAGACCAGTATACAGGCATTGCTGTATTCTGGGCTGTGGTGTAGTTCCTGTGTTGTCCACTACCTTACTTGGAAAGAAGGAAGTTTCTTTGCTCACCAGTGGGAGTGGGGAGCCTTGAGCAACCTACCTGTCCTTGGGGGAAGTGACCTCAGCACAAGAAGCTGTAGTAATTGGTTGTTTGGGACCATTCCTAGCTCTTTTGTAGTTCACTGCTTAAAATCCGCCTCTGGGCATTTTTTTCTGGCTATACTGCTCAGACAAGCTCCACGTGGGTTTACAGAGTGGTCCTAGCAGCAAGGAACTCGAAAAAGGGACTACCTTCTGGATTTAAGTATCTTTGCTTTTTTTTCACTGGAAATAGCTTCTGTAGCTTACTTTGAACTAGCCTGAACTGTTTTTTAACTGATTACTGCATTTATTTTAAAATCTACACTTAAAGTTACATTTAGTCGAATTTGATCGAAAGTTTGCTTGTTTGTTTGTTTAATTTAACTGTGGAGGCTGCCCACAAAAGTGTGCTAGCCTGTGTAACTAATTTATCACTGTCTCTGCATTTTCTGTGTGTTTCTACCAAAACAAAATAAATAATCCTTGTTTTCTCACCTTCCTCGACTAGTTTAGACCAGTATACAGGCATTGCTGTATTCTGGGCTGTGGTGTAGTTCCTGTGTTGTCCATTACCTTACTTGGATAGAAGGAAGTTTCTTTGCTCACCAGTGGGAGTGGGGAGCCTTGAGCAGCCTACCTGTCCATGGGGGAAGTGACCTCAGCACAAGAAGCTGTAGTAATTGGTTGTTTGGGACCATCCCTAGCTCTTTTGTAGTTCACTGCTTAAAATCTGCCTCTGGGCGTTTTTGCTGGCTATACTGCTCAGACAAGCTGCACGTGGGTTTACAGAGTGGACCTAGCAACAAGAAACTAGAAAATGCGACTACCTTATGGATTTAAGTATCTTTGCTTTTTTCACTGGAAATAGCTTCTGTAGCTTACTTTGAACTAGCCTGAACTGTTTTTAACTGATTACTGCATTTATTTTAAAATCTGCACTTAAAGTTACATTTAGTTGAATTTGATCGAAAGTTTGCTTGCTTATTTGTTTGTCTAATTTAATTGTGGAGGCTGCCCACAAAAGTGTGCTAGCCTGTGTAACTAATTTATCACTGTCTCTGCATTTTCTGTGTGTTTCTACCAAAACAAAATAAAGAATCCTTGTTTTCCCGCCTTCCTCGACTAGTTTAGACCATTATACAGGCATTGCTGTATTCTGGGCTGTGGTGTAGTTCCTGTGTTGTCCATTACCTTACTTGGATAGAAGGAAGTTTCTTTGCTCACCAGTGGGAGTGGGGAGCCTTGAGCAGCCTACCTGTCCTTGGGGGAAGTGACCTCAGCACAAGAAGCTGTAGTAATTGGTTGTTTGGGACCATTCCTAGCTCTTTTGTAGTTCACTGCTTAAAATCTGCCTCTGGGCATTTTTTTCTGGCTATACTGCTCAGACAAGCTCCACGTGGGTTTACAGAGTGGTCCTAGCAGCAAGGAACTCGAAAAAGCGACTACCTTCTGTATTTAAGTATCTTTGCTTTTTTTTCACTGGAAATAGCTTCTGTAGCTTACTTTGAACTAGCCTGAACTGTTTTTTAACTGATTACTGCATTTATTTTAAAATCTGCACTTAAAGTTACATTTAGTTGAATTTGATCGAAAGTTTACTTGCTTGTTTGTTTAATTTGACTGTGGAGGCTGCCCACTAAAGTGTGCTAGCCTGTGTAACTAATTTATCACTGTCTCTGCATTTTCTGTGTTTTTCTACCAAAAAAACAAAAAAAAACAAAAAAATAATCCTTGTTTTCCCGCCTTCCTCGACTAGTTTAGATCAGTATACAGGCATTGCTGTATTCTGGGCTGTGGTGTAGTTCCTGTGTTGTCCATTACCTTACTTGGATAAAGGAAGTTTCTTTGCTCACCAGTGGGAGTGGGGAGCCTTGAGCAGCCCACCTGTCCTTGGGGGAAGTGACCTCAGCACAAGAAGCTGTAGTAATTGGTTGTTTGGGACCATTCCTAGCTCTTTTGTAGTTCACTGCTTAAAATCTGCCTCTGGGCATTTTTTTCTGGCTATACTGCTCAGACAAGCTCCACGTGGGTTTACAGAGTGGTCCTAGCAGCAAGGAACTCGGAAAAGTGACTACCTTCTGGATTTAAGTATCTTTGCTTTTTTTTCACTGGAAATAGCTTCTGTAGCTTACTTTGAACTAGCCTGAACTGTTTTTTAACTGATTACTGCATTTATTTTAAAATCTGCACTTAAAGTTACATTTAGTCAAATTTGATCGAAAGTTTGCTTGTTTGTTTGTTTAATTTAACTGTGGAGGCTGCCCACTAAAGTGTGCTAGCCTGTGTAACTAATTTATCACTGTCTCTGCATTTTCTGTGTGTTTCTACCAAAACAAAAACAAAAAATAATCCTTGTTTTCCCGCCTTCCTCGACTAGTTTAGACCAGTATACAGGCATTGCTGTATTCTGGGCTGTGGTGTAGTTCCTGTGTTGTCCATTACCTTACTTGGATAGAAGGAAGTTTCTTTGCTCACCAGTGGGAGTGGGGAGCCTTGAGCAGCCTACCTGTCCTTGGGGGAAGTGACCTCAGCACAAGAAGCTGTAGTAATTGGTTGTTTGGGACCATTCCTAGCTCTTTTGTAGTTCACTGCTTAAAATCCGCGTTTGCACAGCTTTGCGTGGTCGTGCGCATTGCGCAGTGCCGGTTAAACAAGGTTAAACTTGGTTAAACAAGGTTAAACTTTTTCTGGCTCAGCCAAGTCTGCTCTTCAATTTTTCCCTTAGAACTGTCCTACTTGCAATCTAAACAGCCTATACTCTATCTGAAAAGCTCAGCACTTGCTCCTAAAGCATTTTTTATACAGGTAAAGCACTGTTAAACAAAATAAAGTACTTCATTCACCTAAATTCTGTTGAGTACCCATTTCCCTATAGGTCCTTTCTGACTCAGTTACACAGCAATCTTTTTCACTATTTCTAGCATGTCGAAGGGTCAGTTGCTGGCGTCCTCTCCTGTTCAGCTGGTGAATCTGGGAATCTTGAGGCAATGTTACAATTGCCTCATGTACACAGACAACCCTCTCCTCCTCCCAACAAATACAAATATATGCGAGAGATGCAACTATATAGCCATACTGGAGGCTGAGCTCTCTCAATTCAGTACTGGCAAGACCAGTCAGGAGGAGAAGGTAACCACGCACACCACAAACCCGGTCTCACATAGAACTATCACAACTGCAAACCAAACACATAAACACACAAAAACATACTCGGAGGCGCTGATTAAAAATCTACCAAAACAACAGAGGCCTCCAGAGCAGACACCCAAGCAACCACGACCTCAAGACATAGCACATGAAACACATAGTTCACAAAGTCAGTGTGCTAAACAGTCACAGCCCTTAAGGCCAAAAAACATGCCAGACACACTTGTAATAGGTGACTCCATAGTCAGACACACTGACGTCCCACTCACCAGACTGAACAAGGAAAAGGTCACAGTAAGCTGCCTGTCGGGAGCTAGAATCCGCCACATAACACACGCACTCAGGTCACTCCACAGCAAGTACAAATATGACTCAGTCATTGTACATGCCGGTGTGAACAACCTGAGACATACCTCCCTGGACTACATGAAAAGAGACATAGAGGAGCTATCTGATTATGTAGCCCAGGCCCGTATGACCCTGACCCTGAGCAGCATCTTGCCCTCACCAAGAATGATGCCACAGTACAAAGACAAAATGATCAGTTTTAACAATTGGCTTAATTACTGGTGTCATTCTAAGGGGATCCAATGTCTGTCTGCTTGGGATGACATGCTTGACAAGCCACGCTGCTTCGCAAGGGATGGCTTGCCCCTGTCACCCCTGGGCTTCCGGATATTGGCCAAGGCTCTTGCCACCCCCAGAGTGCCTTTTTTAGGCAAGGCTCAAATGACAAACCTACCTCCCTAGAAAACACAAGTGGAAAAAAACTAAGGGTAATGCTGCTCAATGCCAGAAGTCTAAACCTCAAGATGCACGCCTCAAGCCCTCCTCAGTATGGAGAACATCGATGTCTGTGCAGTGACTGAAACCTGGTTCAAGGCTCCTGAGAGCACCCCAGCACTATCAGGTTTTACCTCATATCATGCTTTCCGGCCCCAAAACTTGGACCGAACCACAAAAGGAGGGGGAGTATCCATTTTCATCAAAGATACCCACACCTCCAGGTTAGTGGCAATGCACGAAGCATCGGAGACCATCCAGGTGCAACTAACCATAGGCAAAACTGCCTTACAGTTTGTAGCATGCTACAGACCACCCTCTCAAACTCAGGAACCCCACACAGCCTTCCTGAAGACACTGGAGAGTATGAATGTCTCTCCAAATACCATCATTTTGAGAGACTTCAACTACCCAAACATAGACTGGGAACATTACTCAAGCCCCAACACCCTAGCCCAAAGGTTCCTGGAATTCATAAACTCAAATGCAATGGAACAACTAGTCACCATTCCCACAAGAGGAGACAATATACTAGACCTGATCATCACAAACATGGGGACAAAATGCTCCACACCCAAAGTATATCCCTCTTTGGTAAGATCAGACCATAAATTAATCTCACTCGAAATCCACATCCCGCCCCCACCCCCTGCACAAAAGACCACAGTGAAGAACTTCTCAAAAGCCAACTTCACACTTCTTAAGACTGAAGTGGTATCCTTCAAGGCCCCTGGGCTAGTGGAAACCACAACCCACACTGCTGAATCCTTTGCAAATGCCTTCTATGGGCACCTTCAAGAATGCATGGATCATGCAATCCCAAATAAAACCAAGACCCATTCCCCCAAAGGCAGGCGCTCGGTCTGGTGGACCCCAGCCATAAACAAACTTTACAACATGAGGAGGAAGCTACTACATGACAGAGCAAAATCCCTAAAAGGGAAGGCATCTCTGATCAGTACTAGCAAAAAACTACAATCACTCATAAAATCATCCATGGCCAAATTTGAGAGAAAAATCGCAAAAGACACAAAAGACAATCACAAGGCCTTCTTTAGCTATGTTAGAAACCTGGGTGGAAACTCCCAGATATGCTCAGAGTTAGTCCAAAATGACACAAAATACACTGAACCCACTGACATTGCCAACATTCTGGCAGACAGGTTCAGTGCAAATTTCTCCTCCCCCCCCCCCCCAAAAGGAGAAATAACTATCCCAGCAGAGTGTAGCCTCCCTAACATCTCAGATGCCCAGGTGAGAGCCGCCCTCTCTAAAGCTAAAAACACAGCATCAATGGGACCGGATGGTGTCCTGGGCTGTGTGCTACATGAACTCCAAGAGGAACTAAACCCACACATAAGGCTGCTGTTTAATCTTAGCCTTACTACAGGATACGTACCCAAAGAGTGGCGTATGGCAACAGTGGTCCCACTTCACAAAGGCAGTGCTTCTACAGACCCTGGAAATTACCGCCCCATAAGCTTGACGAGCCTGGTCTGCAAAGCTATGGAGAGGATCATTATGGAACTCATAAACAAAGACATTGGGGACCTACAGACATTGGATCCTACCCGGTTTGGCTTTGTCAAGGGCAGATCCTGCCTTTTGAACTTGGTCGACTTTTTTGAAACAGTCACTAAGGCCATTGATGAGGGTAAGGCAGTTCACACAGCCTACCTTGACCTTGCAAAAGCCTTTGACACAATACCCCACTCGGGCATCATAGACAAACTCACCAGCTTAAATGTAAACCCATATGTCACAATATGGGTTGCAAACTGGCTCAAGGACAGAACCCACAGGATCAGAGTTGCTGGAGCTATGTCAGACTCTAAGCCAGTCACAAGCGGTGTCCCACAGGGCTCAGTCCTGGGACCCCTCTTGTTCGGCATTTATTTTTCCGAGGTACAGGCAAACATAGGAGGATTGTGGCTGACAAAGTTCGCAGATGACTGCAAACTGGGTGCCATAATTGATACTCCAGTGGACACAAACATCCTTCAGAGAGGCCTCATAGAAACGGATAATTGGTGCCAGAGCCATGGCCTTAAGCCAAACGCCAAAAAGTGTATAGTCATACCCTTTGGGAAAAACAAGGTACCGACAAATTACCACATAGGTGGTAATCCATTAAGTACGGAAGAGGTAATCAGGGACTTAGGGACCCAGGTTGACAGTAACCTCTCATTTGACACTCACATTGCCAAAGTGGTTAGGAAGACCTTCTATATTGCCCACCTTATCATGAAGGGTTTCACATCTAGATCAAGAGAGGTCATTGTGCCCCTGTACTCTTCTCTTATCAGGCCAATGATTGAGTACAATGCCCCATTTGGGATGTATCTCACCCGACACCTGCAGCAGTTGGAAAGACCCCAAAAGTTCCTCACCAAGAGGATAAAGGGTCTTAAACATATGTCATATGCTGCCCGACTGAAAAAACTCCGGCTCTATTCAGTCGCATACCACCTACTCAGAGGTGATCTGTGCCTGACGTACAAGGCCATGTCCAATCCGGAATTAATGGACATGCTCCACCTCAGAAAATCCAAATCCATCAGAGCCACAAGAACAAGAGACTTAAACCTCAACACAGAAATAAATAGGATGTGCTGGAGGGACAGATTCATAACCCAGAGGCTCCCTACACTCTGGAACAGAATCCCAGTCCATGTTAGACAGAGCCCCTCGCTGACTCTATTCAAGAGAAATCTTGACGAGTGGATGGGAGATCGTAGGTTTACCCTGGGGGTCATCTCTGTGTCACTACTAGACAGAGGCACAGTTAACTAAACCCTAAAAGGGTGTAGTATTCTCATCCTAAGGGGTGGTGAAAGCCACACACACTCTGGCTAGGCTTATAAATGCCCTAGGGCAGATAGCCTAGTACGAACCTATGAACCTATGAACCTATGAACCTATATATGCTAGAATAGGCAATATCGTTGTACTATAACGTAGTCATCAGTGGCCTAGGTGCTACAGGCATTAGTGATACAAAACTATAGTGGATATGTGAAATGATATCATTATATGTTGGAAAATAGATGTACATCTACAAATTTCAGAATTATGTATATTATAAACGTTAATATATAAATTAACAGCATGAAAATAGAACCCAAACTCATACAGACAGCAGTCACCACTTCTTCTTAATTATCCCAATGAGCTAATTGCCAGAACAGCTGGTTAATGGTTATACAAGCCATTTAACAGATAAATATGGGGAACAACTATATCTCTAAACTCCACAGGAATGCTCAGCTATGTGTAGGATTGTGACACTTACTGTAGGTATCTACTGGTTGTCTCCATACATTGGTGAATCTCTGATGAAGCTCTTCTGTGTCAGTCAGATGAAGGTCATTATAGGACTGTCGTGCCTGCACTGCAGTCCTGTAGATTCCAGGAAGTCATTGGTGCTCCATTGCAATCCGGTTTCAATTTGTCAATCATAATGAAGTTCCTTTGCCTAGCTCTCATCTGATGAGCAACTCCAGTGTAGATGGTCTGCATCTCTGTGGTTTCTTCCTCAGTCCAATCGGGTACCTGGACACATCACAGCCTATTGGAAATAGCCAATGCTCCAATGGAAAATTTAGTATAAATGGAAAAATGCTCACTGAGGTCCCACTCAGTTAACAATGGTCTGTTTGGTAAATGTATCAAAATCAATATTTAAAAGTGGTGCTTATGTCATGTTATTAGATCACTGGAATATAGCAGGCATATGCTACACATGAAACCATTTATTGATGCATATTGGTTATTTGTGCAGAGCACCTGCCCATTTCACCAAGTTATTAGTTAATGCAATGAATTTGAAGATGTTACTTAGATGTGTGCAAATGGGATTCCAGAAAATGAACCTCATTAATTATGTATAGCACAAATGGTACTTAAAGATTGCTGCATATTAGGCACTCTCAATTTCAGTGATACCTGAGTCATAGGTAGCTGATAATATATATTACCACCTGCTAACATTTCTGTTTTGGGGAATATTATCTCTGTTAACATTACTCATTCTCAAGTGTACCTGTTTAAAGTTATTTTTATTGAAAATGTGTGCTTTAAGACAAATGCTTGTAACTTACTGGAATGATGTTTGATTTACCTTTATGCATATAGGTGTTGCCATCTGCATTAAAAACTTGCCCCAGGATTTAATAAGATCCATGTAGGCAGAGTGTAGAGCTTACACAGAATATTACTGTGTCCGTGTACATGGTTCCCCATCGGCTATGCATATTAATCATGATGCGTTGCTGAGGGAGAGCTGTGGAAGACGGTTAGTGAATCAGTGTAGGGAGTGTAGTGCCAACTCTGTCTGCAGATGAGTAAGACACTCCCTGCACTGTCCAATTGTATTATATCAATGTTATTTTGTTTTAAGTGTTTTTTTTATTTTTTACTGATTTTCTCTTTTTTTCTAAAAAAGTATGTTTGCGTGGAATGGTGTGTAGCAGCTATGGAGTGCAGCAATGCTAAGCAACACCAAGAAGCCTGTCAGACATCTAAAAATAGAAACTGGGATGCATTTAATTATTAATTTAAATGTTATGTTTAAGCGTAGCTGAGCGGGTTTGTGCAGCACATCACGGTGCTCAGCAGTGCATATAGGTAGCTCAGAGGTATATGTAAAGGTATAGTAAAATTCCACATATTCTCATAGCTAAATATGGGTAGACATATGGCTTCATGAGCAGTAGGTGCAGGGTTTGAATACATGGAAAAGAAAATAAGCATTCATTTTAGAAATGCAAATGATTGCAATTATTTTTAAATTCTGGCCATCTGCACTCCACTAAGCTCTGCTAAGACATGCTAATCACTGCATAAACATAATAATGGCTGAAAATGTTTATGCACTGCTTGGCTGGTTTGTGCACTGCTAAGCACTGCTAAGCATACAAGTTTTTGAGTTTTCGCATTTTTCAATTCAGTTGCACTGGTTTGTGCTGCTAAGTGATGCACCACATTTTTGAATGCTGCCCAGTGGCATGTAAGTGTGGGAAAACAAGCTATATTGAGCCGAATAGGAGGCATTACAGCATAATCTGTTGAAATTCTGTCTCTGAAGGATACTATGGCAGATGCTGGTGAGAGTTTGCACTTTTGGGTATAGCACTGGGGCTATTGAAGTCCAGGGTCATGCTTGGACTCCTAGTAAAAAATATGATGACCAGCTGCTGCAGGGAGGTTTCCAGGGCTTGGAGTGTAAGACGGAGGCCTGGGACCAGCTGGCAAGGGAACTCACCAGTGCTACTGGTATCCCCTGCACAGGTGAAGAGTGTCATCACCACCATGATGACCTGGAGTGATGAAAGGGGATTTCTTGGACACCTGCATCCAAGAAGCTCAGTCAGGGAATGTCCCACAAGTATGTAAGTACTTTTACCTCTGTTTTACCAATATATAATCTGAATGTCTGCTAAACTGGTATGCATAATGGTGTGCTTCTATCTCAATAGCTGCAGAGGAGAGGGCTTGCAACATCAAGACGCATGTCAGGCGCTTGACCAGGTTGCGCCATGTGTGTGGTGAGTATGGATGTATTATGCTAACTGTAGTGATATAAGCAAGAAAGAGTAAAGCATTAACTGCAATAAAGCATATACAATAAAGTTTATATTGCAATAAATGTGGACTTAGATCTGTAGTGCAATAAATGAATAATGCCAACTGTAGTGCAATAAAAAAATGAAACAATACCATTAGCTGCATTAAAGTATATACAATAAAGTCTGTAGTGCAATACTTGTGGAAGCAGAGCTGTATTGCAAGACATGAATAATGACAACTGTTGTCCAATAAAAACTCGAAAAAATACCAGAAACTGCATTAAAGTACATACAATAAAAGCTATAGTGCAATAAGTGTGGAATTAGAGCTGCTTTTCAAGAAATTAATAATGCTAACTGTTCTGCAATAATGCATGAATTAATACCAATAATAACAAGGTAAATTGTGTACATCAGGATTCTATTATTTTAACGATTGCAGTACAACTGTATGCATTCAGGCTGCAAGGTAAGGTGATGCAGTCAAGTATAACTCTTTAATAGCTGTAGAATGCAAATATAATAGCTGCCAAATGTATTCTTTAACACATACACTACTATTCAAGGCTGTTTCTAGGCCAATATTGTTCACATAATGCTCTGCCATCCACGAACAGCAGGTAAACAAGGTATATGGGTGAGGTAGCCCACTCCATGATCTAATATTGTTTGCTGACTTCACAGATATCTCAAACCAATAACAATATATTGTGTACAGCTGCATTCTATCTACTAATGTATAGATTACCTACTATCACTGTCGTGTTTGCATTTCATGCATGTGTGTTCTACTGTCACTGCAGTCTAGTATAAAACTGTAGTACTTCTACTACCAGGTGATATATTGGTTCCAGGTGAGCTCTCGACAAATATCAGTCAGTCAGTAATCAGCAGTGACTCAGTCGCTCAGTGTGTTAAATGCTCTGGCTGTAGTACATTTTGCCATACACAGACCAAGGTTCAAATCCAGTGCTATGTATTGCTAAATATTACAGTATCAGTCATGTAATGTTTACAGATTCTCTCTCCACAGGAACTACAGGTGAATGGGTGAGGTAGTCCATATTATGAGTAAATAACTGTGTGTTTAGATATCACAGACTGTTAAAATAATTAGCAAGAATGTGAAAATACAGCATAACATAAAGGAAATAAATATAATAATAATAAAGTAAAATGAAATAAATAAAATGTGTAATCGTGGTATGGCTGTATGCCTGGAGTATCCGTTAAAAGTTACTGCAGCCAATTCATACATTCCATACAGATTCCATCCTATTTTGTTGGACTTATGCTGCAAGTATTACTGACATGATGTTAACATACTGACTGTTCTGTCATTTATTGTTGTGTTTTACATAATATGCATTGACATGTAATTGGGTTATTTCCACTGTTCTGGCATGCTGTTATTACTGACTTTGTTTTGTTCATAACTAACCTATACTTATTGCCTTACCTATATCACCACAGCACGTCAGGGTAGGCTGGTTTCCAGAGATCCATGTACCTTGACTCAACTGGCCATGACAATAGGTCCTAGCACATCTGGGACCCAGGCCTGTGATGCCTCCATCATTGTCCCTGCATCACCTGTGGTATCGGGTGGAGCCGCCTTAGGGGACAAGGCCTGGCCTCCACATGGGAGCTGTGGTGAAAGGGCTCCAGTCACCCAAGAGCAACTGCCGGTCATGGTGTACAGGATCATTCATTGGACCTATGAACGACAACTCCATCAAACTGAGGTTGCAATGGCCAACCTGGTAGGGCAGGCTGGTCCTGGCACCCTGCCACCTTTGTGGCAATGAAGGAGCATTGTCGACTGCCCATGGTTGGGGATGTCAGTCACACTGCTGCTGTCTGGAGGCACATGCAACTCAGATACCACAAAACCCTACCCATCGAAGGTGTTTACCCCCTCATATTTCACACACCACCCCTGTCTGCTGTCTTGTCTGTCTACTATTGCATCCTATCCTACCCAACTTACCTCCACACATGTACCTATGTCCCTTCTTTAACATTCCACTCTTTTATTAAAAAAAGAATGGGCAGCTGTCCTACAAAAATCACCCCATACATAGCTCTCCATTACGCACACTTGTCCACTGAACACAACTAATTTCATCCAATTGGCTTGACAACAGATTTATGTTGTCCTCACCTCTATCTGTGGTTTGAGAGTCCAAATTAATCTACAAAACCTGTCAAAATGCACAGCTGTTGCCGTACAACAAATGGATAGCTATGGTTATTTCCTACACCCATCCTGCACATTCCTATCTGTCTTCTACATTGTTTTTTCCCCTACTTGCCTTCATTTCACCACTTTCCTGTCACCTTCTTTTTCTTTTCTTTATATTTTTCAGTGTGGGTTTGCACGAATTTGCTTGGAGCTGAGCAGTACGATGTGTCACTCTGCTTTGCTTAGCTCAGCTTAAATGAGCTTCAATGAGCTTTAAAGAGCTTTAATGACTATATATGTCTATTACATTTTTACTCACCTGTAGAAAATAAACAGCTCTGCCAAGTGTCAAACCTAGACCCCTTTTAACTATAGCAGACTGCATTAACCCACCATGCTACACAGCCCTTAAATGAAGCATGTGTTTCTAGCATAACATAATGTGAAAACAGGGCATGTACCCTGGACTCTGGTGCAATATTAAATAATAAGAAAGACATATACTAATGGATGTAAGTGAGGCCTGTGATGTGCCCTTTTATCAGCAACTTGTGGAAAGACACCTGTTAAGGCAACAGTGGCAAAGTACATGTACAACTGGGACCCTGGTGCAGAAATATAACCATATAAAGCCATGCACATACTCATGGATGTAGAAATGTTTCTCACAGCCTGCATGTGTGCACATATATCTTGCAAATACAAATGTTTTGGAAGTGTCTCAGTAGCTCAGTCTGTTAAATGCCTTGCATACAGTACATTTTTGCCACACACAGACCTGAGTTCAAAGCCAGTGTTGTACTTCACTTCAATTACATTGTTGTGAAGACAGCAAGTAATGACTGAGTCATGCAGTTTTAATCTCCACAGGTTACTGCTGCTTATTTATCTGCTACCCATTTTTGCAATTCAAAGGCCTGCAGCTAGGGGCACACTGCACATATCCATATAGCCTAACTATATACCATCTACTATTCTGTTATTGGCACTGTTGCATAGCAGATATACCTTAAGCACATGCCTTGATTAGACTATAAAGGATACCCTTACGCTGGCTCTGCCGTTAACAACAGGGCTGACACAGCATCTGCGGCCTGTAGCATATACAGCTGTATGTTAAAGTAGCTGCTACAGAACTGCCATACCTCCCAACCCCTTAGAACAGGGAAGCTGGACACAACCATACATAATGGAGGGCAAAAGCCCAGAGAAAGGGACATGTTTAACAGTTTGCTCCTACAAAGACAGTAAGTTGATAGAATAAATTTAACTTTAAAACCTTGCATCACTCACGCCTGGCATCCCATTGGGATTGTTACTGCTCTACTCCTAGTTAACTACATCCTAAACTCAGCCTTTCTCTCAGTAGGAGCTCATATACTTCTAAATTATCCAACAACCATTTTTTCCTATTTTATTTCTGTTACCTCTGTATGAACCATCTGTTTACCACTGTATTAACCAACTTTCTGTAAATAATACTTATGGTTATTATTCCTTTTAACTTGTGTATCTAAATTCATGTTTGCAATTGTACTTGAATTACTGTACAAAAATTGTTTATTATATTCAATATATTCTTAGTGCGTGTTTATTAAAGCACATAAGTGACACCGGGGGACGTTGTGGTCTGGGCCTAAGCAAGTTATGCAGTAAGAATGAAAGTCTTGGTGTGGTATTTGCTTTCCACAGGGGAGACAATTGTTAACTTTTTTTGACATCGGTTAGTGCAAGAAAAAAGGATCCCCAATGGGGTACTTAGCTTTAGAAGAATTTAGCTTCATTTCAGAAGATGAAACTCAGGTAGCAGCCGACCGGCACTCATGCGAACTGCTTCTGCTTTGGGCTCCATGGCAAGAAAGACTGATGTAATTGTGTTGGCTTCTTTACTTTATACTATTGATGACCTGAGGTCAGTCCTAGAGTGACAGCAACCAACACAGAAATACTAAGCCTCTGGTATTCGGGCCGGCTGAGGGCTACCCTGGCAAGGATAACCCAAATGTGATGACTGCTACAGTGAAGCACAAAGAACATCTTAAAGACAGCACAGTCTTCTCTCAGTGTTTTCAGATGCAGCAGAATGTACCCTCGCAAAAAAACAAGAGGTGAATGCAAAACCAAACTGCATCTCCAAGTAGTGATTAATCCCTATGAAAGTGCTTAAAGTTAATGTTCAGACTGCCAGTCATGTAGTATATCCACAAAAACAGCAAAGCGCAACACTGAATGACACAAATTATGTTTTTATTATCAAACACTAGTCCCCACAAGTTATTTTAACATAGTATGGTCTGCCCAAGACATGCTGTGCTCCTATGTGAAATACAGCTACTCCAAAGCAATACTGCTACAAAAAAACAGCATAAACCTTCAGCAAAAGCCAGTTCTATTTATACACAAATAAAGGAACAGCACATTATCTAAGTCCAGTGGTTGTTCAGTTCTATGAGCACCAAACAAACTTCACAGTATACAGTCTTGTTTCATTAAGTGAACTCACCTCTTCCACAAGTTCACTTATTGGCAGTACATATATTCTTCAGGAAGGACTAACAGCACTAGAAAGCAATCAAGCCATAAGAAACCAAGTTCTTGCAAGTACAGTCACCAGGTGCTCAGTCTTCTTATGAAATCCAACAACCAACAATAAAAGACAGCACTCCTTTTTCCTCACATCCAACGTGGAAAGAAACCAACCTGAATCCAACTGCATATCCTCTATAATTTACAAAAACTCAGTTGTGTCTTGAATTCTAGATCTGACATATCCCGATAATGGTTTTAAGTTGTTGTTGTGTCTTTCAGCTTTTCCTGGTTAGGGGTCGCCACAGCGGAACTCCAGTCCGCTAATGATTGGCAGTAGATTTGTACGGGCCGAGTTGCCAGCCCTGACGCACAACCTTCAACGAAGGTACACCCATGTCTCCATACAGAAGACGCTCTAGCTGAGAATCGAACAGGTCAACGTCTTACTGTGAAGCGACAACGCTACCGCAGCACCACCACCGCAATAATGGTTTTAAGTAATATGACAAAAATCTGATAATGGCTTTGTCAGAGAACCATTCCCCACTACAACTGGGAAACACACTGCAGCATAGTGCTGCTAAATTTTATTTTACAGTTATTGATAAAACTGGGTATAAAAATAACAACAAAGGTGGATGGCATAAACTATTGGATCAAAAAGAAAAAAGGTGGATTATCAGATTAGGGGGCTTGTTTCCACCAGGGTTAAATGATTGTTAGCGAATGACCAATTGGGTGTAAGTAGAAAGTATTTAATGGTCTGATGTAGCAATGGTTCTTTACACTGATGAAGGCTTATGCATCCGAAACTGGTATGTGAATTGTTGGTTTTAAATACCATTTTAAATCAGTTGAAATTTAAGTGTATATTTTGTTTCCATCATCATACATACATTTTTCTTATTTTATTTTTTTTCTGGTTCTTTTTTCCACTTTATTCAAAATGATGTGTAATAACAATACTAACTAATTATACAGTTATATATATATTTTATAGATTGTTTTTAGGGTTCTTGTACACAGACCTGAAGAAGTCTAGAAGGAAGAAAGCAATCTTTATTAACAATAGGTTATGAAAAGAGAAATTGATTTTTACATGCAAAATGTATATGTATATATTTATATATATATTTTTGATTGCCAAATGAACTAAGGTGGATATATTTCCAGCCATGTAGTATATTGTCTTGGATAAAATCACAGACTTAATAATCTACTTAATAATCTGGTTAAATAAGAGGTACCACATCATTATAAATTTTATTTAAAGTACATAAGGGTTATATATTATTATGACAGCTACTAAGTAGGGCAGGACCAGCTCGAATGTCACACTGATGGGGGAAGGGATGTGAATTTAACATGTGTACCAATAACACTTTGTTTTACAGCACAATAAACCACTCCCATGCCTGATAAAATGTATATATATATTTAGAAAGCTTGTGAGGAAATTACTACTCTATTTTTGTTTTACTTGGATTGCTTGTCTGTGTACTTAATAAAGGATTTTCGACTGGAAACAGACTGCCTGCCTTGCTTGGATTACTTTCAAATACTTAGTAATGCTGTACAATTATATATTTTCTATTATTATTTTTTGTTTTGTTTTGCTTTGACTTAAGACGAGTTTAAGTTTGCTACTTCTACTATATTGTCTGATCTCAACAACGGAATCACTGCAGATTGCACCAAAAACAGATCACAAACCAGTCCAGCAGCCGAAACACAATCTGCTAACTGCCTGCTCACAGAAGTCAGCTAGTCAAGGAGCACACGATAAATTAGAAAAACAGTTTATTTCACAAATCCAAAGGTTGAGCGCTTTCACTCACTCGACTGTGAGTTTCATCAGAACAATGCATTTAGAAAAACACATACATTAAATAGTAAAAAAGGCGCCAAACGCCACAGATCTAATTAATAATTAACCTATTAACAAACAAATTAGTGTCTAAATGACTAAAAAACATTTCATAAAAAAGGAGAAAATATCAGTGCAATGCAACTTTGCTATAATTGTTGTAGAAACTAATTAATAACAATTCATAAACTAATCAAAAATCATAATACACTTTGCACAGACTTTAAAAGCTCTTTATAAAAACTTTTCAAAAACATTACAAACTAGCCAGAACTAAAAAGTAATACTAAGGTCTGAATATATGTAACTGAGATCTAGATATAAAAAGTAAAAATGGTTATTTAAAATACATGTCTATATTCCTTCACGTGTGGGGCACTTAAAGCTTGACTTAAAATTAGTTCAACATAAGTAGGGGTTTAATGGTAAGAAAATCATTAAGCCCAGGTTCAATGGTGGCATTGGTGAAAATCTGCCACCATAGTTCTCTAAAGGCTAGATAGTTTTTAGAGTTTCCACCCCTAGGATTATTTCTGATGGTTTCCAGTATACCAAATTTGAAAGAATGTTCAGGACCACAGTTTAAAATGTGTCTACATAAGGTGTTCTTAGTATCCAACTTCCTGATGGAATACATATGGGAGTATATCCTCTGCCTCAGTTGCCTCTCAGTTTTTCCAATATAAAAAAAGCAGGCAGTTAGCAGATTGTGTTTCGGCTGCTGGACTGGTTTGTGATCTGTTTTTGGTGCAATCTGCAGTGATTCCGTTGTTGGTATGAGTTCATCTCACAGTTTATCCAGCGGTGCCTCACCCGACCATGATAAGGAGCTTATTTGTCTTCGTAAAGAATTAGCTGCCTTACGTGGGGAGGTCACAAAGATTATGGAGCTAGTTGGACAATTTACTACTGGTGTCAAAAGTACCGACAGTGTTTTCGCACATAAATTACCTGGGTTTAACCAGGATGTTGGGATGGTTAACCATAGATTTTTGTTGGATGAAGTTGCTGATACGCACTGTTCGACGAACGTACAGGCGGAAGTAATTCCTACTTCCTCACCGGGAATACCTAACGGCCAAGGCTTGATGGGGAACTCGAGAGGCGACATCGATTTACCAGAATCTGTGGCCACAGCGGATCACATGAGACCCGATGCGGTAGATTTCACTTTTGATTTTTCATTCAGCAATTATGCTGAGGAAGCCAAACGGGTTGGTACGAGACCGAAATACAATCGTACATATGCTACTGCCACGGGTGAGTCAAGTCGCTTCAAAAACTCTTCTTGTAATAAAAACGCCAATAACTGTGGTCAAGCTACTAAAGGAAATATCGTTGATAACAGAGTTTTGCAGGACTTTCTTTCGGTTGACTGTAAATTTGATGACAATGGTATTAATGCACACAGATTTTGTAATAACGGACAAAGAGGCACGTTGAGAGACGTTATTTATTCCTTTGGGAGAGGACTTAATACAATTAACGCTTTAAAACTTGATAATGCCTATCTGAATTTTTGTATTACAACTAGAATTGTGCCGATGGGCTTGAGGTTTTTTAAGGTGCCTTTAGGCATCGATATTACGGCTGAAGTCGAAAATGACTTCAATGATATGTTTGACTGTTTTGGGTTTGATTTTATGAAAAAACTAATTAAATACAACGATATCAAGCTGTGTAGCATGATAGTTGAAGTGGAAAAACTTAATCAATCCATATTAAAAGACTTAGCTTACCCACAATGGGAGAATTTATATCAGAAACAATACTCACTAGCTGAGGATAGAGCCAAAAAAGCTTATGAACGTAAGTTCAAAAAAATGCAGAGGGATAAGGAACACTATTATAGACACACAGTATATAAGTGGGGAACCAATAAGCAATTTGGGCGTCATACGCCTTTGATTGAAAGGTCTGAACAGGATTCATTTTTCAACAATTATGATCAGGGTTTTTTAACACATCAGACAAACAGGTCTCACAGAAATTGGAGGCAAGTGGGCAACGGGAGAAAGAAATAACAGATCTCCCATCTGATGAGAATGGTTTCATTGATCAGAATATGCCCAAAAGCAACACTGACATCGTGATCATTGACAATGTTATCAATGAATATAGGAATTTTAAAATATATAATTATAGTAATGTGAGACTTAATACTTCTCATTTTAGCCTTTTTTCTAAGGGACTAAAATTCATACCTACCCCACCTTTTAGGGTAGTGGACTCAATTCTTGAGGTTAAGAAGTATACTAGAAAATTGAATCTGGCTATTACTTTTAATAATTCTGACTTGAATAGCAATGACGTCACTATCATGAACGAAGTAGGCAATGATTCTCACTCTACAAGACTCTATAAGAAGAGCACTTTCATTCCACATAATATTCCATGTATTTCAAATTTTGAAAATAATGTCATTAACGACATCTACAAGTTTTATAAAACTAATCGTATAAGGAAGAAAAATAAGGCTTTTTCTAATCTGACTGATGACGAAGCTTTTATTTTGAACGAGTTATGTTCAGATTGTAGCCACAGAATTATGAAACCAGACAAGGGCGGTGGGATTGTCATTTTTGACACCCACATGTATAATTCCATTATGAACAACATCTTACACTCGTCTGGTAACTATATTGAGGCCTCTCTAAACGAGGTGAATATTATGTATCGCAGAATAGACATGTTTTTGGAAGAATATATGTTGGAACAGAGGATTACAGAGGATCAATACAAGTATATGGTTGTGGAACACCCCCTTTTAGCCACTATTGTAGGAATCCCGAAGGTACACAAGGATTATATTAACCCCCCATTAAGACCAATTATATCCGGTAGTAAATCTAAAACTTTCCCCATAGGAGAAGTAATCGACACGAAGCTGAAATTTATTTACAACAAGGTCAAACATCTTGTCAAAGATTCATGGGAGTTCTTAAAGAATTTCCCTATTACAACTGATATCCACAATCTACTTTTTTGTTCTATAGATGTTGTGGACCTGTTTAGCAGTATCCCTATGGAGGAAGGCTTAGAAGCCTTTACTAGGAGTTTAAGAAAACATTCTGGATTCTGCTGGGATGATATTTCTATCCTGGCTGAATTAATGAGTATAGTATTGGAATATAATTATTTCTACTTTGAGGGGGAAATATTCCGACAAACCAAAGGCGTTGCGATGGGTGCAGCTTGTGCACCCATCTTCACCAATTTGGTAATGCTTGACTGGGAGGAGAACTACATTTTCAATAACATCCACTTTGCAAACGTGCTGTATTATTCTCGCTACCTTGATGACATTTATATGGTGTGGAAAGGTGACAGAAGCACGTTTGATATTTTTATGGAACATGTTAATAGTAGTTGTGATTTCTTAAAATTCACTCATACTTGTAATACCATCGGTGTCCCTTATTTAGACACATACATATCCATCGACGATGAAGGTTTTAAATCGTCTGTATACAGAAAAGCCACTTTTTCCAATTCGTATTTGGATTATAATAGCTACCACCCCTATAGACTTAAAAGAAACATCTTTAAAGGCCAATGTATCAGGGCTTTACGAATGACCTCTAGAGATCAGGATACCATCGACGAATTAAATTTTGTCACTAGCCTCTTTCTCGAGAGGGGCTATGATCAGGACATGTTGAGTGACGTATGCTCCTATGTTTACCAACTAAGAGGGACAAAATATACCCCACTGTTGGGGTCGAACATTAACCTGGACAGTAATCTTACTATCACTCATAACGTCAGTAGGCCTAATTTCAATAGGGCATTAATAGTCGAACACAATCCATATAGCCAAGTGTTGAGAAATATTGTACGTAAAAATTGGTACTTTATTACATCCACACAGGAGGTGGGAAATATTGTGGGACAGGAGCCGTTATTTGTCAGCAAGATGGGTAAGAACCTTAAATACTTTTTTGAACATGTAGGTTCTGGTAGATTTTTGGAGAAATCCCACACCACCAAATGCGGATCCTGTAACCAGTGTGGTTATATATTAGAATGTAATGATGTGTGCCTCAACAACATATGTAAATCTAAAATACATTTTTCTAAAGGGAACTGTAGAACGACCATGCTAGTTTACATGGCTATTTGCTCAGTTTGCCAATTTTTTTATATTGGAAAAACTGAGAGGCAACTGAGGCAGAGGATATACTCCCATATGTATTCCATCAGGAAGTTGGATACTAAGAATGCCTTATGTAGACACATTTTAAACTGTGGTCCTGAACATTCTTTCAAATTTGGTATACTGGAAACCATCAGAAATAATCCTAGGGGTGGAAACTCTAAAAACTATCTAGCCTTTAGAGAACTATGGTGGCAGATTTTCACCAATGCCACCATTGAACCTGGGCTTAATGATTTTCTTACCATTAAACCCCTGCTTATGTTGAACTAATTTTAAGTCAAGCTTTAAGTGCCCCACACGTGAAGGAATATAGACATGTATTTTAAATAACCATTTTTACTTTTTATATCTAGATCTCAGTTACATATATTCAGACCTTAGTATTACTTTTTAGTTCTGGCTAGTTTGTAATGTTTTTGAAAAGTTTTTATAAAGAGCTTTTAAAGTCTGTGCAAAGTGTATTATGATTTTTGATTAGTTTATGAATTGTTATTAATTAGTTTCTACAACAATTATAGCAAAGTTGCATTGCACTGATATTTTCTCCTTTTTTATGAAATGTTTTTTTAGTTATTCAGACACTAATTTGTTTGTTAATAGGTTAATTACTAATAAGATTTGTGGCGTTTGGCGCCTTTTTTACTATTTAATGTATGTGTTTTTCTGAATGAATTGTTCTGATGAAACTCACAGTCGAGTGAGTGAAAGCGCTCAACCTTTGGATTTGTAAAATAAATTGTTTTTCTTATTTATCGTGTGCTCCTTGACTAGCTGACTTCTGTGAGCAGGCAGTTAGCAGATTGTGTTTCGGCTGCTGGACTGGTTTGTGATATATTGTCTGATCTGATTAATATACAGTGATTAACTAGAAATATATGGACTGAAAATCTTCCACACAGAGAAGTTTCTTACACTGTTTTGAATTGTGAACATCAATACATTATTTCCAGGAAGAAGGAGTGCTGTGTTGTATTGTTGGTTGTTGGATTTTATAAGAAGACGGAGCACCTGGTGACTGTACTTGCACAGAACTTGGTTTCTTGGCTATAGAGACAATCACTGCATATTGCTATAGCATGCATATTTATGTAATATTTTTGATTTACAGCATGAGATTTGAGCCATGCACAATGATCTACACAGAATGAGGATGATAGGTTCATAGGTTTATAGGTTCATAGGTGTGTACTAGGCTAATAGCCTGGAGCCTTTATAAGCCAAGCCCATAAAAGTGCCCTGACATCATGCCTCCCGACATTAGTACCCAGTGCCTCTATCAAGTAGAGCCACTGGAGTCATCCTCGGGGTGAACTTTCTATTTTCCATCCACTCATCAAGATTTCTCTTAAAGAGGGCCAGTAAGGTGCTTTGCTTGACATGTATGGGAAGTGTATTCCAGAGCATGGGCAGTCTCAGTCTTTGCGGGGGGTGTGGGTGAGATGTGGATTTCCATGGTGATTGGTTTGTGGTCAGAGCTAACCAGAGAGAAACTGACTATTGCTGTAGAGCAATGGTTGCCCATGTTAGTATTAACCAGGTCAAGATGTTGCTTCCTCTAGTGGAGGTAAAAATAAGATGGTCCAGGGCATTGGAAATGATGAATTCCAGGAAACATTGGGCCAGTGTATTGGTGCATGAGTAGTTTTTCTAGTTGATGGAGGGGTAGTTGAAGTCACCTAGTATGAGAGTGTTGGGTTGGACCCTAATAGTTTCCAGGGTGCTTAGAAATGCGGAGTGAGAGTCTTGGGACATGGTTGGGGACCTATAGCAGGCTACGACCTGAATCATCATCTTATCCAATGTTAGTTGTACCTGAAGTTTCTCAGATGCCTTATGCTGGGTTATAAGTTTGGAGGTGTGCATAACCTTTATGAATATGGAGATATCACCGCCTTTGGAGCTTCAGTCCATGTTCTGGGGCTGAAAGATGTGGAATGAGTTATAGCCTGATATTGGAGTGGTGCTTTCTGCTGCTTTGAACCAGCTCTCCGTTACAGCACAAATGTCGATGTTCTCCATTTTGAGGAGTACTTCGAGCAAGTGCATCTTGAGATTTAGACTGCTAGCATTGAGCAGTATGACCCTCAGATTGCATTTATTTATAGCTGTTACGGTGATAATTTGGTCTTTGGAACATCGCCTAAAAAGGCACTATAGGGGTGGCTAGAGCCTTAGCCAGTATCCAGAAACCCAGGGGTGACAGATGCAAGCCATCTCTGGCAAAGCATCGAGGTCTGTCAATCATGTCATCCCAAGCAGACAGATACTGATCCCCATAGAATAGCACCAGAAACTTAGCCAGTTGTTGAAGTCAATCATTTTCTGCTTGTACTGCGCTATCATTCTGAGTGACTGTAGGATGCTTCTCAGGGCTAGGGTCATACCTGCCTGAGCCACATAATCCAAGAGCTCTACCATGTCTCTTTTCATGTAGTCCAGGGAGGTGCATCTCAGGTCATTCACACCCAGAAGAACAGTGACAGAATCATACTTGTACTTGTTCTTGTTGTGGAGTGATCTAAGTGCATGTGCTATATGTCGGATTCTGGCACCTGATAGACAGCTGACTGTTACCTTCTCCTTAGTGAGTGAGACATCAGTGTGCCTCACTATTGAGTCACCTATGATTAGTGTATTGGGCAAACTGTTTTGCCTTAGGGGCTTGGTTTGAGGAGCACACTGTGTAGATGAGCTATGTCTCTTGTGGTTTGTGCTGTGTTGTGGTGGTCGAGTGCATTTCTGCCTTGGAGGTCTCTGCTGTTTGGATCAATTTCTGTTGAGAGTCTCAACAAAGGTGGGTGTGTGGTTTGTGTTTTTATGTGAGAGCTGTGATGGTGGGCATTCTGGCGGGCTATGTGTTGCATGTGGTGTGGTGCAGGTGTTGACCTTCTCTTCTTGACCAGCTATTCTGGTCTTGGCTTGAGAGTGCATGGCTTCCAATTTGGATATATAAGTGCATCTCTCACAAGTCTGAGTGTTGGGAGTTAAGAGGAGAGGGTTGTCTGTGTACATGAGGCAGTTGCTACACTGCCTCAGAATGCCCAAGTTCACCAGGTTAATAGGAGAAAGCGCAGAGAACTGACCTTTAGACATGCCAGGAGGAATGGTCATTATTACTAAGTACTGGAGCTGTTTCCTTATATATTTCTTTTACAAGAAAAATGTCACTCAAGGTGTCTGAGTCTGTACAGAGCACTTTCAAACACTTGAGGGGAAACTAATATGTAGACCCTGAAAATTTAAGGATGAAGTATTTAGGCAGATATTCTGAAGTTAGAAAGAAATCAAGCAGTACTTACTGAAAAATAAAAAAATAGCTTGTCAAGAATGATAAATAGAGGGGAGTCACATGAATGGCTACTGCCTGGCTACTACTAATGCTGGTCTCAGCACAGATTCTCTCTGTTGGGATACAATACTCTATTGCTTCTTCTCTCACCAGAAGCAAAATGTTAGCACCAATCCCAAGAAGAGAAGCAGGCCATGGCCTGTTTGGCAATCCACAGTTTTGTCCCAGATGCTGCAAGGGTTTGCAGGCTTGCAGCCTTTTTCTGGTAGATGCCTCAAATAGAAACATAAATCTAACATAAACGTAAGTCTAATGACAGGTATTCATAGGTTCATAGGTTCATAGGTAGGTACTAGGCTATCAGCCCAAGGGCCTAAGTAAGCCTAGTCAACAAGGTTCCCTGGCTTATGCCACCCAAGAAAGTTATTTTCCTGTGCCACTGTCGAGCAGAGCCACAGAAGTGATCCCGGGGTGTATTTCCTATTTCCCATCCACTCATCAAGATTTTTCTTGAAGAGTGCTAATGAGGAACTTTGCTTGACATAGATGGGTAGCTTGTTCCAGAGTATGGGAAGTCTCTGGGACATGACTCTATCCCTCCAGCATGTCCTGTTTATTGTGGTGACAAGGTTTAGGTCCCTAGAGCATGTAGCTGGGAGGGATTGGGATTTCTTTAGATGTAGCATGTCCAACAGCTCTGGGTTTGACATAGCTTTATATGTTAGGCAGAGATCACCTCAGAGTAGGCGATATGCTACAGAGTAAAGCTGGAGTTTTTTGAGACGGTCAGCGTAGGGCATCTGTTTGAGGCCAGTAATCCTCTTTGTGAGGTACTTCTGTGGCCTTTCCAGCTGCTGCAGATGTCTTGTGAGGTACATTCCAAAAGGGGCATTGTACTCTATAATGGGTCTAATAAGTGTCAAGTAGAGGGGAACAATGACCTCTTTTTTCCTGGATGAGAACTCTTTTGTGATGAGGTGTGCCATGTAGAAGGACTTCCTGACTACTGTGTTGATGTGATTATCAAAGGAGAGACTACTGTCCACCTGGGTCCCAAGGTCTCTTATCACACATTTGGTGTTAAGTAGACTGCTGCCTGTGTGGCAGTTCATGGTTACAGAGTTTTTACCAAAGGGGATGACACTGCACTTTTTGGCATTGAGCTTGAGGCCATGGCTCTGACACCAGGCATCTGTCTCAGTAAGGTCCTTCTGTAAGATGTCCACATCATTTGGGGACTTGACTATGGCTCCTAGTTTGCAGTCATCTGTGAACCTCGTTAGCCGGAGGCCTTCTGTGTTAGCCTGTATTTTAGAGAAGTAGATACCAAACAGGAGAAGTCCCAGGACTGAACCCTGTGGTGCTCCACTTGTCACTGGTTTGAAGTCAGATTTGATGCTGATTTGGTCGGATTTGCAGAATGTCCAGATTTTTGCCTCATATTTTTGGTGTGTTCCTCCTAAAATCTGTGCTTTTCTACTTTTAATTTGATTCATACAACTGAAGTAAAGACAGACTTGTCCAACCAACATGAGTAATGCTGTTTGTGTTTATATTTGTAGGTCCATTTACTTTGGGACAAAACCAGGGAATGGCAGGTGACTGTCTCCATATTGTTACTGTGACCACTACCTCTTATTGCCTCTGCCTCATTTCATGGCACTGCTGTTTATTATTATATTGTTATCTCCCTAACATTGTACACTATAGGTACATCCAGTGGGGCCCCCAAGCCATACAGGTTCGAGTTCAAACAGACCAGGTATGTTACAGCAAAACTTTCACAGCTTGCATCAATGTATAGCATACATGTGATACATGACATTTATTCCATTATTTCTCAACATAGGCCCATCTGATGTACAGGTGCAATGTCCATCATGTGAGTTTCTGCAGGCCCTTTTACCATGATGCAGTCAGTATTGTTTTTGCTAAATACATGACTGTTTTCTTTCTCTTTACTTTCCCACTGCAGGATCCACAGTACAACCCACAACCACTACACAGCAGGAGTCTGTCAGTAGTTTGCTATTAACTATGTTTCATACCTGTCATTCCTGTCAATCTAGTTGTTGTCTTCCATTAATACTTTGTGTTTCTTCCCATTCCTAAGCCAGTCTGCATCAACCTCATCACATGCACGTGAGTTTTGTGTGTATTTCAAAACTTTAGTATGTTTTAACTGTGTTCACATGGTTAATGGTGGCAATGATGTGCTCACTAATGCTGTTTTTTCCTCAATTGTTGAAGTTAATTCATTTTCAACAGCACCATATTTCCTTGAGGAGTTACCAGGTGTGTGTTTTGTTTGTATTCCTCACATATGTCATATATGTTGGCTTTATAACCTAATTCTATACTCCGTGTATGTAGATTCCATGAAACATACCTGCAGTATACCTTACGTAAAGTCATTATTTGTAACATCGCAGTGATATATATTTATATCATCTGTCTTTGATGCTATCCATTATGTGATTTAAGCACATTGTCTTGATCCATATCTTTGTAACTTGTAATTCATCAACTGTCTGTATTGTCCATCAACCCATCTAGCGACCATAATGTGGTTTCAGATGTGTCACAGCATGTTATTATAGCCTCTGGCACACTGGGCCTTGACATTTTGGAAGAGTCCATCTAAGATGTTGACAGTGATTTTGCTGCAGCTGTATCCTCAGATGTGAAAGGGAAATTGTCCGGCCATTCAGAGGATGATGGGACATTGTATGTTGAACAGAATGAGGCCATTGAATGACAGAAGCCAGTTAAGATCACTGCTGATGGCAGTTCCCCACAACAGTCTGAAACAGGGAATCATAGCAGATATAGCCATGCCGATATTGTGCATGGACAGGTGCCAGAGGGTGTCCACCACCTACTGCAAGAAAATGAACATTCCCAGCAAAGGCATCAGTCAGACTTCCATGTATGTGCACATGCCACAGATCATACGGCACACCAGCTATGTGTGATGAATGAAGGACAAGAGTGCAGACAAGGTGAGATAATGGGTGGTACTGATCACTCAAAATGCGACTCTGCTAGCTGTGGCATAGAAACCCTGATCTCTATGATACTGCAGCAGTGTTATAGTACCAGCAGGGTTCTATGTGCTCTGACTGTGCCTAGCAGATTGCAGCATGGAAGAGGCAGGCCACCTAGCCACCAAACTACCTTTGGCCATTGAACATCAGTGTCTATGGTCCAAAGTGCATAGAGTTCCACTGCTGGTCCATCTGATGTGGTCCCACCATTCAAAATAAGGCCTTCAAATCACAGTCATGCTCCTTCATCTCCACATGATGTTTTCACCCTATCAATCTCCTCTGTGACTCAGCCAGGGCAACCTGTTTCTGTACATGGTTGGGTAGAGCAGACCATGTTGTGAGATGCCAGTGAAGTTGCCCTAGACAGCATTAGTGTATGTCCAACAGTGTCATACACATAGCTGGCTGAAATTATTAAATTACCACTTTTCTGTGATGTATTTGCCTGTGTCTATTTGTTTCTCTTTTTTCATGTTATTATATTGTAGAGATAGGAATGTGTAGCACCGATCTGTGTCCCATATTGTTCTCCACGCAGTGATACAACAATCTGAGTCTGTATGCATACTTGTGTCAGTTGTACCCTGAGTTGATGATCTCTGTTGTGACATATTTGCATATTTTAATAATGTAATGTATTATGAATGATGGTGTTATGTCTGATGTTCTGTGTGTACATCTAGTGGGTAGTTGCCATTAGATAGAATCTGTGCTGCTGTAGTGGTGTTTTTCTGTGTACTCATGTACATATGTCTTGTCTAACTTAAAGTTGTGGATGAGACACTGCCATGTTGCCTGTGCCTGCACTTGTGGTCACACCCTACGTTGCTTATGCCCATGTCTTCTGCACTCTGTTTCCTCCTGCTCCTCCTCTGATACTTGTGGGATGTCATCTTCAGACATCTAGGGTTCTTGAGGTAGTTCACCTACACCTGCAGCTGGAAGACTGCCATGTGCTCTAGTTAGCATATTGTGTAGCATGGCATGTACTGTTATCACCTATGCGGCCTTCTTAATTGTGTATTACAGTGCAACCCGGATGTGTCCAGACAACCAAACCTAGCTTTCAGTACACCAAACACATGATTTATGGTGCTTCTAGTTGTTACATGTGTGCAGAGTTGGATGGGTCATGGTACAGTGTCATTAGCATCGCCACAAGTGGATAACCACAGTCATTTGTTGTGGGGAATGAAAACACATTCGGTCAGAATGGATATTGTTGTTAGGGGTATACTTAGCTTAAATCCTAGCTGTGCTCCTGTACTTAACTAATAGTAGTCCCTCAGATATTTCACCTTGCTGGGATGCAGCCCTTAGTCCACTTTCCCTCCATATGGCAATATCATGGAAACTTTGAATGTGTGTTGCCATTATGTTTGTTATGCTGCCATCTGTTGCACACACAACTTGGCAGTTAATGGATGGCTGTCCCTTTCTGTTTATGCATCAGTCTGCTTCAGGGTGTACTGGCATCTTGATAGGTATATGTGTGTGTGTGTGTGTGTGTGTGTGTGTGTGTGTGCGTGTGTGTGTGTGTGTGTGTGTGTGTGTGTGTGTGTGTGTGCAAAATCTATTGCACCGAGTACATAGGGGAAGTTTGTGATGCTGTAAAACTGGTGTATTACTGATCTCCACTCCATGGGGGTAGAAGAGGAGTGTATGTAGTTATCCACCTTGCTGCACATTGCTTCCAGGAATTTTGCCAGGATACAGCTAGCAGCTGTCTGTGACACTGCTACAGCATCCCCCTTGTGTCTCTGGAATGTCTCAGATACAAGTACACCCAGGCTGAGCTCCACATTGGTTGCAAGGGGGGATGGGATTTCCTTGCAGGGTCTGCACAAACGTGAGTAGCACACGTGTTGGAAACAGCCTGAACCAGTTGTCTGGACATGTCAATTATTTGCTGGACTGACAACTGGTTTAATTGCAACCTTGCTGTGACACTTGCTGGCTGTCATCTCAGGTGCATAGCCACAGCTTCGTTACTGGCTTGTATCACTGCAGCCAGTTGCGGTTCATTAACTGCAGGTTGCATTTTTGTGTATTTATTTTTTTGTTCTTTTGCTATGAAATTCAGTGAATCCCATAGTATTAGTTTGTATTCCTTGGAGTCTGCAAAGCATACATGAGAATTACAGAAACAGAGTTGGCATGGCAATTTGTCATATTTAAGTTGCATTGTGTGCATGTGCGTGGAATCTGTAATTATCCTATGCTGAATAGCTAAGTACTCAGACTGTCTTCAGTGTGTCTTCTGAAATTACATCCACAACACGTGCACTGTCTTCTTTCAGAGTGCTGTGCTATCTGCAAATAGTTTCCATGAACTTTACAAAATCCATCCCTTTGCCTTTTCACAGTGGACATATGGACTTACTTCATTTGAATGGATACATTTTCTGGCATAAAGTTTCAAACTGACTGCAGGATTCATTATGTTATAAGCTAACAAGCATAGAGTAAGAGTTTTATTGTGCTGAGTCAATCTCATTTAAAGTTTATGAATATAGTTTAGCAGATTACTATCTCACTGCTGGAGGCAGAATAATGAGTCTTCAGCCACACATGATTTGGTGCTGTTCCTGCAGGAATACATTATTATACTATTTCCAGTGTTTAAGTACTATTTTTTCTAAAAGATGAACCTCTTTCTATCAGGCATTAATATTATATAATTGGACAGACACCTACATTTCTTTTTTACATGGCAGGACAGTTACTACAATGTATTCCTCTTTGTCCAGTAAAGAAAACTTTTACTGAATGAATTCTGTAACATATTAATTGTGGTGGTGGTGCTGCAGTAGCGTTGTCGCCTAACAGTAAGATGTTGTCCTGTTTGATTCTCAGCTAGAGTGTCTTCTGTGTGGAGACATGCGTGAATGGGCGTACCTTCGTTGAAGGTTGTGCGTCAGGGCTGGCAACTCAGCACGTAAACATCTACTGCCAATCATTAGCGGACCGGAGTTCCACTGTGGCGACTTCTAACCAGGAAAAGCTGAAAGACACAAATTAATTTATAGCAATGTACTTGGGTAGCATATTGATTTTTGTTTTGTTTTTTTATCTCAACTGCATTGGGCATAGACAAAATCTGAATATGCTGAACACTCTTAAAAGTTTGGTTCTCATCAAGCGTTAACTAGAAAGTGAATGCAGTACTTATGCACAGAATTAGTTAATGTCAACTGTTAAGAAGGTGAGCTAGAAACTTTGACCAACTGAAGTTCATTTTAGGCGTTAAGGAAATGTCACTTTGTAAAAAAATAACTGCAACAAATGCCGAAAAACAATCACAGGTGGCAAGGCAAATCCAAGAAACAAAATATAATCCACGGAGACAAGTTATAATCCACTGAGACAAGTTTTAATTCCTAAAAAACAAGTTGTGTAAGTGCTTTCATCTTGCTTCTATGAGCAAGACTTCATCAGACAAACAGAACTAATGTAAAATGCAGCTATTTAAAGTGTAGCTGTTTAAAATGTCACATGCATAATAAACCTTATCATCCTATGTAGAAATAGTAATCCCATATATGTTTATGTATCAAAATATCATAAACATTTATGACATATCGGCCACTATATTTAGCTCTCTAATGCATACATCACCAATATGCCTCATTTGCACATTGTATTTCAGAATCTTATTCACTACAGCATGTGAAGCATGCCAGGGACTGATAGCAGACAGTGCCAATATTCACAAACACCAGCTGCTCCAATGGAATGTGCCAAAATCTGCATGTCTTGCTGAACAAGCAAGCTACATTGGTATAGAGGAATAAAGCCTTGACAATGATCCAGACCAGTGGTTATTTATGCAGCCCAGGCAAGGGTGAAAGGAATTATGAGGCTATTCCTGCTCACCTTTATTTGAAGGGAGAGATGATGATAATGTGCTGGAGTGTGGCAGGTCATCCTTGGGGCCTTGGACCTTGGTTAAGAAGGAGCCAGGAATAACAGCAGGACTAAATGAATTGGTAGGCCATGAGGAGATAGTATCTTTTTAGGAGGAAGTGAAACACACCTAAAGAGGCATCCATGCCTAACAGCACACACACACCTTCTGAATTAGACCAGCACATAAGGGCAGTGTCTCTTAGCACTTTTTCAACTCATCTTATGTGAGCGTCAGCAATGGTGCACATGTTTACTATGCTCCTGCACCGTGCTGGGGACCCCATCACAAAACACTTAATCACCTGAATGAGCACTGAATAGTGTAATGTTACTGAGGAATGGATTCAAAGATATTGCTTGATATCTACAAGAGGAGTAGTAATATACTTAACTATTATCATGGTAGTAGTTGCAGGTGGATTCTGCACAGAAATGTTTTTAATTGTTTCATGTTTTCTGATGTCAGTAGATAGTTGGTTCCAGATAGCAGGTCCCAATGGATCTTTAAAGCTTCTAATAATTTCTTGCTTTCTGATGTCATCAGACAGGTGGTTCCAGGTTCCAGGTCCCAGTCTAGAGAAAGATGTTTCACTTCCAGTGGTTTTAAATGCAGGGTATAAAGGGAAGACATCTGTGGGACGGTTTCCAAAAGAAAGTTGTAGACAGTGCAGCACACTGAAGGAAGATATCAGTACATCAGCAGTGGATGTGATTCCAGAATGGATGCTAAAACAGGGGAAAGTAATTATCTATTCAGCACAGGATAATTGTGGATTCCTTGCATGTCCACCAGATTCCAAAACGCAACATGTGTGCTCAACACAATTGAAATGTGACGGAGTGCTTTGCCAACAATTTTTTTAATGCATTTGATTGAGGTCATTTGTGCTTACCCTTAATGGTACTTTATTCTACAAATTTCTAAACAATCCTTCAAAATCCAGAAACATAACTTAAAAGAAAAAATGTGCCACCAGTATTTAGTGGAATAGACCAGGGTGGGGTACTGAAAACCATAATAGAGGATGATCTTCAAATACATTCCAGAAGGCAGCCAGCAATGCACCGAACCAGGCTACTGTTAAGCCAGCTTTTATGTAAATCATAGATAGATACAGGTTAGACAGAGAGCTGGTGTATACTGAGTGCAGGATGTCTGCACCCCACATGTAAACTCACAGTCTGCATGGTAACCCACTACTTGTAGAAATGAAAGTGTGCCTGAGTGTGGGTATACTGGTCTTTGGGACATTGCAGCAGCATATGGGAGATCCTGTTGGACTGTCCCAGACAGCTCCCAGTCACATTCTTGCACATATCATGGCACTAATGTGCATCAAACTGGATTACTACATCCACTTCCCAACAACAACCATGGAACACAGACATGTTATGCAAAAGTTCATTGCTATTGCCAATGTCCGCCATTCCTTTCATGCAACTGACTGAGCCTACATCCCAATCAAATCTCCAGCGGTACCTGATGCCAAATGGTATATAAATAGAAAGGGGAAGCCATCACTCAATTTTCAGGTGATGTGTTCTGCTGACAGCCTCATTACCAATATTATGGCAACGTATCCAAGTAGTGTGCATGATTCAGCAAACTGAAACGAATGTGCTCGGAGGGCTGCATTTCAATATGGTGAAATATCGGAGGAGCTCCTACTAGGTAAGTATATGACCACCACTTTACTGTAAGCAGTAACCAGACACTGCAACAAGAAGCAATATGAACAAATATTCCTTCTTATCTGCCTAAAAACAGATGACTGTGGTTAACCACTGGAGCCTAGTCATATGAGACCATACCGAGACCCATCAACACCTGCCAAGGATGCATACAACAGAGCACACACTTTGACATGAAACTCCATTGAGCATGTGTCTGGTGTGCTGAAAGCAAGATTCAGATATCTGGACACATCTGGGGGTGCACTCCAATACTCATCACACCAGAAAAGGCATCACAGATGGTTGTCGTGCATGTCTTTTTGCACAACATGATAATACCAAAACATGGTGGCCTACCAGTTACAGGTATGTGTGACCAACCCCAAGAACCCCAAATGGCAGACATGGAGCTATCACAGCTGTCACAGGATGTTCAGGAGGACACAGGGGTGAGAAGAAATAGGCATGGGAGATGGAGGCTGTCTTAGCTCAGGCAACATGGCAATATCTGACACACACGCCTTTGAGTCATGACAAGCCATACATATAGAAGTATACAGACTAAACAGTGATGTCCAGACAGTGTTGTCTCACAACAGCAGCACAGAGCATAACAAATGGAAAGAAAACAATAGTTGTCCACATTGAACACCATATATAACAGAAGCATATGATTTACTTGAAATACCTTATTTACACAGCATAATAGGGAGCATATCCAGATGTTTACAGAGGAAACATCACCACATGAATTTTCTTTGCAAGATACATCTCCAGTGAGAACCCTACTGACATATGTGTGGCACTCATGAGGTGTGTACAACAGAAGTCATTGTGCAGGTAGGATATTATTATATAGATAGCTAGCATGTGAAGTTAGCTGTACAATAGCCAGTAATGCATATAATCTAGGTCCATGCTGTGAATGGAAATGTATCAGCACAAGCATAACCTAATTACAGGAGTCATAAATTAACCCTTATGCATCACACATAGCATAGGGATGTGTAACAGTGTGGTACAACACACTATACAGCATACAGCAGCATGAGTAATGACAAACATGTCACAGACTGGCCAGACTGAAATATTCCACAAACAGGTTTTACATCACATACGTGATATGGAATGTCACACATAAGGCACTATGATGCACAAGTTATTGCTGAAACATTAGTTAGTTAGATATATGAATATGTTCAATTGTGCAAAGCAACAGTGACAGTACACATCAGCCATGAAACATGCAGCATTGTTTGAGTCACAGCAAAATTGGTATATATGTGTATGTAAGCAAGGAAGGCACATATGGGAAGTACATGTCAGCAATAGGATAACAAAGGGAAACAATTCCACCTAAGTTATACAGTGCTGAGGGTGAGGCATGTGCAGTATCTAAGTAAAATGCATACGTAACAATGATATAATGACAGAGGCATACCTGTGCATGTCGGAGTGGCAGACAACAAGGAAATGTGTAATGTAGCAATCAATGCTAGATTACTAAGATAACATGTTGCTAGCCATGAAAATACCTGTTGCATGTCAACTACTAATAGATGTAAACAGGGAAGCCTGGAGATGTACAACAAAACACAACTTGAAGGTAGTCCCGTAGGTCAGATAAATGATCAGAAAAAAGTATTTGGCAACACACATTTGAGAAACCACTAACAGATGGAGTAGTTAGTGGTCAGCACAGCAGTAATCATTATCATAGGGTCAGAATGATACAACAGGACACACATCAGATCAACCATCATAGGATCATAGGAAGTTACTAGGATATTAGCCCTAAGGCCCTTATAAGCCTAGCCAAGAGTTTAGCCCATGTTTAGACAAGTCAGCACCCAAAGTCCCTGTCCAGTAGGGACACAGGTGGAGTCCCAGGGGTGTATTTTCTGTTTCCCTTCCAGTTATCCAGGTTGTGCTTAATAAGGGATAATGAGGTACTCTGCTTGTCATGTAGAGGGAGTTTATTCCACAGATGGGGGAGTCTCTTGGGCACAAATCTCTCCTGCCAACAAGTTCTATTGATACCACAGACCAAGGTGAGGTTGAGCATATGGGTTACTCGAGTGGAGCTTGACTTGCGGATATGCAGCAATCCCATCAAAGTGGGGTCGGAGATTGCTTTGTATGCCAGACAGAGGTCACCTCTGAGGAGTCTGTATGAAAATGAGTATAGGGGCAGGGCTTTTAGCCTATCTGTGTAGGGTAGATGTTTGAGGCCCTGGATTCTCCTGGTGAAGAGCCTCTATGGTCTCTCCAGCTGCTGCATGTGCTTTGCAAGGCGGATGTTGTTCTCAATAATTGGCCTTATTAGGGAAGAATACAGAGATGTTATGATCTCTTTGTCCCTGAATGAGATACCCTTACTTATGAGGTGGGCCATGTAGAAATCTTTCCGTACAATGAAAGGAACATGGTGGTCAAAAGTCAGATTGCTATCAACCTGGGTGCCCAAATACCTCACTACTGATTGTGAATAAGACACCTAAACAGTGGATATTAGTGCTAGTCAATCTGTATTTGCCTACCTGTAATTATTACTCTCAACCCTCAGTGGTTTTACCTCTCTCTCTTTCCTGAAGCATTGCTCTGAACTAATCCCCCTCCTCTTTGTTTTCATAGCCCTAGATGACCTTCACCTGCGGCATTCTTCTGGCCACAGTAACAGCAACAATGGGTTGTGGACCTTAACTGTTAGCCTGCAACTTTGACCATCAGTCTAGGAGCCAACAAATAAGCTTAAATAATACCTCAGAAGTATGTGTTCCTATGAATAACTACTATATGATAAACTAGTCTTATGGTTAATGTTAGAGTGAATAATACAACAGACAATTACAGTGTTTTCCCACTAGTGGCCACAAAAAGCAGATGCCAGCAGCCCCGAATCTTTCTCTTTTGCTGCCCTCATCTTGCATACTGTTTCTGTGCTATTTTCCAATCCTTAACTTCTCTCTTCCTCTGAACTATATGTCTAATATCTCTCTCACTAGTATTTCTGCCCTGTCTTACTGACTGTAGTCTCTAACTTACTGCCTTGCATTTTAACTATCTTAATTTTGCTTTGACTTGCTACTTGCTACTAGTAAAACTTCTCTGTCCCTCCCTTCTCTCACTGCCTAGTCTATCTCAGCCTTTCAACTCTGACTTTCCTTTAAGCATAGCTACCTGTGTAGATTGTGCCCAGCGTGGTCTTCTAAGCTTCTCTGCTCTTATTTGTATGCTAATTATTCTTTCAGCAACCCTACATACTTACTTTCAAACCTGCCCTCTACTCTTCTGATTGTTTCCAGGCAGACCTGCCTTCTACCCCCCTTTGGTTCTTCCTGCTCCGTTCGCCCTACGGGCTCAGTCCACTCCACTACCCTGCCCCCAATTCCCACTCGCCACCAGTGCTCCTACACTTATTATCAACTAGCCACTCCCACTCATCTGTAACCACTCCCACTCATCACAAACAATCATTATTAACCACCTTTTCACAGGGCCCACCCTAATACTTAGACTCTCTCCAGTCCCTCACTATAAGCTATTTATTAAGACACTAACTCTTTTTTGAACAAACATTAATTAATCACCCTAGAATGCCTCCACATACTTTTAACACACTTCCAAAATCAAATCCTATTTGCTGCCTCATACCCCCACTTATTATTCTCTATCTTCTCATAGCCTATGAATACCAACACCTCCCTGCCACTCACTTCTCTAGATACACTACCATTATCACTAATCTAAAACATAATTCCAATCAACTACTAGCCCACCTCTCATCTATCTCCTCTAATGCAAAACCTCAACATCCCATTTGTGCTTCATATATTAACCCCAGAACTAAAAACTATCACAAACTCTTATTAAACTCCAGAAACTTGCTATTAGTTTACTACCTAACCTCATAGTGGATGGTGACATCCACCCTAACCCAGGCCCAACCCCACTTGTTACTATAAGCCCTAGAAATAACAGCCTTAGTAGCCTATGAAACTCAAATAACACCTCCAACTCACTCTTAGTGTGCCTTCTAAACACTAGAAGTATAAACAAGAAAATTCACTATTTACATGCCCTCCTGGATGTCCACTCCCCTGATGTATTATATCTTTCCAAAACCTGGCTCAAACCTACTGCCACTGATAATGAGGTTATACCCCCAGGTTACAATATATTATAACTTGATCGCATCCCTAAAAAGGGGGGAGTAGCCATCTTGTATAAATCCACTCTGGAAGTATCCAAAACTAGTAATCCAAATGCCCTGGTCACTAACAATGCAGAAATATTCATCACAAAGGTACAAATCAACAAACACAAATCTATAAACATTGTATGTATCTATATTCCCCTAGGTGACAACACAAATTCCTTGGAGGGTATCCTCCAATGGCTGTCCACTAACTACCCCAAGGAAACTATTATTCTCGGGGGCATTAATATCGACTGGAATACTTGCTCTGCAGACTTCCCCCTACCCATATAAATTTGCATTGCTTCTACCAGATGATCTCTTCACCTATCAGAATCAATAAGCCTAACAATAATGAAAGAATCCTAGACTGGATATTAATAGACAACCTACCCCAGATATACCAAACAGGCATCCTACCTGAAGACTTTAGTGATCACTTCCTCACCTATATAATCAGAAAAAGAAATTACATCCCTCATCAATCTACCTTTAAAACCATTAGAAATACTAAGAACTTTATTCAGATTATATTCCAGAATGAACTTAACTCGTGCAAATGGTCCAAACTAACACTACTTCCACTAGATGAAGCAGTCTCATACTTTAACTCTACATTTCTTGCTATCCTAGACAACCATGCTCCCAAACGTACTATTAGAGGCAATAACAACGTTGCACCATGGCTGTCCAATGATACAAGACAAAAGATTATTAGCAGAAACAAAGTGTGGACCTCCTGGAGAACCACTAAATCCCCAAAAGACCACCTCATATATAAACAATTGAGGAATGATACTAAGAAGTCTATTATGCTAGATAAAAAGAGATACTACTGCAATCTACAACAAAAACATCAAAAAACAGCCACAAAAATTCTGGTCAGGCATAAATAAACTTCTCCACCCAGGTCAATCAACTACCCCTACCCCCCCTAACTACCCTCCAACAACCTCCTAAAATTGCTGCCATCACCTTTAATACTTTCTTTACTGAAACAGTGCAATCTCTAGCCAACAAACTATCTCTTAATACCCCAACTACCACCAATACCACACCTGATAATAAAATCTCCTTCAAGTCTGATCCAGTATCAACATGTTTTATTAAGTAAAAATAAACCGACTCAGCTCCCCAGACACTGCAAACCTTTAATAGATCAATAAACAGCGAAATACATATAGAAAACCTTATATTTAATGCAAATAACTTATAACTTAACTATAAAGATGTTCAGTAGATGTTTGGACAAACACAGTGGTTTCCACGCAGTCAAACGTTGTTTGATATTAGATCTTATGAAAATGATTCTGGTAAACAACTTTATAGGATTTGAAGGTGAACTATTTAGACAAGTCACAGGAGTTGCCATGGGTGCTAGGTGTGTGCCAATTTATGCCAATCTGGTATTGGCAGAATGGGAGATGGAAAAGGTGTTCCCCTCAAAGTATATGAACCAGGTATCACTTTATTTACGTTACCTTGATGACATTTTAATTTTTTGGATAGGGAGTAGGGAAGAGATTCACAGCTTTATAGACTTCCTTAACAATATTACTTTATTTTTAAAGTTCACTTACACTATACATGGTGAAACCTGTAACTACTTGGACATATTGTTATACAAAGATTTACAAGATGTTAATATAAACTCAAGTATATATCGTAAGAAAACATACTCTAACAATTTTTTGCACTTTCAAAGTTGTCACCCATATTATATCAAGAAGAATTTGGTTAAAGGCCAAATGGTCAGACTATCCAGGTTGATTAGTGAGGATGAGAGGTTTAACACTGAGTTGATTAGTTTAATTAGTATGTTTATAGAAAGGGGTTACCCACAAGAAGTTTTGTTCAGAATCAGAAAGGAAATTGAAGTGAAAAGAGGTATATCTTTCAAGCCCATTTTACATGGAGGGCTAATAAAGGAACCCGAGATTAGAATGGCTTGGGGCTAGAGACCTATACTAAACACAAAAAACGGGCAATGATTTTACCTTACAATGAGCAGGCAGGTCAAATTATTGGTATTATTAAAGATACATGGCAGAGTTCATTTGATAGTAACACCACAAAAATCATAGGGAACTCCCCAACTTTTACATACAGCAGGGGCAGGAATCTCAAAGAACTGATGGAAGCAGAACCCAACACTGAGATATACAAGAGTTCAAAGATGAGTAAATGTGGATTATGTAGTATTTGTAAATATATCAATAATGATCCATATGTAGTGGTTCAAGGTTTCCATAAAACTATTAGGTGTCCTGGATTCTGTAATTGTAACACCAAAATGTTTGTGTACATTGCTACATGTTTGAGCTGTTCAACTTTCTATGTTGGCAAAACCATAAGAAATTTGCGGCTCAGAATCCTGGAACACCTCAGAGACATCAGGAACAAAAGATCAAATAATGCCCTGTATACATATAGTGTGAGTTGTTCTAATTTTAGGAGATTTTTGTTTTTTGTAATAGAATTCCTTATAATGACAAAGGAGGTGATGCAAAAATTTTACTGGAGATGAGGGAGTGCATGTGGCAGTTAAGGCTAGATGCATCCAGACCTCCAGGCATCAACGAACATATTTCGGTGTCTAGTATTTTAAAATACAAATCTACATGTATTTAAGGTGTGTTTATTTGTGCAACACACTATATATACATATTTGTTCATTTTAATATATATTTTTTTACTAAACATGTTTGTTTTAATAATTTGCATTTATTTAGTTTTTTATTTATGTATGTGCAATAGGTTTTTTTTATTTATAAATGCAGGATGACAATTACTGCGGCTTTAAGTCATTAATTGTATTTGGACTGTAGCAGGTTACATGAAGGGGCGTGTTTGTAAACTGAGGCTTTAATTACTACAAAGAAGAAGGGAATTTTTGTACTCTGATGATGCCCGATTTTAAACGGGTGAAAGCGCTAAGTTAGTTGCCTTAAATGTAAGGTTTTCTATATGTATTTTGCTGTTTATTGATCTATTAAAGGTTTGCAGTGTCTGGGGAGCTGAGTCAGTTTATTTTTACCAGTTTGTGCTACCTTTTGTTGGTTGGATGTTTTATTAAGTCCCTACTTAAGAATCTGAAACCCATCACCCTCTCAGCTGACCTACTACCTGCAGAATATCTACTAAAAGCCGCTAATGAAATAGCATAACCTATTTCAATTTTAATCAATAGAACAATTCTTGAAGCTTATATCCCCTCCATCTAGAAAATCTTCTACATTATTCCTCTACACAAAGGGGGGAATTCCACTGAACTTTCAAATTACAGGCCTATAGCCATTCTGTCTCTTTTGGCTAAAAAAATGGAAAAAATTATCCATAAGCAACTTCTTGCCTATCTGAATCAGAATTCTCTCCTAGCCCCCTCCTAGCATGGATTTAGACCCTGCCATAGTACAACCTCAGCCCTTCTCTCTTTCTCTCACACAATAAATCAAAACAACAAGCTCTCCTCTGCCCTCTTCCTAGACCTATCCAAGGCATTCGATATGATAAACCACCAGCTACTCTTAGACACACTAAAATCACTCCCCATAGATAACCTAGCAATTAACTGGTTTCATTCTTACCTAAGTGACAGACAACAAGCTGTACTATGGAAGGAGAATCTATCATCCCTTTTACCAGTCACCCTTGGAGTCCCACAAGGATCTATATTAGGTCCCCTCCTATTCTCCTTATTCATTAATGACTTGCATAAAGTCATCCCAAGTGCAACCTGTATTCAGTATGCAGATGACTCCACCTTAATCTGCTCTGCCACCTCCCCCTCAGATCTACAAGCTTTATCACAAATCACTTTCAACCAAGTAGAGAACTAGCTCACAGGTCGCAGACTAATATTAAACCCAAGCAAAACCAAACTATTGATCTTCTCCCCCAATCGCAAGATCCCCTCACCACCTCTCACAATAACATCTAACAATGGCACCATAATTTCCCCAGAACCTAGTACTAAACTACTGGGAGTAATCATCGAAAAACAATCTTAAGTTCAATGCTCACATAGTCAAAACTATTAAAACAGTTAACAAAAAACTAGGCTCTTTATACAGGATTAAGCAATTCCTAACCCCATCTGCTAGAACTGTTATTGCCTGTACACATCTGCTATCAACCCTTCTTTGTGCCTCACCCATCTTTGCTAACCTAAGAAAATCAAATCTCAATAAACTGAATAGCTGCGACAATAATATTGCCAGATTTTCCACAGGGTCAGCTTATAGAACCCATCACTGTGTTAACCTTCAATCATTAGACTGGCTAGAATTACCCAACCAACTGCAATATAACCAACTAATAATTGTTCATAAAATTCTCTACCAACCAGAAAGTACACCCATACTAAAAAATATTATCACCCCCTATAGTAACCTAAAGACCCTTCGCTCTTCCAACAAAATGCTAGTACAGACTGTTAAAACCAACAATTCAGCCGGCGCATCACTATTCTCCAACTCTGCCAGAAAAAACTGGAACCTTCTTCCTGCTGAACTCAACAATGACCCCTCCTTATCCCAATTCAAAAAATATCTCTTAAGAAATCTCTAAAAATGCATTGGCTTTACCCCTGTACAAACCCTGACTAATCCCCACACAAACAGAATCCATAAATGAGAACCTCATTGCAATCTTCTGATCATCTAACTGATTAGAATTTTGTATATCTCTCTCCTACTGAAAGATTTAAAGTTAAGATGATACCATGTATGTTAACCACCTTTTGTTAGAATTTCCCTCTTTTTAAGATAAAATCACTATTTCTTTCTCAGATACTAACCTCCAACCCATCCTGTGTGTATGTGAGTATAAATTGTACCTGTCTGTATATATCGTTAAACAAATTTCAGTTTTGTGATAATTCACTGTAATAATTTCACTGTAATAACATTAGTTATGTACACTTGGAGCTTTTCTCCCTGGGCCCCCGCTGAAAATGGACCTGTATCCAGTCAGACTTTCCTGGTTAACAAATGTAAAATAAATAAATAAATAAATACTTAGGATGCTGTTTTTAATGTGATAATATGTGGGTACATCTGCTTGAGGCCATGTTTCTGGCACAAGTCATTTGTTTGGGTGAGACCCTCCTGGAGGACATCGACATCACTTGGGGATCTGATGACAGTGCCCAGCTTGCAGTCATCTGTAAACTTGGTTAGCCATAGCCTACTGGTTTTGGCTTACACATCAGAGAAGTATATCCCAAATAACAGAGGCCCCAGGATAAATCCCTAGGGTATGCTGCTTGTTAAAGGTCTACTGCTTATGGTGGCTTCCTCTATTTTGATTAGGTGGGTTCTATTAGTGAGCCAGTTTGCTACTCATCTGGTAACATATGTATTAGTGTCCAGTTGAGAGAGTTTATCTATTATGCCTGAGTGGGGAATAATGTCGAAGGCTTTGGTCAGGTCAAGGTAGGTGGTGTCCCCTCATCCATGACTTTGGTGACTGTCTCAAAGAAGTCAACCAGATTTAACAGACATGACCTCCACTTGACAAAGCCAAACTTTGTGGGTCAAGTGTTTGGAGGTTGCCAATGTCCATGTTAATGAGGTTGATGATAATCCATTCCAAGGCTTGGCAGATCAGAGTAGTTAGGCTCATGGGTCTATAATTTCCTGGAACAGTTGATGCTCCACCTTTGTGTAAAGGGATGACAGTGGCTGTCGTCCACTCGGCTGGGACAAAGCCAGTACTCAGAGTTTGGTTGAATAAGGTGCCTCATGGTGCTGCACGTTCATGGCTGAGTTTGTGTAGGATGCAGCCTGGGATGTTATCGGATCCCATGGAGGCTATATTTTTGGCCTTTGAGAGGGCAGTGATGACTGTTCCCTAGAGACAAGCAGGGGCAGCAGGTACTGGGGATGTCCTGACTTACTGATGGGGGTACACAAAGGTGAAGTTTTCACTGAATCTGTCAATCAGTAGGTTGGCTATTTTTTTGCCTTTGAGAGGGCAGTTATGAACTGTTCCCTAGAGATAAGGGGAGGGGGCAGGTACTGAGGATGTCCTGATTTACTGATGGGGGGAAGAGGGATGAAGTTTTCACTGAAGCTGTCAGCCAGTAGGCTGGCTATATCTACAGCATTTGTGTATGTGGTGTCCTTGACCACCAGTTCTGAACAGATCTGGGTGCTTCCTTTGAGACTGCGGACATACGTGAAAAAGGCTTTATGATTGGCTCTAGTAAATGTGCCAATTTGGACTCGAAGTTGGCTTTAGAGTATTTCACTAGTGCTCTTATTTGCTTGTTTAGGCTAAGGAGAGATTGCTTCCAATTTGGCACCTGCTCCTTCTTGGTCGTGGACAGCAATTTTTTCCTTTTGTTATATAGTTTATAAATAAACTATATAAAATATAAATACTTAAAAATATTATCACCCCCTATAACAATCCTAGACCACTTTGATCCTCTAACAAACTACTAATTCAGACTAGCAAAATTAATAACACAGCCAGTGACTCTCTCTTTGCAAACTCTGTAAGTAGACCCTGGAACTCTCTTCCAGCTGATATTACCTTACTTTCTACCTTAGGTCAGTTTAAAACTATACTCAAACAACATTTTGCACTTAACTGGCTATGTCAATGTATCAAGCCTGGCTAGCTCTCTTTAGAATGTGTAAAAATCTGTTTACCAGCTTACTGTGTAATTTAATTTAATCCTGACTTATGCTTGGGATTAATTCTAACCTGTGGAACTTGTTTAACTTGCTTACTTATGTAATCACTGTAAATAGTCTGTTTGTAATACGTAATGCTGGTATTATGTAATGCTGTATCTGCTTACCCTTGGAGCTTTTCTCCCCGGCCCTCCGCTGAAAATGGACATGCATCCAGTCGGACTATCCCGGTCAACAAATGTAAAATAGATAAAAATAAAATATAAATATTTATTACAGATGTACACCAGACAGGTTTACTCTTCCTTGCGGAGGATGATTTTGTCCTGTCAGGTATTCCTGATTCCATGCATCTATATAAATGCTTGTAAAGTACTTTGGTTTAGATTTGGACATTGCTGCCAGTTCCCACAGAGAGGGAGGGGGCTATGAAGCTGTTTATATCATCCCTCAGGAGGTTGTAATCAGCTTTGGAAAAGTTTCTTTCTTTGACCCTAGGTAGAGGGGGGGTCAGGGGAGATGGTGACTTTGAAAATGACCGCCTTATGGTTGGACCTTACCAGAAAAGATGATACTGTAGGGAAGCTGCAATGGTTACTCATGTTGGTTTATACCAAGTCCAAGGTATTATCACCTCTTGTGGTGGTATCATCTAGCTGTTCCAAGGTATTTGAATTGATAAAGTCGAGGAATCTCTCTTCTGGCATGAGTAGTTTCTCCAGCCTATGGTTGGGTAATTAAAGTTACCCAGGATCAGGGTAAAGGGTTGAATCTTGATAGATATGAAAAGGTCCAGATGGGTGGAGTGGGCATCTTGAGTCATGTTTGGGGGCCTGTAGCTAGCTACAATTTGAATTAGGGGTCTTGTCAACAGTTAACTGCATCTTAAGTGTCTCCTGTGTGTCATACTATTTGACCAGCCTGAAGGTGTGTGTGGCTTTAATATATATTGAAACTCCACCTCCTTCTGCTTTGCTGCCCATGGTTTGGAGTCTGAATTTATGATAGGATGTGGAACCTGGTATGGGTGAGGTGCTCTCCACAGCTTTGAACTAGGTTTCTGTGACTGCACAAATATCAGCATCTTCCAGAGTTAAGAATGCGTGCAATGAGTGCAGTTTCATGTTTAGACTCCTAGGGTTTAGCAGCATGACCTTTAATTTGTGTTTTGTTGAAATTTTTATGTTGTTAGTATCAACCTCATGACTTTTCCTAAAAAGGCACTATGGGGGAGATAGTGGCCTTTGCCAGAAGCCCGTAGCCCAAGTGAGACAGATGCAAACCATCTCTAGCAAAGCATCATGGTCTGTTGACCATATTTTCCCAGGCTGTCAGGTACTGGATCACCCTGGAATGATACCAGAGACTAAGTCAATTGTTAAAGTCAATCATTTTCTGTTTGTACTGAGGCATCATTCTGGGTGATGGAATAATGTTACTTAAGGCTAGGAACATACCTGCCTAGGACAGATATTCAGCGAGCTCAATCATTTCTCTCTTCATATAGTCCAGGGAAGTACATCTCAAGTCATTCATGTCAATATGGACTATGACAGAGTTATAATAGTACCTGTTGTTGAGAGACCTGAGTGTGTGTGTGTGATATGGTGGATTCTGGCACCTGACAAACAACTAACCATGACTTTCTCCTTATCCAGCCTGGTGAGAGGTACATCTGTGTGCCACAAAATGGAGTCTCCTATGACTAATATGTTGGGTTTATGGTTAGGCCTTAGTGGTTGCGAGACACTGATTTGTGGACTATGCATTGTATGTGGTGTGGATGGTTGTGGAGTTCTCGTGTGTTTTTGTTTCTGAGGTCTCCTTTGTTTGTGTTTGTTTTTGTTGAGAACCTCCACATATGTGTGTTGTGTAGCTGTGGGTGGTGTTTGAGGTGCAGTGATTGTTTTGAGAATCAGTGCTAGATATACTAGCTTGTGAGGGAGACAGCATAGACTCTAGCTTCTTTATGTAATTGCATCTCTCACAAATTGTGTTCCTAGGTGGTAGTAGTAGATGGTTTTCCAGGGACAGGAGGCAGTTGCTATACTGTCTCAGGATGCCCATATCAACAAGGCTGGCAGAAGAAACCATAGGAAATTGTCTATCCATATTTGTCAGAATCTGAGGGAGAGAGGGCAGGGAGAGCTAAGGGGTAGGCCTAAAGTCCAAGTGCTTAAACCAAAACTAAGAGGCTTAGAATAACACTTAACATTTAAACGGGATAAAAGCAAGCAGTAATAAATGCGACAGAAAAGATGCAACTGAACACTTTAGAGAACAAGTAGCAGAAAAAGCAAGATGAAGAAATAGAGTAGGAAGAGGAAACAAATATTGTAAAAGCAGCTGATTAAAGTGTTTTCTTTTTACTTAAAGTGTTTTCTTTTCTTTTTTCTTTTTTTTTATTAAAGTGAAAAGGGAGAAAGGAGGAACAGAAGATAATTCAAGGTTAAGAAACTAAGGGGGTTGGCCTTCCCAAATATTCTCTCTGTATTAGATAGAATGAACTAATGAGATTGGACTGGGAGAAGTGTCCTGGATCAAATTTACAGTAAGAGTGGGCAACTGCAAAGCCACCAAGTTTAAGAGCAACACAACAATAGGGAAGGAGGGTGAGACTATGCTGCAACTACTAGCTATACTATTTCAGGCAGTAAACACTACAGAAATGTTTATCACAGCAGAAAAACAGCAGGGAGACACTAAATGAAAGTTTTAAACAGAAAAAGGAGCAAGGAGGCTCTAAAGAATACTTTTAACTGCAAACAAATCAGTTATATGATACACTCCTTGGCAGGAAATCAGAACAAACAAACAGATGCTTAACAAAAGGGGAAAATTTCCAGTTAATACCTTTCACACAGTGAAGCTAGCTAAAAAAGCTTTACAAACAGTGTGATAGTAACAAATGTGATTTAACGGGCCCCATAAGGCAGATAATTCACATACAGCAGTGCAGATTAGTTTTTAGCAATAAAATACAGTAAAACTTAGGCAGCAGACAATAAGAAGTGCAATAAACTGTTAGAATAAACAATAACTAGTAAAAATAAGCCAGAAAACAGGATACTTATTGTTATATATCACAGAACAGAGTTGTGGTCAGTGCCCCTACGTCGTTCAGCTCAGTGTGAATAAGCAGAAATCATCTCAAGGGTAAGGCTTAAATACCAGAAGGTACAAACCTGAAACAACTTACAAAAAGCTCAAAAGAACCGATGAGTGCTTACTCCAAGCCCTAGACCAGCCAACATTTTCCAGCCAGTGGCCAATCAATATGATCCTCTCACTTATGTGAAGAATGGCTTCTGCTAATCAAAGATGGCCTGGAAAATATGCTCAGAACAGCTACTGCAAACAAACAACCAGGCCCAGAGACAGCAAATCTGAACTGGGCTAGCTATAGCTACTAATTAATAAAATCCAAAACGGCTTCAGGTATACTAAGGTGCCCAAATAAATAACAAAAGTTGAAAATGAAATAAGGCACCCATGTTACACACTGGAAACTATACACAGTAACTTTATTACAAAAATAAGAACAGAGAGGTGAGCACTTTCACAACTTAGCATTGCTTCATCAGACAATGTTAATGCAAATCATACTTGATTAAATACTTAGGCAATTAGTATAACATCAAAGCCTTAAAGCAGTATCATCCAATAAATACTAATAGGAAACAGTACCTCACTTAAATAGATACCTGAGGCAGCCCTTAAAAACACTCTCCAACTCTTATCCAACTACATAAGCCATATATATGTATATTATTTTCATTTATAATAAAAAACATAAATGTAAAAATATATATAAAAAATATATATACATATATATATATATATATATATATATATATATATATATATATATGCATACATGTCATAACAGTTACCACATAAACCATCATAAAACATTAAAACCATGTACATTATTAATGCTTAAGAGGCCTTGCCTTAAGGCAGGGAATTAATGAAGTGCAACCATTTAAGCCAGGATATCTATCTGCAGTTAACTTAATAATCCATTTTTGTTCTAGTTCTTCCGTATAATTTTCTATATCTCCTCCCCTATTTGTCCTCTGTATTTGTTGTAAAACTAGAAATTTAAAGGAATGAGTGCAATCTGTGTTTAAGACATGATTAGCTAAATCGTTTGACTGCTTCTGATTCCGTATATCTCTTATGTGCTCTAATATTCTGTCTTTGAAAATCCTATTCATCTTACCTATATAATAGGCGTGACATACTTGGCAAAAACAAAAATAAGTAACATCAGCACTTTTACAGTCATAATAATTATTCGTAAACAATTTAAACTGTCTAGCAGGATGACTATATTTGTTCTTAGTATAGATATATTGGCAAGCTGTACAGTTCCTGCAAGGAAAGGTACCTTGTCTACTAGAAAACTTATTTCTTGAAAGCTGATGTTCTTTATTACAAAGGTATTGCTTCAATGATACGTTGTTTTTAAAACTAAAATTTGGGATAACACCGATCATAGGGACAAGACCTGGTATTTCTTGTAATAAATGCCAATTTTTCTTAATAATGTCTGTGTATTGATTTATGTCACTCGCAAATCGAAAGACTACTCTAAACTTATTCCTATCAATGTCTATTCCATCAGATGTTCTCATGTCAATATCACAAGGACTCATATAAGGTTTACACCTCGTTGACCTAAGTTTCCATGCATCTGATATCACATTCGTAATTTCCAAACTGGAATAACCTCTTGTCAGAAATTCTGTTTTTAATTTATCTAAAGCAACTACAGCATCTTCGTCGTTATTGTGCAAGCGTAACGTTCTATATAGTTGTCCTTTAAGGACATTCCTGGGTATGTGTCTCGGATGCATACTTGATTTGTGGAGACAAGCATTAGTTCTTGTTGGCTTATAATAAATATTTGTTTTTAGCTGCTTCAAGTCAGTTTTAGAAACACTTACGTCCAAAAAAATCAATACATGTGTCAGAAAAATTGAAAGTAAATTTAAAAAAATCTGTGGTACTGTGCAGATACTCAATAAAACTGCTAATATTTAGGCCATGCCCTTTCCACAAGACAAATACGTCATCCACAAAACATACATACCAAAGAATATGGTCATAGAAGGGATTCAAAACAGACAAGATGTATTGTTCTTCCCAGCATACCAAAGATAGGTTGGCGTAGTTGTTTGCACACGAAGTGCCCATAGCCACGCCAACCCGTTGAAGAAAAAAATGATCTTGAAAAGTTACATTATTTTCAAGTATAATCTCTAATAATGCACAAATTAACAAAATCTTATTTGTAGTAAACTTCTTATCTATGTTAAGAAATTCCCTTATTTTTTCAACCCCCCCCATACATTAGGGATGCTCGTAAAAAGAGATTCAATATCCATAGTAAGAAACACAAATTCTTCATCATAATCAATAGTTTCCAATCTATCATACAGCCACTGCAAAAACATCTTTGTGTCTCTAAGAACTGTGTAACAATCGCTCAAAAATTCATGAAAAATGCCCTCTACAAAAATAGATAGGGGCTCAGTACACCATCCTGCTCCTGATATGATAGGACGCATAGGAGGGACAGTAGGATGTTTATGAATTTTAGGTAAACCATAAATTTTTGGGATCAAAGGTTTCTGTACTGAAAAATAATTAAAAAGGGACTCATCAATTAATCCTGTAATCAATAAATCAAAGATCAGAAAGGAGACTTTATCAATAATCGCATTCACAGCTGATTTAGTTAAAGCTTGGTAGGTACAAGTATCTAATAACAAATCATTCATCTGATTGACATATAAATCTTTGTCCATGAGGACAATTCTACCCCCTTTATCAGCTTGTTTTATGATTAAAGAATGCAAACTCTGTAACTCATTTAAAGCCCTATATTCTTCCACAGTTAAGTTATGAAAATAATGACCATTCATGTCAAGGGCATGTATTTCTTTAAATGCATGTTCACATATGTCTAAAAACCTTTGTATACCTGGAGGGGTAGGAGGTATATAAGTACTGGGTTTCTTATATGTATTTATATTAACATCAGCATTGTTCGGAAATATACATTTTAAAGACAAATTTCTGCCAAGTAACTTTAAATCTGTAATCATTTCTGTTAGGTCTGCCTTTTTGGCAGGAATAAAAGACAGACCCTTTTTAAGCAAATTACTCTGTTCGTTGGTTAGAACAAAAGAAGAAATGTTCACAATCAGATTCGTTGTTAGGGATACTAGCGTTTTTTTAGAGAATTTGAAACCAGGAGAATTTACCTTGAAAACAGCTCTTCCGTTCAGAGCTCGAATCAAAAGCAATCCGACTACAGGGAAATTAACGAGAGAACATCAGACAGACAGACCTGTGCATTTCTCCAAGAAAAGGAAAATGTAACAACGAATCTGATTGTGAACATTTCTTCTTTTGTTCTAACCAACGAACAGAGTAATTTGCTTAAAAAGGGTCTGTCTTTTATTCCTGATAAAAAGGCAGACCTAACAGAAATGATTACAGATTTAAAATTACTTGGCAGAAATTTGTCTTTAAAATGTATATTTCTGAACAATGCTGATGTTAATATAAATACATATAAGAAACCCACTACTTATATACCTCCTACCCCTCCAGGTATACAAAGGTTTTTAGACATATGTGAACATGCATTTAAAGAAATACATGCCCTTGACATGAATGGTCATTATTTTCATAACTTAACTGTGGAAGAATATAGGGCTTTAAATGAGTTACAGAGTTTGCATTCTTTAATCATAAAACAAGCTGATAAAGGGGGTAGAATTGTCCTCATGGACAAAGATTTATATGTCAATCAGATGAATGATTTGTTATTAGATACTTGTACCTATCAAGCTTTAACTAAATCAGCTGTGAATGCGATTATTGATAAAGTCTCCTTTCTGATCTTTGATTTATTGATTACAGGATTAATTGATGAGTCCCTTTTTAATTATTTTTCAGTACAGAAACCTTTGATCCCAAAAATTTATGGTTTACCTAAAATTCATAAACATCCTACTGTCCCTCCTATGCGTCCTATCATATCAGGAGCAGGATGGTGTACTGAGCCCCTATCTATTTTTGTAGAGGGCATTTTACATGAATTTTTGAGCGATTGTTACACAGTTCTTAGAGACACAAAGATGTTTTTGCAGTGGCTGTATGATAGATTGGAAACTATTGATTATGATGAAGAATTTATGTTTCTTACTATGGATATTGAATCTCTTTTTACAAGCATCCCTAATGTATGGGGGATTGAAAAAATAAGGGACTTTCTTAATATAGATAAGAAGCTTACTACAAATAAGATTTTGTTAATTAGTGCGTTATTAGAGATTATACTTGAAAATAATGTAACTTTTCAAGATCATTTTTTTCTTCAACGGGTTGGCGTGGCTATGGGCACTTCGTGTGCAAACAGCTACGCCAACCTATCTTTGGTATGCTGGGAAGAACAATACATCTTGTCTGTTTTGAATCCCTTCTATGACCATATTCTTTGGTATGTACATTTTATGGATGACGTATTTGTCTTGTGGAAAGGGCATGGCCTAAATATTATCAGTTTTATTGAGTATCTGCACAGTACCACAGATTTTTTTAAATTTACTTTCAATTTTTCTGACACATGTATTGGTTTTTTGGACGTAAGTGTTTCTAAAACTGACTTGAAGCAGCTAAAAACAAATATTTATCATAAGCCCACAAGAACTAATGCTTGTCTCCACAAATCAAGTATGCATCCGAGACACATACCCAGGAATGTCCTTAAAGGACAAGTATATAGAACTTTACGCTTGCACAATAGAGATGAAGATGCTGTAGTTGCTTTAGATAAATTAAAAACAGAATTTTTGACAAGAGGTTATTCCAGTTTGGAAATTACGAATGTGATATCAGATGCATGGAAACTTAGGTCAATGAGGTGTAAACCTTATATGAGTCCCTGTGATATTGACATGAGTACATCTGATGGAATAGACATTGATAGGAATAAGTTTAGAGTAGTCTTTTGATTTGCGAGTGACATAAATCAATACACAGACATTATAAAGAAAAATTGGCATTTATTACAAGAAATACCAGGTCTTGTCCCTATGATCGGTGTTATCCCAAATTTTAGTTTTAAAAACAATGTATCATTGAAGCAATACCTTTGTAATAAAGAACATCAGCTTTCAAGAAATAAGTTTTCTAGTAGACAAGGTACCTTTCCTTGCAGGAACTGTACAGCTTGCCAATATATCTATACTAAGAACAAATATAGTCATCCTACTAGACAGTTTAAATTGTTTACGAATAATTACTATGACTGTAAAAGTGCTGATGTTATTTATTTTTGTTTTTGCCAAGTATGTCACGCTTATTATATAGGTAAGACGAATAAGATTTTCAAAGACAGAATATTAGAGCACGTAAGAGATATACGGAATCAGAAGCAGTCAAACGCTTTAGCTAATCATGTCTTAAACACAGATTGCACTCATTCCTTTAAATTTCTAGCTTTACAACAAATACAGAGGACAAATAGGGGAGGAGATATAGAAAATTATACGGAAGAAGTAGAACAAAAATGGATTATTAAGTTAAATGCAGATAGTTATCCTGGCCTAAATGGTTGCACTTCATTAATTCCCTGCCTTAAGGCAAGGCCTCTTAAGCATTAATAATGTACATGGTTTTAATGTTTTATGATGGTTTATGTGGTAACTGTTATGACATGTATGCATATATATATATATATGTGTATGTATATGTACATATATTTTTTATATATATTTTTACATTTATGTTTTTTATTATAAATGAAAATAATATACATATATATGGCTTATGTGGCTGGATAAGAGTTGGAGAGTGTTTTTAAGGGCTGCCTCAGGTATCTATTTAAGTGAGGTACTGTTTCCTATTAGTATTTATTGGATGATACTGCTTTAAGGCTTTGATGTTATACCAATTGCCTAAGTATTTAATCAAGTATGATTTGCATTAACATTGTCTGATGAAGCAATGCTAAGTTGTGAAAGCGCTCACCTCTCTGTTCTTATTTTTGTAATAAAGTTACTGTGTATAGTTTCCAGTGTGTAACTTGGGTGCCTTATTTCATTTTCAACTAGCGAAAGCTACTAGCTACACTATTTTAGGCAGAATGCACTACAGAAATGTTTATCACAGCAGAAAAAAAGCAGTGAGTCACAAACAGAAAAAGGAGTGAGGAGACTCTAGAGAATGCTTTTAACTTCAAACAAATCAGTTATACAATACACTCCTTGACAGGAAATCATAGCAAACAAACAGATGTTTAACAAATGGAGACAATTTCCAGTTAATACCTTTCACACAGTGAAACTAGCTAAAAAAAGCTTTACAAACAGTGTGACAGTAACAAAAATGATTTAACAGGCCCTGTAAGGCAGATAATTCACATACAACAGTGCATATTATAGCAATAAAATACAGTAAAAAGTAGGCAGCAGACAATAAAAAGTGCAATAAATGGTTAGAATAAGCAATAACTAGTAACAAATAAGCCAGAAACAGGATACTTATTAATATATATCATAGATCAGAATTGTGGTCAGTGCCCGTCCTCCGTTCAGCTCAGTGTGACTCTAATGCAGTCTAGGGAACCAAAGCTGATGGCTGACATCATGGTCCTGGATGCCCTTGCCACATCTGGAAACAGTCAGTCCCATGGTGCTTTATTAAGCAGCTGGATGTGGTGGCACCAGCATTCTGGGGCATATTCTGCGTAAGAACAGTAGTACAATGTGTCTGTCTAAACATGACTGCTAGGTTCAGAGTCAGTTCCCACTAGAGATAATCTGCTCAGTACAATTCGACACATGACACTCAGTTCTTACTATGATGTTGCTGTAGCACCACCATAACAAGGCTTTCAACTGAGCATGCAATAGATACCACACTATCATTCTGTGCAGCCATTGTTGCCATGAGCTCTCATTAACTCTCCTCCAGATCTTCATGCAACACACACACAGCTGGTGGTGCTACACAATCAATGGCATGGGCAAGTGTATGTAGATCAGAGCCATGATGTCACTGTTAATGTTCATGTGCCTGTGATATAAATTACCACCCTCTGACATGTGTCCATGCACATCAGCTACATTTCCATGTGTAGTCTGACAGACAGTATCAGTCTATCAAGAAGAAGAGTCACCATCAGTGTCAGACTCTACATGGGCATCACCATGTCTGTCATCAGGTGCCCCCACATCATCAGAATGACCAGCTACACTATCCCCCCCTATCAGAGACTACACCATGGACCACACATCTGTCCCCTTCTGGGCCAGACTATGAAATGAATGCAGTGGCCTGTGTGCCATTGCTCTACTGTCAGAGTGAGGCACATCACATCACATCCCACCTCAAAGTCAATGGGCATGCTACTGAAGAAGGCAGGTATGCTGCAAAAAAAGACAGAAGGCAAATGAGGCAATATATGATTGACACTTTTGCACTGCTATATAACTACACTGCTTATAATGACATGGACTTATCAGGTTGACATGGCTGTGAGTGGTATATGGACCCTATAAAGCATAGCTATGTCATATCAGTCATGACCCTATAAAGCACAGATATGTCATGTCATTCACATATCAAGCAAATATACAACAACTGAAACCTACCTAATATGCCCTCCACTGACTCTACTGCTGGTGATGAGGGTTGAAATGTCACTGTCATGTAAAAAGAGGAGTGTACTCAACTAAGTAGTATGCACATATAAGGACTCATGTAGCATTCAACATGACACATAACACACAGCAAATACGATATATGGATCTACTTCAGTAGATCAAACTTTTACAAGTTTGAACCACATATGGCCGAGACCGTATGTTCAAACTCATAAATGTTTGAACACTGAAATAAAAAACACATAAAACAAAAAAACTCTATAGCAGGGGGGGGGAGTTATGCCACCCTGCACCCCCACACCCCCTTACTTAAATATACCAATTCCGAAATTGCACTACATTGCAGATATGGGAAATCTTCCCTTTCTGCTCTGTACGGAGATCTCCATTCAGTCCGATCAAACTTTTACAAGTTCGAACATACTGTCTCGGCCATATGTGGTTCAAACTTGTAAACATTTGATCGACTGAAGGGGACCCATATATATATATATATATATATATATATATATATATATATATATTATTTTACATTTGTTAACTGGGAAAGTCTGACTGGACACAAGTCGTTTTTCAGCGGAGGACCAGGGAGAAAAGCTCCACATAAAAGTAAGGCAATACAACACAGGTACAATTAAAATATAACAAACACAGTTAGATACACAATGTGAGACACATGGCATAATTAAACATAGTATTAGAAATCATTTGTGTTTATATGTACAATTAGTAAGATTGAATCCAATATAGTATCAGCATTAGAAACAAGTAGATTAGTCTGGTACCATACACGGACATATCCAGTTTATAGGTAGATGAGTTTTTAGTAAAGGTTTAAATTGTGGTGAGGTTGTGGTGGATATTATACTGGCAGGTAAAGTATTCCAGATTTTAGCTATACAGTCAGAGAAGAGGGATTCCCCAGCCTGATTATTGGCAGTGGAGACTTTTATCAGGGATTTATTATTGGATCATAAAGTTTTGGTACTGGAGTATGTTTGTAGTAGATATTGCAGGGCAGGTGTCTTTTCTTTCTGACGGAGTAATTTGTGGGCCATGGTTAGCTGGCTGTAAAGTAAGCCTTGAGGAAACTCAAGTCAGTTGAGCTGCCTGAGGGCTCTACAGTGATGAGACCTGTAGTTTGAGTTGGTTGAAAATCTAGCATTTTTATTATAACATGTTTCAAGTTTTGCAAGGTCAGATTTCCTAAGGTTGTTGAGAATAGGTGATGCGTACAGTAGGGTTGAGATCAAGTGTGTTTGAGCTACTGTGGCTTTTGTGTTGTTTGTGAGGTAAAGTTTATTCCTATACAGAGTACCTATTTTTTGTGGACTTTTTTATGGTTTGAGATATGTGGAAATCAAATCTCATGTTATTGTCTATCTCAACTCCTAACAGCTTAGTATGGACATTGGGAGAGATTCTGGTTTTGTTGACAGATTAAACAGTGAATGAGGAGAGGGCTGTTGTAGTTTTAGTTGGATGAAATAGCATATGTTTTGTTTTGTTGGGGCTCAGAATGAGATGGGAGTTTGTTAGCCAGGTTTCGATTGCAAGAAAGGAGGTTTGGTTGAACACTTGTAATTCTTGAATAATAGGGAGAGCACAAATTACTGTAGAGTCGTCGGCATACTGAATTACTGATTCATGTGGGAATGAGGTGTAGAGGTTATTTGTGAATAATGATAAAAGGAGGGGACCTAGCATGGATCCCTGGGGGACACCTATGGTGGTAGGCAGAATGGGTGATAGATTTCCTTGCCATTGTACTGCTTCCTGGCATCTAGTCAAATAGTCTTGGAACCAGTCAAGTGCAGACTGAGAAAAATTTAGTGAAGAAAGTGTGGTTAGGAGTTTGCTGTGGGAGACTATATTGATGGCTTTTGATAGGTCTAAGAAAATAGAGGATACATATTTGTGATTGTTTCTGTGTTGGTTTATTGTGTTGGTAAAAGATAGCAGGGCAGAGGTTATACTGTGGTGTGGATAGAAACCATGTTGTGACTGAGTTAACAGGTTATTTGTTTGCAGTTAGTGCATGAGCTCTGTGTGGACAATTCTCTCTAATATTTTGGACAGTGGGGATAAGACAGCAATAGGTTTTAGCTGGCTAGGTCAGTACAATTGCCTCCTTTGTGAAGCAGAATTATGTGTGAAGTCTTCCATAAAGTTGGGATTTGGTGTTCAACTATGGATCTGTTTATAAGTATTGAAACTTGGTATGCTATTGCTTTGGCTGTTATGTTTAGATATCTGGGTGGTAAATTGTCTGTGGCTAGAGTAGTGGGCTTCAGTTTACTAAGCATTTTTGTTATTGTTTTACTTCAGAATTGCTGAAAGGAAAAGGTGGTTTCAAGGACTTGGACTGTCTAGGATTGGGGAGGGTGGCTGCTTTCTAGATAGGGCTGCTATGGATTCAATAAAGTATTTATTGAATTGGGTAGCCATGTTATCTACATTATTTGAGGTAGTGGGTTGTGGAGTAGTTGTTTTACCTGGTTGGAGTACATTTTTTATTGCTGACCAGAATTTTTGAGGGTTCTTTTGGTGTTTAGTTTGGATATCGGTATAGTACTTTATTTTATCTTGCCTGATTTGTTTCTTAGCCTTGTTTCTGAGCTCTTGGTATTTTTGTTTGGCGGTACTGGATTTCGTTTTTTACCACTGACTCCATGCTTGATCTCTTGGAACTAATAGAGACTTTGTTTCTTTTTTTAGCCATGTGGCATAATTGTGTGTGTGTTAGATTTTACACTTATGATTCGAGAAGGAGTGTGAGTGTTTAGAATAGAAAGGAAGGTTTTATTGAAATGATGGATAGCATCTTCCATGGGAAGATGTTTCAGTGGTAGCCAGTTGGAGTGGAGTAGGGAGCTGATGAAGTTTTGGGGTTAAATTGTTTTGTGCTTCTTATTTGTTTGTAAGTTATTTGTTTCTTTGAGGTGGCTCATTGTCTGATTAAGTAGGTTGGGAGATGATCACTTAGGCAGTCTGGGAGACAGCCAGAGTAAACAATGTGAAGTGGTTTGTTAGTTAATAACCAGTCTAGTATGGATTGTTTATTGGATGTTTTACTGATCCTGGTAAGAGTTTGTATGAGCTGGGTAAAGCTATACAGATTAATGTGATCAGTGGGATTTTGAGAACAACAAGCTGACCAGTCTATATTAAAATTTCCTAGGATAATCGTTTCTTGCTGGGAGGGACGTAGGTTTCAATTAGTTTAATATGTTTGTTTGAGTTCAGGGTAAGTTTGTCAAGTAATACTTCTGCTTCATCAAAAGATGGAATGTTTTGTTTGGAGGCTTCTAGCATTATATGATTTTTATATAGAAAGACAGCACCACTGCCCTTTTTCCCTGATCTGTCAAGACATAGGATATTGTACCCTGGAGGGAGAATCTCATTACTGGAAGTGACAGGTTTAAGCCATGTTTTGGTGAGTAGGACTATGTCTGGGGAGTATAATGCTAGACTGACAGTAGGTCCTGAATTTTGTTGCTGATACTTCTAATATTAAGGTTTAGAATGAGAAGGTCAGATTTGCCCCTAGCAGGGGATTGTTGAGCCTTGTGTCTGTTTGGAATATTCAGTAGTAAAACAGTGAGGATTTGTTTGTGGACCACACACACACACACACACACACACACACACACACACACACACACACACACACACACACACACACACACACACACACACACAATAATCTATACATATATCTGTGAATAAATGTAAAATATGTTCTTGTATAATATTGCATGCATTTAGGAGAAAGTGTTGTAATTCATAAAATTATTATTTGTTAGATTGTTTTTTAAGTGGATATTTTCTCCCTGGGCCTATGCTGAAAATGGACCTGTGTCTATTCGGACTTTCCAGGTCAACAAATGTAAAATAAAATAAAATAAAATAAAATAAAATAATATATATATATATATATATATATATATATATATATATATATATATATATATATTTATATATAAATCTCTCTCTCTCTCTATGTATATATATATATATATATATATATATATATATATATATATATAGATAGATATATATGTGCTATGTAAGTGAACAAGACCACATTAGTTACGAAGGTCACAAATGTCATGCAATTCACATACCAAGCAACAATAGTGAAGTGTAGCAACCATACAGACTGGGCCACACACACACACATATATATGGGTCTACTTTTTTTGATCGAAATACCATTATTTTGAACAAAAAAAGTACGACCTTACTTTCGTGAAAGTGCACTTCAATGAAAGTGCACTTTCACAAATTCCGGTTCAGTGAACTGGCAATTCAAATAAAACATAATAATTTAATCTCTGACTGCACAGGATGAAAGCGCTTATCATTTGGCTTTTACTCGTTGTGTATGTGAATAAAACTGATTTCTCAACTTTGGGCTCTGTCTCAATATTGTATGAGAATGAACATTGTAAGGGGCATCTCCAGCTGCTTTGTTGAACTTGTGATACTTCTGCCAGTTTGTTTTGCTGACTTTCCACAACTTCAATAGTACTAAAATGGTGTTGCCACAGTTACATGTACATCCAGCTTCACTTACCAATTCTACCTCAAGCTTGAGGAGGCACCACAGATGTTATCGCAGTCAGTAACAGATAGCAACACAAATGTGACCTTCATGATATATGGTAAACAACATAGCTAATGAAAATATTACAAAAACATGGGTCTACTATTATGGTGTAGAAATGCCATAACATTGAACACCTCAATGCCGACAAGTATTCAGCAAAATTCACTTCTACGATTCACTGGATACTTGTCGGCAAAAGATGTAGTTGTCCAACTACACAATGTTGCCCTTTTCTCCACTGTAGTGCAATCTCGAAGTTGGTATATTAAGTTAGGGGGATGTAAGGGGCACAGCCCCCCATATGGGTGGGTTTGGTTTAGTTAGACTTAGTTCAGTTGCATTGCAGACCACGTATTTATTTGCCCAAATATTCAGTGAATCACGGAAGTGAATTTTGCTGAATACTTGTCGGCGTTCAGGTGTTCAATGTTAGAGCATTTCAATGTCGTAATATAGACCCACAAAACAAGACAGAAAAACATCAACTTATGAAAGTAAACAGTTACATGGCCATGGCTCCATGTGACAACAACAACAGAAAACAATGTCAATGTTAAGCCAGCCAGATATTGCCCCAATCTCATTGAATGTTATCACAATTGCCACTGTATAAGTAAGCATCAGGGAATATCCCTAAATCAGTCCATAAATGTACAACTTGCAGACAACCCCCATAAAGCATCATTGTCCACAAACCTACCTCAGATGTAAAGGTTAATCAGCATTACCTACAGAGATGAGCAGATTCCAATTTATATCCAAAGTTCACATCACTGGTTTGTTGGTAGCCATACAGTGTCATATGGGGAACATCTCCATGATAGCGATGAACATCTAGCGATGTGCATGCATATTTGGGAAATCTCGCCCCATCCTTTATATAACTGGCATATTGCAATGCAAAGAATTCCACATAAAATATGCATAAAAATATTTTAAAGGTTTCACACAGAATGCTTTCAACAAAGAAGAGTGATAATGAACAGTGTATTCTACAACATCAATGCAAGCAGAAGACAGCTTAGCTTTGAGAAGATAGCATTAAGGTAGCTGTACTTCATAGTGAGGTTAGCTAAGCACACACACACACCTTTGAAGTACCATTTGCACCATACATAATTAATGAGGTTTTAGTTCATATGCATAGAATATTTTGTAATCCCAATAACGAGTGTCCACGAAAGCTCTTTAATCTTGGTACATTAACCACCAATAGCTCACATAAGTGTACAGTGCTCAGTGCAAATGTCCAATAGGTAAAAATAAATGGTAATACCTGTAGCAAATGACCAGTGCCCACCAATAGTCTGCTACTACCCTATATGCATCACTTTTAAAATATATTAATACTTTTTCTTATCATAATATTGCTACCTGCAAACTGAGTAGGACCTCAGGGAACTTTTTTAAAGGCATTTTTCTACAAGCTTCAATGACCATATAGAGGTGTTAACCAAGGGGAGGCTGTAGCACATCTGGTGACCCAGCTAGACTGATGACAAGATTTACAGATTCTAGCTGTCTATGCAGAACATGAGAGGAGGATGCACACATATCCAAGGAATTCTGCACAAATAAACATTTAGAATCTGATTGTGATGGAGCTCCAGGGATGAACAGGAATCTTTAGGAGAGGTGAGCAAATCCAGCACTGATACAATGACCTTCACCTTAGGGACCTGAATATCTTGTGGGGCAGTCTCGCTCAGGTTCGAGCCCAGCTCCTGTATGCCTACAGTAAGTTTCAAAATCCATACTTTTACCCCTACTACTTATTGTTAACATTTGATGACCACATATGCTGTTAAATGAACTATGGTCCATTGCTATTCCATATGCAATATGTTTAGCAGTATGACTAGGGAACACCTAATGGAACTAAAATGTGAAATAAGAAATGATAGATATTTAATTAAGGATACTGTTTCCATCTGTAAACTATCTTATCCAAGCTGGCAGGTGTATAGGATATCTAATTAACATCAGGTATTATGAAGGAATTCAAGTATTCTATAGATCCCGATTAAAATATCAGTCATTCAGAGAAAAGAAAAAGTGATGAGATCTGCATTAGCTCAACATGCAGAGCAACATGTAGATGTAGATTATTCATTGGTTCAAATCCCACTAATTCCATTATATACACAAAAAATATTGACAAAGCATTGAGATTTTCTTAAATCCATATTGATATGTTGCAAGGTTGTTTATTGGCTCGGCAAGTTATCTTTACAGGTTTTTTTATTATCAGAGTGCATGAACACCTACAGCGTGTAGGCTACAGATGACTACTCATTTTGCCATTATCCACAATTCTTCAAGGATGTCCTAAACCAAGTATTCTCCTAATACTGAAGATGTGTTATTCCATAGCAAATTTGCTTTTGTGAGCTTTGTTGTAAGTGTTCATTAATATGTGTGCACATGCATTATTTCTTAAACGAAGCAGAGAGTAGTAACATTAAAACAGGTCACCATGCATGTCATATGATTGACTGTAGTAGTTAGGCTGAATATACATCAAATATGTGGTTGTGAGCAGTACACTGTGGCATAGCTGACGGTTTAACAGTTTTGTCTTGTCTCACTAATTGAAGCCTTAATTGCAGCCATGTGTGTTACTTGTTACCTATATGAGTTAATCTCTGTTTAATATTGAAAGATTTCATGCTGCAGATAACTACACATTCCTACATTATCCTAAGTAATTCTAGATACTGCCATGCCACTTATGTATTGAAACATATTTTTTTGTGTTCCAATTGCAGCTCGTATGGAAAACAAACAATAAATGTACCCTCATCATTATATATTGCATGATTATCAGTCATTATCATTGCTATGTAGCCAAACAAAGATATTTTGGGAACATTATAGTGAACTGTGCATTTCACTGAGGTTCATGTTGTAGTCACACTTCATTAACAGGAAATCTGACTGTGTCATATTTGAAGGGATAGCATGAGAGGTCACGTCAATGACTGCTGTCCACATCAAACATCCCTCATCAGATATTTATGTCTTATAATGCACAGAAATGTGTTTGCTAGCGAGATAGACTTGTTTCTTCTCTTGCTACTTTGTTATTTTTATTTTAATTGTTGGCTTACCTTATTCCCTTATTGCTTTGATGACTATGTTTTTGTCCCTGTCCATACTTACTATGACAGCGTGTATGTTTATATTTGATGCACACTGTCTGTTTGTTCAGTAGTCCAGATATTATAATAATTACACATTCTACATGTAAGGCTGGACTGCTTTTGTTGTGAGTGTGCGTACTATTGCCCACTTATGCAGCAGTTGTCCTGTATGTGCTGTATGCTATATATTAGTATAGACATATTGCATGTATTACTGGGTGATATATGTTACAATTGTAAAGCCCATTCCCCTTAACATTACTGTGCATATATAACAAAATTTTTTAATGAAATTGCAACTTGTGCCCAATGCAGACAACCTTCTGTTTTAGATGAGGCAACGGGACTGTCTCGTTATCCCAACGTCATCTTATGCATCTTTATTAATGTGTAGACTTGGATACACAGCATGTCATGTTTGAACTAAGTAGTCAAAGATCACTTTTATTATGCTTCCATGAAGTTCTTCACACATAACAAAGATCAAGTAGCTGCAAAGGTAGGGTCCTAGTGTCTTGTGTGAACATAGGTCACTGCTGTAGCTTTGAATCCGCAAGTTGCTTGTCTGAGTCAGCCCTTATTGAAGGATATTTAGGTCAGGTTGCTCTCTTAATCAGTCCTGGGTCTAACACTGGTCTAAGTAAACCTGGTCTGTGTGAATCATGTAGTCTGTACAGATGATGACTGTACAGACCACTGCCATCATCTGTACAGACAAGGGTATGTAAAGATGATGACTGTTATAGCTAAGAAACCATGGCTAGTATGGTAATTGAACATAATGCAGGGTAACTCAGTCTATTATGTGATGTATGTGGGTTGGTATAATCACTTGAACTTACCAGTAGGGGAACACCTTTATTATATATGTAGTACTGCGAGGTAGTGCCTGCATAACTGGACTGTATACTATATCCAGAAGTTGCCTGTAGGTATTCTCACATGTATCATGATGATAACTTTTATTCATATTACAAACCGATGTTGGTTAACATTAGAAAATAATGTGTGATAGTGCTGTGCTTCAGGAAAGGCATTGAAGTGCAATCCCTGCAGCATTTGTATCTATAAAGATATGTGTCCTTCATGCATGCTTACCAATAACTGCTGCTAATATTGCAAGATATTTCTACATGTGTGTTCTAGTAATGTGTAGTAGGGAAAAGTACTGGTGCACATATGTATTGGTGACCAATGTAGTTCTGTGCAGCTGCAGGTACCTGTATATAAATAGCATGGCATGTTTGCATCCTGTAACTATGGGTGCTTGTTATGTCTAATACAACACAGGAATTTCATACTGATTTATAGCTGCTACTACTGCACATGCATGTCAGTGTATTGTGGGCTATGATGCACAGTTTATATACTCGATCTGTGCAAGCCTAGCCTGTATGTATTATGATCGTTATACAGATAATGACAGTTCTGGGCCATTCAAACTACATATTTTAAAATGCTAGTGCTACTGTATTATGTAAATAACATATCCATCACTGCATGGTAAAGTATGACCTGTTTCTGTATTGCACCATATACCTAAATGTTGGAAAATCATACCTCCATCAGTGGCATACTGTTGAAGGGCCATATAAGATAAGTGCAACACAGATTTTAAAATTTGCTTAAATACTATGGCTATATCAGGAAGTATATGTAAGTCTGTTCTGTGTTTATCTTCATGAATGTCTACCTTATGTGCATTGCACCTAATTCAGCAATGATTGGGAGTAGAAAATAACATAATACAGTAAAGGCCATAGTATACACATCTTGTGAGATGTAAAGTTATATCCACCTTGTCTCAGACCTTCAGCTTCACCTTGCCTTATAGCTAACAATATTTATACTTAAATATCATGAGTCCATTACCTCAGCATTGAGTACTTCTGCATATCCATTTCTTTTTCATCATCATACCAGTGTTTTTTTCTCCACCTAAAAGCTTTCAGTTTGTGTGTTAATAATGTACCACCCATTTGCTATTTCCTTTTGTACTTGTTTTCCTATGGCTGTAAACAGTGCAACTACCCAATTAAATAGAAGTCACGCTGCCTGTGATGGTCTGGTCATGGTATAGTATACATACATACATCACAGACTGCATTGTATACTGGAATGCTATCGTCATGTCATGGTTCATATTTTATATAGTTATTTATAGCTTGGTTATATGCATAATCTCACTCACTATGGTAGTACTTTATTTGTGTCCTCCTGATCACATGTGGGGCCTGTAGTCATTAAGGTAATTTCCCTTTGTTCTCAAAGTAGTTCTCCTATACTTTGAATTTGTAGATCACTATGTTTATAGGTTATCATAGTATGAACTTGGCACACACAGAGACCATTTGCTATACCTTTTCAGGTGTGTAATTTAGAGCACCCCTGGATGTATCCAGGCACTTTAAATGTGTACTTCCCAGACACAAAACAGCTGCCCATGATATTTTTAATTAAAAAGCATGCTCTTTCGTATTCTTTCTCAGCAATCACAGAGGCATGTCTAATAGGATTCATAAGCCAAGGCTTCAGGGAATAACCACTGTCACCTGTTGAGAAAAGGGTACATGTTACTGACATGTGGTGTACAATATATTGACTATCACACCATTCACGGCACATTAGATTAGGCATACATATCAAGAAAGACTGTGTTCTGTTATATCTCCACCATAAAATGTCACCTGAGGCCACTATTCCCCCTAAGAGTTATATTGTGTACAATAGCAGGGAAGCCAGCTATAATATTCAGGATGATGCCCTCCACAAAATATGCCACCTGACAGAGTAGAGACAGCCATGCCTTTCAGCTGATAGAGTGTACAGTGTCAGGGTTCAGTGGGGTCTTACTGGCAGGAAAAGTGCAGCCAGTTGCACCAAAGACATGAGGAAGCACAGCTATTGCACAGAAACATTTCATGGACTTCTGCCACTCAGCTGGTGTTGCAGGGATCTTTATATATTCCTAAGCCGTACATGTCCAGCTATCTGGAATTTTATAAATAATCAAGTAATTTGTGAATATTAATACGATTCATATGCTTGTCTTACAAATGTAAGAGAACTGTATGTTATGTACTGAACTTCAAGAATGTAACCACAGTGTGCCCTACTGGAAAAGAACAGGAATGTATATAAACTATATACCTGTGCAAATGTATGTTTTAATAGTAGAAACTGGAACATACAGAGTTAACTTGCAAAACTTCAAGAAAATAAGTTGAAATTAAAAGTGCTTTATGATGTGCTATAAAAAGTAGTTTCAGTACAGCAAGCAGACGCAATATCTAGAACTAAAATTTTCTTTCTATTGTCTTGGAGAGAAGTAATTACTAGGTCTAAAATGTAAAAGTATTTAATTGTTTTACGACTTCCAGTTCTAGGCAAACATCTGAGAGATATGTATTTTTCACAGAGAAATGTTAAATTTTGTTAAGTTTCTGTTAGCCTGGAAACTGAAGGCAGGTGACAGAGTGATGTCATATGAGCTAACCCAGCAGCAATGTTGATTATTAATTTAAGAACTCTCTCAGAGAAAGTCTGTGCATTTTGTATCTTGTCTTGGATGTAGAAACATCCATTCAGCACTTCTCATCTGCATTTACCCTGCTCTGTAAGTAAGTTATTTAGGGCATAGTATTTTTAGATATAGATAGGAATACAGTAAAGATGTTTTCTGTATTTACTTGAGACTCTCCAGCAATGTTGTTTTAAAATATTTCATGTGATTCTGAACTCTGTAGTTAACTGTGTTTGAGTATTGTCTTGTTCTTTTATTATTTATTATTAAATATATTTAAACCTTTTAATTGTGGCTGGTTTGTTTAGAGATATTAAAGATTTTAAAGTACTTGCATATGTATTTGGTGAAACTGTATAGGCCACTCCAGTAGCCTTGCTCTTGGTCACACTTAGCATTTGGATAATAATAACATTACACAGTGGGATTGGGCACCCTTTGTAAGGACCTTAGAGTAGCTGATAAGTAGTGGTTGGTGGCAGTGATAACTACCTTAAAGTCTGGACAGAAGGGGGCATAACTAGCTAACTGTGCCAGCCTTCCCCAGGAGTGTCTGTGTGTTTGTATATAAATCAAATCTCAAAGTGTGTGTGTGTGTGTGTGTGTGTGTGTGTGTGTGTGTGTGTGTGTGTGTGTGTGTGTGTGTGTGTGTGTGTATGTGTGTGTGTGGATGAGCTACTTGGGCAGGGACACAAAGCACTGGTGGGACAATGAGAGTGCTGGAGGTTTTGGCTTGACCACTCGCTGAGATCTTAACCCTATAGCTGTGCCAGTGGGGAATCTTATTGAGGATCTGGAAAAAAGGCAGAAACCAGCCCCAGACTGACTGCAATCTCTGTGTGCTCTTAAGGGAAATTGTACTTTACTGTGTGTGTACTTGTTATCCTCCGAATGTGTACATCCCTCACTGGTGCTAGTGGTGAGGATTGAGACTCCTTGATTACTGGGCCAGTGCAGGGGCATCGCAACATGACACAGTTATCTGGGGCAACTCTACATTGTGTCCCATGTGTCATCATAATGTTTTAAAAGCAAGTATTCCATGGGCTGATCAGACAAAGGATTTCAGTGTGACAGGGCTATCCTCTAGACTGTGTGTTATAATGTGGGGTGCAGATGTCTTGTCATCTGTCTAGTCATCATCTATTATTTCTTGGGCAGAGAGCTGGTTGAATAAAAACCATGGCCAATGCCATGTTGGTCATTTCCTGGCCTCAGGACATGAAGAATATAATCCAAGACCTGTACCCCAGTTGGTAGTATGACATTTGCTTCAAAGCGAAGCATTTTTTCAGTGTGTTTATTGGGTCTTAAATTAATGTGAAACAGAATATATAGTATACAGAATTGTGCATACCTTACTAATCATCACACAACTCCCCATTATCATTCAATAGCAAAAGGTAGTATTTCAGAATTACAATTGGGATAATATTTCTGTGATTATGACACAGAGTTCTGTGCATAGCTGCATTTTCTGAAAATGTGTTTAGGAAAATATTTGCTTTTTTTTTTAGTCTACTCATAAAAAAGCTCTGTAATGGTATTGCTTGTTATATAATGTGGAAGTATCCCAAATGATATAATATTAAAACAGTTCTTCACTATTAATTGTAAGAATTGCATGGTGTTTGATAATAGGAACAAGTAGTGCATTTTCACAGTAACATTTTAAAAGAGTTGTAAGTAAAGTATGGATAATCTTTCTTCAACTAAACATTATCAACCCCCTTTTTCACATTTTACATGGGCTTGGGGTGATGTGCCACATGTTGTGACCTTTCTCAATTCAGAGCCGCTCTCTTTCCTTCTATGACTGTCATGCCCAACTGTTGCAGGTCTTATCTCATGCAGTCCATCAATCTCTAGGCCCTAGCACTATATAACATCTCATCCTTAATATCAGAAACTAGTCTATGTATAGAACAGCACAACTATATCCTAGCACTGTATAACATCTTGCCCTTAACCCTAGAAACAACCTTAGCAGGTCCCTGTTAAAACCCAATTTTTAATCCTCAATAGCCTACCCTATTACAGGACAAGATAACATGGATATGCAATTTCCTAATGTCTCAGTGGCCAGCTTGGTAGATTTGGGCTTCCTAAGGCAAGATAGCAATTGTCTCATGTTCTCAGACAACCAGTTAATCCTCAAAGAAAATAACACTGTATACAAGAGATGTAAATACACAACTTCCTTGGAGGCAAAAATCTCACATTACATCCTACACACGTACTGCTCACCGGACAGACTGTCTTATGCTGAGGCTCTTATAAGAAACCTTTTCAAATCTCAAAGATCTCCAAAGCCGCTTAACAACAATACTGCTCTTCAGCAATCACTAAAACACACACATCAAAAGAAACTCCAAACATCTCACATAAGGCTACACACAATGGATCCCCAAGATCAAAGCCCATAAGGCAAGCATATACGTCATCTAATACTGTTGCCATTGGGAACTTCATTGTGTGAAATGTAGATGGTCCACTCACCAGGTTAGACAAGAAGAAGGTAATAGTTAATTGCCTATCTGGAGCCAGAATCCAATATCACTCATGCACTCATGTGACTGCATCCCTGTACCAGTATGATTCTATCATAGTCTATATAGGTACATAATCTGATACATACCTCACTGGACTATATGAAAAGAGAAATAATGGATCTTTCAGAATATGTGTCACAGACAGGTATGAACCTTGCATTGAGCAGACTTTTACCTTCACTGAGGATAATGCCACAGCACAAACATAAATGATTGATTTTAATAATTGGTTTAATTTCTGATGTCATTCCAGGGGAATTCAATATCATTCAGCATGGGAGGGCATGGTCAGCATACCATATTGATTTGCCAAGGATGGGCTGCATCTCCCCTAGGGTTTTAGATATTGGTTAAAACTTTATGCACCCCAACAGAGTCTTTTTAAGAAATGCCAAAAAGAAAAAAAAAACTACTAACATGGTGAAAAAGTCTCCAAGCAATCTTAAGGTGTTTCTGGTCAATGCTAGGAGCCTAAACAGAAAGCTCCATACCCTTCAAGCCCTACTCACTCTGGAGAATGTAGATATCTGTACCATGACCAAGACTTGGTTTAAAGCTGTAGAAAGTACTCCAGCTACAGTGCTTTCCACATATTTAGACCAACAACAGCAAAGACGGGGGCCAAAGGTGAAAGTTTCTTGATCTACGTTAGGAAAAAACATACCTCCGGGCTGCTTAATCAGGATGATGGCATGGAAGCATTCCATGTGCAAGTCACCATAGACAAGGTCCCTCACCATATCATGGATAGCTATAGGTCACCATTTATGCCCCTAGAGTCTCACAACTTTTACCTAAACCTACTAGATGCACTTACCATCCATCCAAACACCCTAGTCATGGGTGACTTTAACTACTCCTGTATAGACTGAAAACTTAAACTGTCTGAAATTCACAGGCACAGTGCTTCTAGAACTTTATTAACACAAACTCTCTGGAACAGATTGTGCACACTCCAACCAGAGGATCAAACATACTTGAAATGCAACTCACCAACATAGGTTCATAGGTTCATAGGTTCATACTAGGCTATCTGCCTGAGGGCATTTGCAAGCCTAGCCCATCGTTTTGTGGCTTACGCCACCCCTTAAGTATGGGGAACTATACCCATTATTTTGCTGTGCCTCTGTCGAGCAGTGACACTGAGGTAATCCCTGGGGTATATCTGCGATCTCCCATCCATTGGTCAAGATTTCTCTTGAACAAGGCCAGCGAGGTGCTCTGCCTCACATGTACCGGGATTTTGTTCCACAGCATAGGGAGTCTTTGGGTAATGAATCTATCCATCCAGCACGTCCTATTAATAGCCGTGTCGAGGTTTAAGTCTCCCGCCCTTGTGGCTCTGATGGATCTAGATTTTTTGAGGTGAAGCATATTCATCAAATCTGGGTTTGACATGGCCTTGTATGTTAGGCAAAGGTCACCTCTGAGCAAGCGTGCGACTGAATAGAGCTGGAGTTCTTTCAGTCGGGCAGCATAGGACAGATTTTGAGACCCTTTATCCTTTTGGTGAGGAACTTTGTGGCCTCTCCAGCTGCTGCAAGTGTCGGGTCAGATACATTCCGAATGGGGCATTGTACTCAATCATTGGTCTGATGAGTGATGAGTAAAGGGAGACTATGACCTCCCTTGATCTAGATGAGAATCCCTTCATGATAAGGTGGGCAATGTAGAAGGTCTTCCTAACTACTTTAGCTACATGGGTGTCGAATGACAGACTACTATTAACCTGGGTCCCCAGGTCCCTGATAACTTCTTCTGTGCTCAGTGGATTGCCACCTATTTGGTAGCTAGGGGTAACCTTGTTTTTCCCGAAGGGTATGACTATGCATTTTTGGCATTTAACTTTAGGCCGTGGCTCTGACACCAGTTATCCGCTTCTGTGAGACCCTTCTGAAGGATATCTGTGTCAGATGTGTTTTCTACTATGGCCCAGTTTGCAGTCATCTGCAAACTTTGTCAGCCATAACCCTTCTGTGTTTGCTTGTACTGGAAAAGTAGATGCCAAACAAGAGTGGGCCCAGGACTGAGCCCTGTGGGACACCACTTGTGACAGGCTTTGAGTCTGACATGGCGCCAGCAACTCTGACCCTGTGGGTTCTGTCACTCAGCCAGTTTGCTACCCATCTTGTGATGTATGGGTTAACATTTAAGCTGATGAGTTTTTCAATGATACCCGAGTGGGGTATTGTATCGAAGGCCTTAGCCAGATCGAGGTAGGCTGTATGGACTGCCTTTCCCTCATCAATGGCTTTGGTGACTGTGTCAAAAAAGTCAACCAAGTTTAAAAGGCATGATCTTCCTTTGACAAAGCCAAACTGGGTTGGATCCAAAGTCTGCAAATTCCCTATGTCTTTATTTATGAGGTCCATTATGATCCTCTCCATGGCTTTGCAGATAAGGCTTGTCAAGCTAATGGGCCGGTAATTTCCAGGGTCGGTGGAGGCACCGCCTTTGTGAAGTGGGACCACAGTTGCAGTGCGCCACTCCTGGGTGCGTATCCAGAGGTAAGACTTTGATTAAACAGCTGTCCTAGCTGTGGGTTTAATTCCTCATTGAGTTTGTGGAGCACACAGCCGGGGACACCATCAGGTCCCATGGATGCTGTGTTTTTGCTTTGGAGAGAGCAGTTCTCACTTGGGCGCTGGAGATGTTTGGGGCTGCAATTGTTTGGTATAGATATCTCTCCTTTTGGGGAGGGGAGAAGTTTGCACTGAACCTGTCAGCCAGTATGTTGGCAATGTCTGTAGGATCAGTAATCTTCACATCATTTTGAACTAGTTCTGAGCATATCTGGGAGTTTCCTCCCAGGTTTCTAACATAGCTAAAGAAGGCCTTATGATTGTCTTTTGAGTCTTTAGCTATTTTTCTCTCGAAATTTGCTTTGGATGATTTTATGAGAGCTCTTAGTTTTTTACTTATAGTGATCAAGGGTGTCTTACCTTTTAAGGATTTTGCTCTATCTTGTAGTAGCTTCCTCCTTTTGTTGTAGAGTTTGTTTATGGCTGGGGTCCACCAGACTGGACGCTTACCTTTGCTACAAATAGTCTTTGTTTTGCTTAGGATTGCCTTATCCATGCAGTCCTGCAGGTGCTGGTAGAAGGCATTTGTAAGTGATTCAGCAGCTTGAGTACTGTTTTCCGCCAGCTCGGGGGCCTTAAAGGATACCACACTAGTCTTTAGAAGTGTGAAGTCGGCTTTTGAGAAGTTCTTTACTGTGGTCTTTTTTATTTCAGGTGGGGGTGGGATGAGGACCTCCAGCGAGATTAGTTTGTGATCTGATCTCACCAGTGAGGGGTATACTTCTGGTGTTGAACATTGTGCTCCCATGTTCGTGATGATGAGATCAAGTATGTTATCTCCTCTTGTGGGGATGGTGACTAGTTGTTCCATGGCATTTGAGTTTATGAATTCCAGGAACTTTTGGGCTAGGGTGTTTGGGCTTGAGTAGTGTTCCCAGTCTATATTAGGGTAATTGAAGTCACCTAGTATGATGGTGTTTGGTGATACATTTATCCCTCTAGTGTTTTCAGGAAGGCCATGTGAGGTTCCTGAGTTTGTGAGGGTGGCCTGTAACATGCTACAATTTGCAGAGCAGTCTTGCCTATGGTTAATTGCACCTGGATGGTCTCCGATGCATCGTGCGTTGCCACCAGTCTTGAGGTGTGGGTGTCCTTGATGAATATGGATACCCCCCCTCCTTTCTTGGTATTGTCCGGATTTTGGGGCCGGAACGCATGATATGAGGTAAAACCTGATAGCGCTGGGGTGCTCTCAGGAGCCTTGAACCAGGTTTCTGTCACAGCACAGACATCGATGTTCTCCATACTGAGAAGGGCCTCGAGTGCGTGCATTTTGAGATTTAGACTTCTGGCATTGAGCAGCATTACCCTTAGTTTTTTTCCTTTTTTTTGTGTTCTAGGGTGGTAGGTTTAGAATTTGAGCCTTGCCTAAAAAGGCACTATGGGGTGGCAAGAGCCTTTGCCAATATCCGAATCCCAGGGGTGACAGGTGCAAGCCGTCCCTTGAAGCAGCGTGGCTTGTCCAGCATGTCATCCCAGGCAGACAGACACTGGATCCCCTTTGAATGACACCAGTGTTTAAGCCAATTGTTAAAGCTGATCATCTTATCTCTGTATTGTGGCATCATTCTTGGTGAAGGTAGGATACTGCTCAAGGTCAGGGTCATACCTGCCTGGGCTACATAATCAGAGAGCTCCTCAATGTCTCTTTTCATGTAGTCCAAGGAGGTACGTCTCAGGTCGTTTACACCAGCGTGGACAATGACTGAGTCATATTTGTACCTGCTGTTGAGAGACCTGAGTGCTTGCGTTATGTGGCGGATTCTAGCGCCCGACAGGCAGCTTACTGTGACCTTCTCCTTACTCAGTCTGGTGAGCGGGACGTCAGTGTGTCTGACTATGGAGTCACCAATGACTAGTGTGTCTGGCATTGTGTTTGGCCTTAAGGGCTGTGACTGTTTGACACGCTGACTGTGAGGTCTATGTGTTGCAGGTGTTGTGTTCTGAGGTGGTGGTTGTTTGGGTGTCTGCTTTGGTGGCCTCTGCTGTTTTGGTAGATTTTTGATCAGAGCCTCCGAGAATGTCTTTGTGTGTTTATGTGTATGATTTGTGGTTGTAATGGTACTATGTGAGACTTTGTCTATAGTGTGTGTGGTAACCTTCTCCTCCTGACTGGTCTTGCCAGTCCTATGTTGAGAGAGCTCAGCCTCCAGTTTGGCCATATAGTTGCATCTCTCGCATGTATTTGTGTTTTGTGGGAGGAGGAGAGGGTTGTCTGTGTACATGAGGCAATTGTAGCATTGCCTCAATATTCCCAGGTTCACCAGCTGAGCAGGAGAGGACACTAGCAACTGATCCCTCGACATGCTAGAAGGATAGACAAAAAAACTTTAAAAAGAATCCGGGGGACGTGGGTGACCGAGAAATGGGGGGTTGCCTTTTTGGGGTACTATCTATGACAAGAGTGCCGTATCAAGGTAATAAGTACTGTAGGAGCAAGTGCTAGGTTTAACAGATAGAGAATGGTCTACTTGGAGTCAAGTAGAGATGATCTTTTTAGTTATAGGATACGCTGATTTGATCAGTAGTATAGTTAGAGGAAGGTAGTTTTAAGGGAAAATTTGAAGAGTGGACTTTAGGTAGCCCGAATAGTTTAAACCTGCTTAACCGGCGCTGCCCTAGTGTGCGCGCTGCCCTAGTGTGCAACAGTGGCAGCTCCGCGCTAAATCGCGCTAAAACGCGCTAATTCGCGCTAATGCGCGCTAAAGCGTGCTTTATAGCAGGGGGCTGGAAAAGACAGGAAATGACCCAAAATGGCCAATAAACTACAAGTTACTGCCTTAAACCACTCCTCTGAGGACAAACAGGCAGCTCAGTACTCCCTACTCCCAGTAGTGAGTAAAGAAACTACCCCTTGACCAAACAAGGAAAATGGAGAAAACAGGAACCAAGACAAAGCCCAGGGATCAGCAAAATCTGATCACTGGAACAAACTATTAGAAAAGTATGGAAAACAAGAGTATTTTTTTGTTTTTTTCAAGTTTTTTCAGAAAGGCAGAAAATACAATAAATGCTGTGTTTTTCGATTAAATGCTATCAAAAGCTAGTACACTTGAGTGTATTAGCCTGTTGTTTAACTTTTAAGCAAAACTTAAACAAGCAAGTGCAATAAACAATTCAAGCTATTAAAAACAGTAAAAATAGGTAATAGCAGAATAAAACAGGCAGAAATAGCAGTCGAAAGGCTTGGGAGGGCATTATGCCCAAGCTCCCCTCACCCTGCGCCCCAGGTGATCACAAATCTAGCTATCTCCTCTGAAATAAAATCAACCTGGAAAACCCAGCTAGTCTAACTAACAGTTATGTTAAACAACTAACAGCAATGGATTATTATAAGACAAACTACATCTTATTAACTGACAGTTTGTCCAAATTCAAGGTCCCCCCCCAACCCCAAGACCACAGTTACTCATGTAGAATTATTCACAGAGTCACTATACAAACATGTGATTGGCTGCATAGAGGCTGCTGTACCTACCAGAAATAAACCCAAAACAAACATAAAAATCAAACCCCACTGGTAGAATACTCACATAAACTAAGTATTAAAAAAAAAAAAAAGTCATGGCCAAAATTAGGAAGAGCAACTGCCTTAAAATCAAGTGCTCTCTTGCACAACTAAACAATAAACCAAAATGTCTAATTAAATCCAACAAGGCCAGCTATAAGGTCAGGATAGTCTGATAGTTTAAGGACCATCTCAAGGCCTTCTTCAGCTTTGTCCAGAACATTAAAGGTAACACACAGACAGAAATGTGCTGAACTGGTGGTGAAAGGTACCACCTTCACAGATCAGGGTTCCATAGAAAATCTAGCTGATAAATTCAGCTAAGGCTTCACCTCCCCACTGTCCCACAGCTCCTCTAGGGACCAGGTGCTGGCAGCATTTGCTAATGCCAAGAACACCACCTCTATGGATCCAAACAACACCCCTCATTGCCTCCTGAATAGTCCAAAACATGACCTAGCAAGACCACTTGAGGTACTAAAGCCTGAAAACAGACTATGTTCCAGGTGAATGGAGGACTGCAGCAGTCATTTCCCTCCATAAGGGTGGATCATCAACTTACCCAGGGAACTATAGACCCATCAGTCAAACAAGCCTAATATGAAAAGCCATGGAACAAATTTTCAAGGAAATGATAAACAAGGATATTGGCAACCCACAGACACTGGGCCCATCCCAATTTGGCTTTGTTAAGGGAAGGTCGTGCCTACTTAACCTGTAGACTGTATATCTTGGCATGGCCAAAACATTTGATACAATACCCCACTCAGGCATTGTTGACAAGTTCTCTGAGCTAGGCATAAATCCCCACATAACATGGTGGCTTGCTGGCTTGCTAACAGACAGGACCCAAGCTGTCAGGATAATATGAGACCACCTCCATCTATAGACCAGCAGAGTACCCCAGGGATTCATGCCAGACCTGTTCATGTTTTTCATCTACTTCCAAGAAATCAAGGCTAATGTTCTAGGTCTCTGTCTCACCAAGTTTGCAAATTACTTTAAACTGGGAGATAATACAGATTTTTAAAAGGCACCAGCATTTTGAAAGAGGATTTAACACAGACAAATTACTGGTGCCAAAGCCATGCCCTAAAACTCAATGCCAAAAAATGCATTAGAATTCCCTTTGGGAAACTAACAACCCAAGTTAATTACTCTATCGATAAAACACCCCTAAAAGTCAGCCCAGTAGTAAGAAATCTGGGAGCAAATGAATACAGCAATCTGGCCTTTTACCAACATGTAGCCTAGACAGTAAGAAAATCATTCTATGTCATCCAACTTATAGGAAAGGGTATGGCATCCAGGTCCAAGGAAGTTATAGTACCACTCTACTCTGCCCTATCAGACCTATTCTTCTGTATAATGCCCTTTTTGGCATGTACCTAACCTGATACTAGCAGCAGTTAGAATACCCACAAAGGCTTCTCACCAGAAGAATTCAGGGCATGAATACCCTGTCCTATACTGATCACCTAAAGGCTCTGTCACTGTATTCAGTCTCTTACAGGCTGCTGAGAGAGGATCTTTGCCTGGCTTACATGGTTTCCTCAGATGCAGCTCTGATGGATCTGTTACACATACACAAAACAAACAGCACCAGAAACACTAGATCTAGGGAACTTAACTTCACTTGTGACATAAACAGGACATCTTGGAAAAACAGGTATGTGTTACCAAATAATCCCTGCTGTATGGCATAGGCTCCCCATCCATGTAAGTCAGAGTTCATAGCTGACCTGATTAAACAAAACGTTGACAATTGGATGGGAAATCATTAATTTACCTCTGGCTGGCCCCCATGTACTTTATGGGCAGAGGCCATCAATAAGGAAAGTATTATCTTAACTACAACTCCCCTACAGATCTCTTAATTACCTCACTACTGACATGTCTCCACATATAGATGCCCATGATACTTGGGATCCAAAAGGATTTAGGTGTGATGCTAGGTTTGTAAGGGCCCTAGAGGTCATTAGCCTAGTAACAACCTATGAACCTATGTATGTCCTCATCTCTTCTTCGCTTCTTCTTGTCTCTCCCAAATTGGCTTTACCAAATAACCTTCTGTTTTCCTGCAAATGTAACCAGACCTTTGCAATCTGTTCTCTTTGACCTCTACAACTGGGGATACTTTGGTTTCTGTTGCTATAACTTTTATACGTCTCAACCTGGAAACATCAAAAATCTGGACAAAGACCCATGAAAAGTAGATACAACTGGCCAAAAATCGAGACGCTGATTAACATAAATTTTGCATACAAAAACATGTTACCCCCCACCCCCATCCACTCCAATGGAATTGCGGGATACAAACATAAATACTGAATTCAATAAATAATAAATAATGCCAGATGCTTGAATTTCAGACTTAATGTCCCTCAGAAAATATGTAATAATGCAAAACCGGATATTTTAGCAACTATCTGAGTTTACAGGAGCAATATTTAAAATCTGCCCCTAAACAGACTCGCTGAGGCTGAGTAGGTTAGTCAACCTTGCCAGAGTTTTGTACTTCTTACTGTTCACAGAAGGCATCACAAACGATCCAAAACCTGTTCTTCTGTAAACCTTTAAGTGAATTAAAGTAGCATTTAAATATTGTTCCTGATTTGGGGTCTTTCTTTTCCTGCACGTTTCTGGCATTGTCCAGAATTCCTGTGCAAACAAGCTGAAAGGCATATAAACAAACACATAAGCAATTTAGAGGACCTCAAATTCATCCACGGGATCCTTTGGAAATTCTAGAAGAAACCATAGTAGCGCTAAACAAAAAAAACAACCCAACACAGAGAGGCATGCTAATTATGGGGTTACATTGCAAACAGTTAAAAAATAAAACTGAAATCTGCATAGCAAATGTTGCACTAAAAATGAATACATACACAACCGTTTTGGAGACTGTTGAGGTATCTTTAGCACTTTGTCCATAAATGTGCAAGTTGGTAACCTGTTCACATGCTTTCGAGCAGACCAGACACAGACATTACATAGGATTTTCAAACATGCAAAATGAGCCAGCCCATCATGCTTGCCACTAACTCTAGTATTGCTTTAATCTGCAGGTTTGTTTATTAAAATATATACATTTACTTTTCATTAACTTCACTCTGCAAAGATAGTTTCTGTTTAGTCCTTCAGACAACAATTCTAACTTCATGAATCTTATTACTGGTACTACAGTGACAGTCCTGTTAATATGAAGTAAACCTTTGTAAGCTACCTCTTCTAACAATTCATGTAACATCACTCCAGACATGTCCCCAGTTTCTCAGTGAAATGAGACCCTTGTCAAGTTAGCAGAAAAAAAAAATATGAGCTTAATGCACAGTTTTGCGTCAGCATTTAAGCTGTAGTGTGTTTCTTTTGTCAGAGGGAGAGCAGTGGAGCTCTCACACACTAAGCAAAGAAAAAGAAAGATAGCAGGAAAGATTGCAAACATCCAAGCTCATGTTTGCACCATCTCCCCTCACACTTGGCACCCGATCAATACCCAATGCACAGAACCTTTGTTGTGAATGAGAAGTTTAGGGGACATCAAACTGGTGTTACTTTTTCCTCCTCCCAGGTCCCAAGAGGTCTGTTTATTTAGTAGATTGCTTGCATTGTACTTATCCAGTGATGTGATTGCTTACTGACAGAATATATTTATATTTCGTTAGCAATTATATATCACCACATAAAAGCAAGAAAAAAATAAAGAAACATAACAAGCTGCTCTATTTCCCCAGAATGTGCTGCATGTCTCGTGTACCCTTGGTACACCCCACATGTAACCCTATAACTGCTTTGATTTTAACAGCTAATATTGTGCACCTTTTCCACCCCTCTCCATCCCTTACCAACCTCCAAAAGACTTCCAGGTCACGTACATACATTTTTGCATCAGCATTTAAGCTGTAGTGTGTTTCTTTTGTCAGAGGGAGAGCAGTGGAGCTCTCACACACTAAGCAAAGAAAAAGAAAGATAGCAGGAAAGATTGCAAACATCCAAGCTCATGTTTGCACCATCTCCCCTCACACTTGGCACCCGATCAATACCCAATGCACAGAACCTTTGTTGTGAATGAGAAGTTTAGGGGACATCAAACTGGTGTTACTTTTTCCTCCTCCCAGGTCCCAAGAGGTCTGTTTATTTAGTAGATTGCTTGCATTGTACTTATCCAGTGATGTGATTGCTTACTGACAGAATATATTTATATTTCGTTAGCAATTATATATCACCACATAAAAGCAAGAAAAAAATAAAGAAACATAACAAGCTGCTCTATTTCCCCAGAATGTGCTGCATGTCTCGTGTACCCTTGGTACACCCCACATGTAACCCTATAACTGCTTTGATTTTAACAGCTAATATTGTGCACCTTTTCCACCCCTCTCCATCCCTTACCAACCTCCAAAAGACTTCCAGGTCACGTACATACCTGAAAAATGTATTTGGGAAAATTATAATCAGCTAATGTTCTCACTGCTATTCCGATATACTTCTGAATGAACAGACACATACACACACACACACACACACACACACACACACACACACACACACACACACACACACTCTCTCTCACACACACACACACACACACACACACACACACACACACACACACACACACACACACACACACACACACATACACACACAATATTAAAACCAGGAACACAAGTCTCATTAAAAAGGCATGAGCAACACATCTTAGTTGACCACAGTAAATATTAAAAAATTTGTATACAAAAGAAGGCAAATTTTAGCTGAAACTATTGGCTTGCCTATCATGAAATATTGCAGTGTCTTAACTGTGTGTGTTTACTGTGCTCACAGATGAAGTTAACTACTAGATCTGAGTTTAGTCTAGCACGACTACTGCTGGGAATGTTTTAATCACAGTTTGATGACTGAGATGATTTGGTTGTGGGACATGGTGAGCCGTTTGAACTGAGTATGAGTCATATACCTCTCAACCTATTACTGAAAAGAATCTGTACAAAGTCTAAAATAATTACGGGACAAAGGCCCAAAATAGGGAGGGACAGATTTTAAATATTGCACTTATAAACTTAAGAAAGTTGCTAGAATAACAAGATTTGTATTAGCATGCATTTTGCTAAAGATATAAAATCTGAAACTCAAATGTGAGTCATTATTTAGTGACTTCAGTCCTCAGTGACTTGCCAGAAAACCACAACTTTTATTCAAGACAGACCTAAAAAATATCTGGCAAAAATCTTGATGGTTGAGAGATATGTAATTTGTGAAATGTGACCACAGTGTTGCCTAGTACCTCTCCTCTCGACTGTTTTTAACTTTGTTAGTTTGATTTTTTTGTTTTGTTTTGTTTCTATAGTAAACCACTGAATAGTACAAAGTCAGTCAATAATGTCACACTACCAGACATTAGAGTTTCATACTCATTTTTGTTCATGCTAATACAAAACCTGTTTTATTAACGCTTCAGGTGAATTGGAGAGAAATAGTTAACAAACTGGCTCCCTACTTGCATTCAGGATTTCAGGTTTCATTTAAAAATGGTACTCTTTGGCAACTGAAAAAGAAAACACTACTACGATTAAATCTCTACTAGTTTGTGTCTGTATTTTAACGGAAATGTAATGACGTCAGCAAACGCAGCATTCACTAAAAAATGTAAATAAAACAAAATCAGGATTTGAAGGAGCTACTTGGGAATTTGTGACATATTATTTTGTCCCCAAAAATGAGAAATACCGAAGAATTTAGCATGGGTGAGAGGTATGATACCTTTATTTCTTCAACTGTCCTGCAGTATGTATCCTGCTACAAATCTCAAGCAGTTCATCTCCATTAGCTGAAGGCTCCTCAGCTGCTCCTGTAATGTCTTGTTTTATGTGCCATACAGAAGCGTTGGTTACACTGATAGTTTATATGTATTCACTTTTCAGATTTTTTGGGGAGCATTTTTCTGAGACACGCTCCTCCTGAGAATATGTGCCACTTGACTGCAGCAACTTGCCTTTTCCTCCACCACCCCTCCCAGATACTTGAAGCTATTAACCTGTTTCAATGTTTTCCCTTCTATCTCAGATTTCTTCTAATTTTCCCCATTTGCTGTCATGACAACTGTCTTGACTGTACTAAGTTTCATCACCCATATCTTCAATGTTGCAATCCAGTTCCCTATCATTTGCTAAAGTTTGGTTGTCCAATATTGTTTGCATAAACAGCTTTGATGATCTATCCCCTTTGATTTTTTTAGCTAATATAGTCCATCATCAGTATAAATAAGAGTTAGCTCAGACCATAATCCTCGTGGCCTTTTAACCAAATAATGCTGGAAGTTGTCACACTAGGTACTTTGCCAGTATTTGTCTCACTCCAAACATCAGGCCAGTTGTACTGCATTCTGATCTAAATCTGAACTGTTCATCTCCTATCTTACTTTTTACTAGTCTGCATCATTATTTGTCAGTCACAGGCCCCAGAACATTCATAAAATGAGACAGGAGTTTGATATCTCTTTACTGCCCACAGTGGAAATAGTCCCTGTATTCTTGTACAATAGCTGTCACTAGAATGGTTATTTCTTAGTCATTCTGTCTGAGGATGTATAAAGAGAGAGAGACTGTCTGTTAATTCAAAAGATAGCCAGCAGGTAAGTGAACACTCAAGAACATTTTTCTGATGAAGTATACCCTTGAGATAGAACTCAAATTGTTACTGCCTGTACGGAATCTAAATTACATTTTGGACCAAAAAGCTGGAAACAATAAAAACAGCAGATATTTTAGCTTGAGCACCTAGATGTTCATTTAAATGTTAGGTGGATTTTTCTCTGGCCACCTTCTATAATTTTTGAATGCTTTACTCATGCAAGCTTTCACTATTGTCATATTTACTTTCAAGTTTAATGCCTTAACGTACTTATTTGAAGTTAGTAAGTCAATTCTTTAAACATTCGGGGCTGATGGTTTTTTTCTTGATAAGTGGTAATACATTTTACTAATTTATCCATTTGTCTTTTGGAAAGAAACTCCTCAGAGCTAATAGTTGCCACTTAAAAATGTATAGAATGGCTTACTTTAACAGGTAAACAGTAAGGTGTGACTGTTTTATTAGTTATAAGACACGTGTGACAGCAGCCTTCAAAACTTAGAAGGGAGGGACCTGGTGCAGGGGGATCACCATATGCTGTGTGTGTGTGTGTGTGTGTGTGTGTGTGTGTGTGTGTGTGTGTGTGTGTGTGTGTGTGTGTGTTAATTATAGTGTGTGTGTTAATTATAGTCAAACTTCAATGACTATTGGCAAGTTTCCACTAAAAGACACTACGAACAGTTTGCAATTGTTAAAATCCTAGGAACCCAGTGATTATAACTTGGATCTGTAGCTGGACAATGTGGAGCTTATTGGGTAGTGTAGCAGGGTTGGTTATTACTCAAAATAATCATCTTTTAACCCCCATTATGATTGTGTGTGTGTGTGTGTGTGTGTGTGTGTGTGTGTGTGAACAAACAAATTCAGTTCAAGCTTGGATTACTATAGTAAACATTCACTTGCTCTAGAAGGCCTGGAATACACTAGGCTGAGTCTAAGATAGGTGATATCCAGCAGCTAAACAGTAGTATAAGGGGTTGGGATTATCCATGGTGGCTTTGCATATTTACCAAAAAATATTTTCAGACAGCTTCCCTTTGTATAGTAACAGGTACAGTGATGGGAATCAAACTCCATATTACTGATTCTACTGCACTTAAAACTATTGATGGCAGTGAAAAAGGAGTTATCCCTTATAGCCTCAAGCTGCTGTCAAAGGAGCTCCATTAGAGCAAAATGTTTTGTGTATGCTTGCTAGTCAGCACAAAAATCAAGTACTCCTATAAGGCTGTTAGAGTGGCAGCAAATTAAACATATGTATTTCTTGCAGGAAGACAAATACTTAATTTGGATAGTAATTATATTTGGTTAAGGAAGAAAGCAGTCAAGGGTTAGAAGGAAGATGGAAAAAAGAACACAGGAGTGCATTGCAGGACAAAGCAAAACAATCTGAAACACATACGTATGGAGCAGTTTATGCAGAGTTAAACAAACACAAATATAATAAGGAGATAGAGAAATTGTGACTAAGATGGGCAGAAAAATAGAAGGATAGAAACTGTGACTAAGATGGGCAGAAAAATAGAAGGCAGTATACCCTAAATCTGCATGGAATGATTGCTTAAAAAGAATGGAGAAGCTGAAAGAGATCCAAGTAACTTGAGACCAATAAATGTTATGGCTGCATAGATGGTTTAGGACACTGATACAGTTTGCAGGATTGGCAGTTGGGGGGAAGAAGAATATAGAGATGTGGAAGTGCAGAAGTGAGTAATGTTCAGATATTTTGGAAATGCAGGTGAGCTGAACAAACATGGGGACCTGATAGACGAGTGAGAAAAGATTTTGTTAAACATACACTTAAAATGGTGGTTCTGCCATATAGGTATAAGGGGAAGAATATGGATGGAAGGAATAATTTGAATGCTATTTTTAGGAGGATGAGTGAGAAGCTTCGTAATAAAAGGATAGAACTGGAACAAGTAATATAAGAAAGCAAGGAATATCAGTTGATAAGCACACAAGAACACAGGGCAGGAAAAGTAAGGGTTGAGAGAGAGTAGGAAAAAGTGAGGCTTTAATATAGGAGTATAGGAATTTGGTTTGGAATATCATAGGTTTAATTGGAAGGTATAGCTATGGATGGCAATTCATGAGAGAGTAAAGGGGAAGAAGGGAGGGAAGGGAATGGGTCTGCTTGAACTTTGAATGATAAAGAATATGTCATATTGTACTATACTATATATATGATATTAAATATTATACAATGACCCCCCCCATTAATATTCCAAAATGTACACGCTGATTGGTCAGCGTGCCCATTGTAAATCTGACTTATACTAATGGAAAAAGGTCCAGTCACCCGGATGTTTTCCATTAGTATAAGTCTTTACTTTTTTTTTGTGTTAGGCAGCAACGGAGAACAGAAGAGCTCCATTGCTGTAATCTCGCTATGTTAAACGAGTTTAACATAGCGAGATATCTTAAAAAAAACCAATGGAGATCTTCCCTTCTCCGTTACTTTTTTTAAAGCTGTCTTGCTATGTTAAACTCCTTTAAAAAAAGGAAACAGAGATCTTCCTTTCTCTGTTGCTTGTTTTAAAGATATCTTGCTACATTAAACTCATTTAACATAGCGAGACAACTTTAAAAAAGCAGCGGAGATCTTCCTTTCTCCATTGCTTCCTCTACACACAGCTCTGATGTACTGCATAAGCATACGTATGTGCAATACATCAGAACTGCTCCAGGATACTGGACAGCTGTGGAAGGGCAGCATGGAGGCATTATACAATGCCATTATTTAAAAAATATACATATTTTTTTTTTAAATAATGTCATTGTATAATAGCAATAACCCACTTCTGGGTGTGGGTAATGCTGGATTTACCCATGGTTGTCTTTGTTTGGCCACTCGGGCTTCGCCCTTGTGACCAAACCACACCAGCCGTGGGTAAATCCAGCATTACCTACACCCAGGCGTGGGTTATTGCTTAAATATTTATGCTACATTGTACTATACATACGATGAGTAGTGGGTGTTGAATGGTTTTATATTAAAATTTTATGATATACAAGTTTAATAACAATTTTTGGAAAAAAATCAGGTACCTGTTGTCAAATTTTTCAGCATAGGACAGCCTCCTATTGCTGGTTTCTGCAGCTCTGACAATAGAAAACACTATCTTAGGTAGAACATTTTATATTTCATTTATTTGCACTTTATTGACCAGGTTATTCCCACTAGGCCAATGGCCTCTTTTTAGTGGAGACCAATGGGACAACAAGCTGAAGGGTAGTTGCCCAGTGCAGCATGAGAAGGAGGCTGTAGCTGCTGTCCCTGTTGCTAAAAATGCTGCAGAAATTATGACAGTGTCATGTAATCATTTCCTGGATTAATTGCTTGTAAATATGATCAATGCTGAAGAATCAGAGATTGAAAATGTGGGTTTGTGGCACAAGTAATAGATACAATTAATCCTGAAGAAACAGTTGTTTCTATTTTAAAGAAAGTGGTGTCGGGATAAAAAGAAGGAAATTACCATTACTGTCTGCTAGTTAGTTCAAAGACTGTCTGGCATGCTGCAAACATGAAAAACAGATGTCCCTAGAATTACATATGCCACAATTGTGAAGTGGTCGCAGACTGAACCTGTGAAGAGTGTTACAAAAACAAATCCATTACCTGTGGTACATATTTTATCTGCAATATTATTGTTTGGTATGCTGTTTGGGACTTCATTATTGCTCTTTTGGGATTTACACTTAATGAAATCCCTGCATTTATAAAGATGGGTAAGGAAACTTTTTGTGATATCACATATGAGACTGTTGAGACTGCAGAATGGAAGTTTTTATCAGCCATGAGTGCCATATACTTTTTCAGCTGTAAATATGAAGATGAAAATAAAATTGGTTCTACAGTTTGGAACTGTGGACATTAATGATTCTTATATTAGGCAGTATTTCCCACTTCACTGTGAACATGTTTTTGAACTTATAGGATATTAGGGGATTGTGGAATGAGTCACTGAAAATGTGGGATTTGCCACCTTGGAAGTGTGGGCTTTGCTAGATAAAAAGCATGGTAAAGTGAAGCATATTCACACAGTCATTTCTCTTAATGATCATAGATCATATGTGCACTGCAAAAGGCAGCCTAAAACTTTTATTTATTTTTTTTGTTTGTGTGTGGTTTCTTATCACATCATATTCAAAATTGTAATAAGCAACATTGTACCCAGTGTGGTGCACCAGCCTGTAAGGAATGTAAAACATTCAGACATTTTAGTTTGACTGTGCTAAGTTTCTTACAAAGGATGTGCAGGATACTAAACAAGTTCTGCAGGATACTAAACATAAAAATAAACTGTTACAGGCTGCACCACAAATCAAGGCTGTCCAGGAAAATTCTTTACTTAAAACTTCCAGTTAGTTTATATTTATATATATATATATATATATATATATATATATATATATATATATATATATATATACACACACATATATATATATATATATATATATATATATATATATATATATGTATATGTCAGAAAAATATTCATTTTTATATATGTCTAATGCTTATTAGAAGCTAAAAGGGTTAACACATTTTCATTCTATTTTATGTACAAGCTTAATTCTGTATGAAATTATAAGATGATTTTTCAAACCACAGTATGCTTTCTGAAACTGCAAGATGCACCCTGACCTAGTAATTGCTAGCACAGCAATATTCATGTTTATGCCTTTTTGGAAATGTACTTGAGAAGCAGGTGATTATCTTCTAGGTCAGAAAATGAATAAATACAATACTGTTTTCTATAATATGATTGAATATGAACAATCAGCTCTGTTCGTGTTATGAGAACATGCACAGCTGCGGAAAAGAAGAGGTACATAAAACAAAAGACTGCTTGAAGAATCTGTACTTGCTTTGTGCTCGAATTAGCTATAGTACCTTGAATGGAAACATAACATAGTGGGAAGCTGTATCTAACTGGTGGTCACCAAGGCCACGTTGTTTTTCTTAGGAAGTTTTTCATAAAATTGATAGTGCAAGCAGAAAATTATAGATAAACAGCTGCTATGTAATGATGATGTTAAAACTTGTGATCTGTTACGTCAGCTTGGTAGGCAATGTCTTGTTAGAAAGTGTATAAAGATAGACTTACTTCCTGATTTTAGTTAGACAAACTCTGTATTAGCACGTTTTTGTCTCCTTGCTGCAAGATTAAAGTGCTTTAACCTGAACCTACCGTGTATTGACCATTTTTAAAGTTTATTTTTCCTATGACAGATTGGTCCTTCGGACCGGAAATCTCTCGCTCTAGCTCAGGTCAGATGGGCCCGGTGGCATGAAACCGTACGGGGAAGAAGCCACATCGGTTCTTCTGCTTTGAAAGACCTCCGACTGAATTGTCGTTCAAAAGAGGCCAGCCACTGTTTCTGATCTGCGATTGGAGGATGAGTCAACAGATCCGGTGAGGCGATCAATCACGGAGGCTCAGATAAGGAGGAATTTACCTTTTCTTTGTTTCAGATCTGGGACTTGTTACAGTATTTGTTTTTGTCAGGGAGATTTTATGTAACTCAGGGACAAAAAAGATTGTTGTCTTGTCATAGATCAGGGAAACAGGATAGGTAGGCAGTTATTCTAGATAAACTGTGAAGAAGTGAAAATCATGGTACCACGTGATACAAAGGGTTACGTAACAATTTCTAACTAAGTTAAGACAACATGGGAAATAAGTGCACAAAAAGTTCCTGAGATCCGCCTTTAACTGAAGATGCGAAATTTATGCAATTACAGCGTGCCGATAATGTTAGTTACTATACAAAATGGGTTAATAAATACAAATTTGATGGCAAATTAGATAAACCTTCACTTATCAAACTTGTCAAACAACTTAAAACAGACACAAAAGGTCAGGTAAAAAATCAACGTCAATTAGGAGTTCCTCAGGCACACAGGTGGCTTGTGGAAGCAAACTGCAGGGAACAAAAGAATAAAAATTCAAAAGCAATGTTTTTAGATAAAGAAGACAATAACTTGGTAATAGCATCAGCCCCTCTGCCCCCTCCACTTCCCTTACCAGAATATGAAGCAAGTGGACAAGTTGATCCACCTCCGCTATATCCAGCTGTCCCTGCAAAATCAAAACCGTTTGTCAGAGATCCTATCGAGACTAGGTCTCGAACACGCAACTTAAGAGGGGATATTGAATTGTATGAAATAAATAAAAATTCACAAGCTATGAGTGAGGAAGAGATATGTCCACTCATAGAAGTACCAAATCCACAGGCAGGACAGGCAGGACAGGACCCAACTCTTCTAGTATATAGACTGTGGACACCGGAAGACATCCGGAGCGCCACAGAGGGAATTCCCCATCCGAAAGTTAATTTTAGAAAATTCTTAGAGGACTTACAGGGCATGAGGTTAAGTTACCATTTAAATGGAGAGGAAGTAGAGAAAGTAGTCAGACAAATCATAGGTCCAGATTGGCACATGATCAGTGGCGAGTGGAATCCCTGTGACCCAGAACATAGGCCACTCCCACATAGTAACGCAGAACTGGATAACAGAGTAAAAGGTCTGACAGACCGGATCTCTGAGAAATGGAAGCCTAGGGCTGACTGGACTTGCATTAATCAATGCATCCAACAAAAAGGTGAAACTGTTGATAGATATTATGCCAGATTATTAGAGTGTTTTAATAACCATTGTGGAATGCAGGTACCTGAGGACCAAACACATGATTCCCCATATGAGCAGCAATTAAAGAATGCATTTTTGAAAGGCAGTATTGCACCCATTAGCAGCTTTATTACAAAGCACATGGTAGATCATCGTACAAGTCGATTACAGTCATTACTTGAATATGCAAGACATGCCGAAAGGCATTTTAATAGCAAAAAGAAAAAGAAAACTCAAGTATTTGCAATAGAAGATGGATCAGAAGTCTTTGTAGTACAGACCGGGAAGAAGGGTAAGAAAAATGCCCAGGGAAACAAACAATCTGATAAGCGATCAGAGGAGTTTGAAGAGAGAAAGAAAAGGGGTGAATGTTTTAAATGCGGAAAAAAGGGACATTTAGCAAGGGATTGCAGACAAAATAAAAAGGTAACCACAGAAGACAAGGAGGGTGAGGACTGACTATATGATAGTCAAGAATCACTAGAAGGGAATAATCAAGAATAGACAAATGCAAATGTGATAGAAGGAGTAGAGAATGTGATAGAAGAAATAGAGGAAGTACAAGAAATCACTGATGGTGAAGAAAATGAAATTTTAGACTTGGCATTATTGAGCCTAGAGCTCTACTTAGCAGACACAAAACCGGAAGTTACACTTCTGGTAGAGGGGAGGGAAGTTAAATTCCTGTGTGACTCAGGGGCTTCACGGACCCTGATACATCCTTCCAAACTACCAGAAAGTTCGGAATCACTTGATTACATATTAGTGAAAGCAGCTAATGGACAGCTGTATCGGGAGCCACTCTCCCACAACATAGCAATAACTGACCCTGTTTCAGGAATGACCCAGAAAAGCAAAATTGTTGTTTCTGCAAAATGCCCAGTAAATCTTTTGGGCAGAGACCTTATGCAGATATTTGGCATAGCAGTAGTTCCAACTATGCAGGGTATGGAAGCACAATGACAAATGGATACTTTTGTGGTGCGACTGGAGGGTGAAACATTTTATTGGTAGAGCCAGGACTTGGTTACGACTGGTCCAGGGACAGTAACCGAAGAACTGATGAATGTAGCCATCAGTAAATCCCTCTCCCTTGACACTGATAAACAGCATTTGTTGCATTGCACTTTATATTACTGTAGCAGACCAGGACCTGATAAAGAATATGAGCAAGAACTGTTTAGTAACCATGCTAACAGATTAGTATTACGTAATCTGTACTGGGACACAGAAGGAAACAGTGTAGTTAGCTGTTCATTGCCCCAGGAATTCCTAGCGCTTTATAAATCTAATCGATTAACACATGTGAGTTTAACTAAAGATAAAAATGTGAAGTGGGCAGACCTAGGAGAAAAAGTCACAAGGTGGGAAAAACAAACAAAATTGGAACTTTCAGAACATGGAGTACAAAAGCAGAAGTTGAATTGGATAACACAGACACACCCAGCTGTGCACTTGCAGGCAAGTGAGGACAGCTGAGTAGCACTCTTACTAGAGGAAGAGGAAAAAGCCTTACGAGGCATACCAGAGACTCTCTGGTCAACAGGGAAATCAGATGTAGGACTTATTCGTACAGCAGGACCAGTCACTATCACGCCAAAGTCAGCATTTAGACCTCAAAAGAGACAGTATCCCTTAAGAAAGGATGCAGAAGTAGGAATCAAACCTATAATAGCAGCCTTACTTAAGGAAGGTGTATTGATAGAATCTCCCGATTCACCATGTATTACACCCTTATTTCCTGTTAGGAAAGCAAATGGAAAATGGCGTATGGTCCAAGATTTACAAGCTGTAAATGACGCAGCTATAACTAGAGCACCTATCGTGCCAGATCCACACACCTTATTAAATGATTTGAAACCTCAACAAAAGTATTTTTCTATGGTAGATATTAGCAATGCGTTTTTCTCAATACCGATACACCCTGACAGCCAACATTGGTTTGCATTTACATTTCAGGGGAAAAGGTATACATACACGCGACTACCACAGGGATATTGTGAGAGTCCAACAATATTCGCACAGGAAATGGCAAATAACCTGGCAGGATTTATCCCACCAAAAGGCAGCCAGATTTTACTTTATGTAGACGACATTCTGCTGGCAGCCCCCACCCAGCAAGAATGCAGAGAAGATACTATAGCATTACTACAATTTCTAGCTACTCAAGGACACAAAGTAAACAAAAACAAACTGCAACTTTGGAAAAAAACAGGTTAAATACCTGGGATATGTAATATCCAAAGAAGGCAGAATATTAGATGAAGACAGAAAAACAGCAATATTACAAGCACCCAAGCCAACTACCAAGAAGGAAATGATGTCCTTCCTAGGTACGACTAATTTTTGTCGGAGTTGGATTCCAAACTATGGCTTGGAATCTACTCCACTGACCAACTTGATATTCAAGAAGCCTATGGCAGCACAAGATTTATTACAGTGGACACCAGAAGCAGAATCAGCTTTCTGCAAATTGAAACAACTGATAGCATCCTCATTAGTTTTAGGATTACTGAACTATCATAAATGATTTTTCCAAACTGTAGGTTGCAAGCAGGGTTATATGACATCAGTGTTAACACAGCAACATGGGGCAAATAACGCCCCATAGCTTACTATTCATCACAGCTAGACACAGTGGCGCGATCCTTGCCCCACTGTGTACAAGCAGTAGTTGCAGCTGCAATGGCAGTGCAGGCTTCAGCCTCAGTAGTGTTATTCCACCCACTCACATTGAGAGTGCCTCATGCAGTCGCGATTATTTTACTGCAAGAAAAAGTAGCATATCTTTCTCCTGCTAGACATCTTTCCTGTATGACTATACTGTTGAGCCAACCTCATATGACAATTGAACGATGCACAACTTTGAATCTGTCAACCTTGCTCCCAACCCCTGCAGATGGCAAACCACACTGCTGCCTGCAGGAGATTGAGCAAAAGACACTACCTAGAAAAGATCTCACGGATGTTCCCTTGGATGATTCCGAGGTGACATACTATGTGGACGGCTCGTGCAGGAGGGGTCCTACAGGACAGAATCTAGTGGGGTATGCAGTAGTTTCTGATACTGAGATTTTAGAAGCAAAGTCTTTACCACACAACTTATCAGCACAAGCAGCAGAATTGATTGCTTTAACAAGGGCATGTACCTTGGCAAAGGATAAACGTGTGAACATTTTTACTGACAGCCAGTACGCTTTATCTACTGTACATGTTTTTGCACAGCAGTGGAAAAATAGAGGAATGATAACATCTACTGGTAAACCAATTAACCATGCGCAATTTATTTTAGATTTGTTAGATTCTATTCAGTTACCTCAGAAAGTAGCTATTTGCAAATGCGTAGCTCATACCAAACAACAGGATAGGATTTCAAAAGGTAATGTGAGAGCTGATACAGCTGCAAAGCAAGCAGCTTCAGCTTCAGAAGTATTTCTTTTGAGTAAGGAATTACAACCATCTGAGATTTTAGATTTAGAAATGTTAAAAACAAAAATGGATAAAATGAGGAGCAATTTTTGAGCAAGGGCTGTAACTCTCCAACGAAAGAAAACCAATTTTACCATCTAACTTGTTTAGATATGCAGCTTTGTTGAGCCATGGGCAGTGCCATGTCTCAACAGGGGGGATGGTACAGTTAGTGAATCGAGTGTTGACAACATATGGATTTACAAACTACACAAAACATTTTTGTGCAGCATGCCATGCTAAGCAAGGGAGTTTCCCTACACCACCGTATCCATTCCATACTATCTGCATGGATTTTATAGAGCTAAACAAATGTGAAAATAAAAAGTACTGTCTTGTCATTATATATATGTTTTCCAAATGGGTGGAAGCTTTTCCAACTAAAAAGCCAGATGCAGCTACTGTTGCAAAAGTCCTCATTAAAGAAATTATTCCTAGATTTGGCATACCAGAAAAGATTTATAGTGACAACGGCACACACTTTGTAAATCAAACTATACAACAATTGAGCTGTTATTTAGGGATTTCTCTGAAAAACCATTGTGCATACCACCCCCAATCTGCAGGATTAGTAGAAAGGCATAATGGAGTTCTGAAAAATAAGCTTAGGAAATTGATTAGACACAAAAGAACTGGGTGCACTGTCTGCGTCTGGCACTGTTGAGTATGAGAACTATTCCAAATGTAAAAGGGTTAACTCCTTTTGAAATTCTGTTTGGGAGGGCATATTATACACCTCAGTGGAAACCTCTCATGCCTGCAGACCAGGATGCTGACAGTTCACTTGTAGAGTATATGAGGCGATTTTTGAATAACAAAATTCTGCAGTTAAATTCTGTTTCAGATAAAGAACAAGCCAGACCATTGGAAGCAGCAATAGTCCCAGGCACGTAGGTCTGGGTGAAAGTCGTGAAGAAAAAGAATTGGAGTTCTCCGAAGTGGGAAGGACCGTACCAAGTGCTACTGTCAACACCCACTGCAGTCAAGATCGCAGAACGAGCATCCTGGATTCATCTGACACACTGTAAATTGGTTAAGAACTTTGAACTGGACAAAAACCTTGTTACTGTTGTACAACGAGAACAAAATGACCAGGTATAGAGTAAACAGGGATGCAGAACAACCTCAGAAAAATTGCATGATCATCCTGATAGCTATACTGATAACAATGATCTTTTTGCTGTGGCCTTTCCTTTTTCCAGCCACATGAGTTGAACTTAACAAACATGATGCATTACTCATAGACTGGCATCCAAACTTTAACACTTACCAAGCAATTAAATATGTGTATGCTGAGACTTTTAATGTTTCGAACTGCTGGATTTGCACAGCTATACCAACAGCATACGGGGTATTATTAATGACTGCTGTCCCCCTAGGGGTCAATGAGACCTGGGAAAACTTGATTTGTAATACTACACCTGTGAAATCACAAGACAAAATGGCATTGTACCTACCTGTTACACAAAAAGGGATTGTATGTTTTTATAAAAATGACAGTATTCAGGTGGGTTAGAGCAATTGCAATGTGACTGTTTCTTATAAATGTTATATTAAGGCTAATAAGGCAGAAACTATCTGTGATACGAACTATGACTCATACTTTGAGAAAATGAAGAGAAATGTTAGTGAAATACAGCATAATCCTGTTCTTTTGAAGCAACTTTCTATTATTGACAAGAAAATGTTTCATGCAGGGTGAGCATATATCAATACTTAAGTAGAGAATTGTTATTTTGTTTGTGGGAAAAAGGCATACAAATGGCTACCTGAGAATTGGTCCGGCAGTTGTTTTTTGGGTTACTTGGTTCCGGCCATACAACACATTGCGGCTTTGCCTCAGGGGAAAATTCGAAACGTCAGAGAGGTCAGCAGTAAACCTAGAAGTCCAATCAAGAGACCCGAGAATCCAGTGGGACGAATCGAAGCAGGGTGGAGAAACCATAACTCAGTGAAAAACAAAGATAAACTGACACATATGGACTTGAGTGACACTATTATAACATGGGCAGGCATAGCCCTTATTTATGGCGCAGTGAAATCGATTTGGGAGCTGAGAAAACTGTCCAAACTTCTCGAAGTTATGAGCAATGCAACTTTTTCTGCTCTCGAATTAGTGACTGATGCTATGAGAACTGTGGTGCTTCAAAGCCGCATGGCTCTTGACTTACCCTAGCGGCGAGAGGTGGTACGTGCGCTTTAATCAAAGAAGAATGCTATTCGTATATTCCTGACAACCAGCATGAGATAAACGACCATCTTGAGGTGATCCAGCAAGTGTCAACCATGACCAAACCAGGCCCAAACCCACTAATGGACTTTTTCCAGAATTTGTTTGGGGGGGTAGGGTTCCATTCTAATGAACATCCTGATTGCCATTTGTGTGGGATTACTCCTATTAGGAGCATGCATTTGTTGTGGTATTCCCTGCATGAAAAAGTTAATCAAAGATTTTATAGATATATCAGTTTCTGAGACTTTGTATCAAAGTACTGAAATTGAAGAGTTGTTGAAAACTGAAATGCTTTCATAAGTCTAAACTAAATGATTCTCTTAACTGCAAATCTGGAATGGAAGAGGTTAGGAGAAGAAGCAAACTGTTTATGCTTTTGAAAATAAAATAAAAAGTATTAACAGGGGGGAAATGTCAGAAAAATATTCATTTTTATATATGTCTAATGCTTATTGGAAGCTAAAAGGGTTAACACATTTTCATTCTATTTTATGTACAAGCTTAATTCTGTATGAAATTATAAGATGATTTTCCAAACCACAGTATGCTTTCTGAAACTGCAAGATGCACCCTGACCTAGTAATTGCTAGCACAGCAATATTCGTGTTTATGCCTTTTTGGAAATGTACTCGAGAAGCAGGTGATTATCTGCTAGGTCAGGAAATGAATGAATACAATACTGTTTTCTATAATATGATTGAATATGAACAATCAGCTCTGTTCGTGTTATGAGAACATACACAGCTGCGGAAAAGAAGAGATACATAAAACAAAAGACTGCTTGAAGAATCTGTACTTGCTTTGTGCTCAAATTAGCTATAGTACCCTGAATGGAAACATAACATAGTGGGAAACTATATCTAACTGGTGGTCACCAAGGCCACGTTGTTTTTCTTAGGAAGTTTTTCATAAAATTGATAGTGCAAGCAGAAAATTATAGATAAACAGCTGCTATGTAATGATGATGTTAAAACTTGTGATCTGTTACGTCAGCTTGGTAGGCAATGTCTTGTTAGTAAGTGTATAAAGATAGACTTACTTCCTGATTTTAGTTAGACAAACTCTTTATTAGCACGTTTTTGTCTCCTTGCTGCAAGATTAAAGGGCTTTAACCTGAACCTATCGTGTATTGATCATTTTTAAAGTTTATTTTTCCTATGACAGTATATATATATATATATATATATATATATATATATATATATATATATATATATATATATATGATTACTATATAATCTCAAAATCTTGAAATACCAAATTTCAAAATCTCAAGATTATATAGCCGAAACCCCTAAAGACCAAAATCGTGAAATTCAAAATCCCAAACGTACAATACATATACAGCGCACACATACACATACACACAACTGCCCCCCACAATCAAACATATAATCCTACACTACAGATAAGGAGGGGGCAAACCCCCCTACACCTCCCATGTGGTGGGGCTGCACCCCCCACCCCCTACTTAAATATACTAACTCTGAGATCGCACAAACAGACAAACAAAGGAAACTCACACCCACACATTCACTCACACACACACACATCACAATCACAACACACACTGACACACACTAAAGCCCCAACACACTTACATATAGATACCTGAACTTCCACCCATCCATAAACAAACCGCAACACCAGAAGCACTACTTCAGTATCTACAAACATCGGGATTTTGAATTTCGCGCTTCTGGTCTTTCGGTATTTAAGGGATTTGGCTACATAGTCTCGAGAATTTGGGTTTTGGTATTCCAAAAGTTCGAGATTATGTAGTGATCCCATATATACAGATATATATATATATATATATAGAGAGAGAGAGAGAGAGAGAGAGAGAGAGATAGATAGATACAGATAGATATATATATAAATATATCCATATATATATATGGGTTCCATACACTAGATCGAATTTTCACTAATTCGAAATAGTGCATGGAATGCTCACTGCAGCGAAAGTGCACTTAATCGAAAGTGCACTTACGCGAAGTTCAGTACAATGAACGGGTGTTGTACTGAACTTCCGTGCAGTACTCACAGACCTTAGGGTTAGGGCATGGGTCATAGTAAGGGGATAGCCCTACGGGCTATCCCCTTACTATGACCCATGCCCTAACCCTAAGGTCCGTGATGACTGCAGCACAGTGAAGGACATAGCAATGTCCTCCACTATGGTGCGATAGTCATGAACCTTAGGGTTAGAGCATGGGTTAGGGTAATGGGATAGCTTTACTAACTATCCCCGTACCCTAACCTGTGCCCTAACCCTAAGATCCGTGAGTATCACACCATAGTGGAGGACATAGCTTGTTTTTTATGTCCTCCACTGTGCTGCGGTGTTTTCAGTGAACTGCACTTACGCAAAAGTTCACTTTCATTAAAGTGAACTTTTGCAGAAGTGAGGCTTCCTATTACAAGTTCGAAGTAGTGAACTTTCATTCTTGTAATAGGAATCCATAGATATATAGATATATATAAACAGGTGCCCTATAGTGATTCTGAACATACCTTACAAACAACACTAGAGTCTTTAGAAAACAAGGCGGTGAAAGGAAGGTGAAGGAAGTGGTGATATACAAAGTTCTAGAAAAAAGGATATGGATGGAAATAGTACTACTGTTTGTAAGAAGATACATAAAATTAAGCTGAGAAAAGGGGTAAATAAGCATTCTGTTAAGAACGGAAAAGGATAGTCCTGTTATTACCAGCTTACATATGAATGGCTTGATAAATTTATCTTCTAGATTACAGGTTTTTAATTTTTGTATGTAAGCAAGGGTTGATATTATCTGTTTAATTGCAGAAGATTACTTATTGACTTAAAAACAGACCTACTGAGGTTGTTTGTGGACATCCTTTTGTTTGGAATTTTGGAAGAGACTTATGCACAGATATACCCCCGGATTCTGCAAGCCTTGCACAGCATGTAGGATTAGTGCAGGAACTCCAGCAGGCAATATGTCTGCCATGCTATCCAGGAATAACCTGTATGGGCGTGCACGAGCACTCCTGCACTAGTCCTGCACGGACTCAGCCCCTGTATGCAAATTACCCCATTTTCAGGAGAAATTCATGCAAATAAGGTGAATTTGCAGTCCAGGAAGTTGGAAACCAGCCGTGCAGGACTAGTGTAATCTGCAGAAATGTACTCCGCCAGTAACGGAGTACATTTCTGCAAATTACAAAACGGAGCCATGACAGCTCCAACTAAAGGGTGGATATCATGCATAAAGCATGCCAATGGCAAACTATAAGGCCACTGGCATGGAAAACACTTGGAAAAAAGAAAAATCAACTTTTATTTTTTTTTTTTTTTTTTACCCGATCTCGGCTGTTTAAGAGTAGGGCAGCGGTGCGCACGTGGGATCGGGGGGAATAAGAAAATAAGCCTAAAATAAGCATTCTAATTAAAATCACTATTCTGCCATTATACTCAATGACAGGCAGAAGACAACATGGCCAATGAAAATTGGTTCCTAAGTGGGGAGGCTCAGTGTGGGACATGTAACTATGCATTAGCAGGCAATCCTATGCAAATGAGGGGAATGATAGTGAATCCCAGATTTTCCCTGCATGCTAGTCAGCTCCCAACAGTGTAAGAGCAGAAATAGCTTGGTGCAAGCCTATGAGTTAGCTGACATCATGGGGGGTGTCAGGCATACTGTAAATGGATTGGAACCCTGTGGCTCGGATTTGCTCCAAGCTTAGCACAGCTAAGCAAGAGGGTGTGTCTGAGGTTGCCTAGCACTCTTTGCATTGCCTAAGTGGGTGTGCACACCACACACTGGGTTTTAAAGGAAAAAAAAGAAGTAAACCAGGAAATAGCAGCTCTGTGTACATTTGAGCACTGTGTTTTTGCGCCGCACCCCCGGTCTTAAACAGGAAGGCAATGGGAAGGGAAAAGAGCAGTAAGAAGGTAATCTAGGAGAACTAGCATAGCTGACAGGTGAAATGTATCAGAATCAGCCAATTACACAGACAGCAAACCAGCCCATCCCAAAACACTACTATAAACTATGCAAACTCCTTTCCCTTTGATTTTTCCCATACTCTACACCACCGGTGTATACAAGCAGGGAAGTTTTAACAGACAAAACAACAAAATGATAGGGGCTGCAATAGCTATCATAAAACAACATGTGGAAGAGGCTGAGGGTGGTGAGGATGTGAATGCTGTTGACCAACCCACAGTGAGGAGATGGAGAAAAGTGTATAGACCCAGGGTAACCTACCAGGGGCTACATGAGGTGGAGATAGTGGAGCACTATAGGGTGGACAGGGACCTCTTACAACAAATTGTTGAGCTGTGCCGGCCACGCTTGACACACATAACTAAAAGAAGAGAACCCATCCCAGTGAATACCAAGGTATATGTAGGCCTAAGAATACTAGCTACAGGTACCTTCCAAAGGCCAACTGGGAATATGATGGGGATCTCACAAACATCAGCATCCAGGGCACTCCACCAGTTCCTGGATGCCATGTCAGCACATGCCGGTGAGCACGTATATTTCCCCAATACCCGTGAGGCGGTGGCCAGCAATATGCAACTGTTCCACCAAATAGCAGAAAACCCTGAGGTAGTGGGTGCTATAGACTGCACGCACATATGCATCAAAGCACCACCCGATGAGTGGGGTAAGGTCTACATAAATCACAAGGGCTTCCCCTCAATCAACTGCAAGGTCATGTGCGATGCCCAGGGCATAATAATGAATGTGTGTGCTGGCTGCCCTGGAAGCTATCATGATTCCCACATCTGGCATCTGATGCAGCTGTACCAGAGATTTGCCAGTGGGGACATCCCTTATGGTCACCTAGTGGGGGATGCTGGTTACACACTGGAGCTGTGGCTGATGACACCCATCAGAAATGCACACACACCTGAAGAAGAACTCCATAATGAGGCACACGCACAGACCAGAATTATAATAGAGCATGTGTTTGGGATGATTAAGTCATGGTTCTGGTGCCTGGACACATCTGGTGGAGCTTTGCAGTACTCACCAGCTGCATGTACCCAAATTATCATTGTATGTGCCATGCTATACAATATGATCCTGTGGAAACATCTACAGAAGGAACAGCATGGGTTAGGGTCACACAGCCCCCCACCATTGCCAAGGCCTGCACAGACATAAAGTGACTCAGAGGGGGAACAACCTGAGTCTGCCTGAGTAGGCAGAAGGAGGCATGCCCAGTATGCCGTGGCTTTGGCAAAGAGGCAACGCATAGCACATACACTGGACACAAGAGGGACCCAGGGAATGGCACCTCTCTCTGCCTCACACATACAGTAAAAGGGATGCCAAACATGACACTACCTGTGCTCAGCCATGTGTAGGGAGTGTACTATGTGCATCTGACATAGGCAGCCCTGTAGCACCATCCTCAATACTGTGTAGGAATGTAGAAAGAGTCAGGTGTGCTCCCCCCAACCCTACTTAGAAATGTAGTAATGGTCTGGTGTGCCCCCCAATCCGATGTACACACGTCATAACAGTCAGGTGTGCCCCCCCCACAACCCTATGTAGAAATGTAGTAACATGTATGTGTAGGTACAATACCAGTGGAGCACAGATGCACAGAGGTGGCCAAGGTAGCAGGATAGGTTGTAGCATCTGCACAATATGCAGGTATGTGTGTGTTATGTTGGTGTGTGTTTCATATTGTGTGAGACTAGTCAGTATGTATGCATGCATGTTGAGGTAAGACCTGGTGGCCATTGCCCACTACTGCTGATGACAGGGACAAGTCCTCACAACTGCAGTGCCAAAGACAATAACCACCAGTATAACACATGCTAGCAGTAAGTCATTGCAAATGTATGGTGGTAATATATGTCACCATCTGAAAGACTGGCATGGCATGGCTGTTGGGCTAGCTATACAAGCAGTTCATGGGGGATGTACCCCAGAAATACAGTATATATTGTGTCACTGTAAAATGGAGACACCCTTGGAACTGTAAATACAGGTATCCATCACATTATCTGGTCCTGTAGTAGGGGATACTGGTGTATTCTGCCCGAACACTTGCAGATCACAAAGGAGGTAGGACTGATGTATTGGGAAAAAGCTGATGTACCTGCACATGCCAGCATAACTGGAATGCCCAATGCATACCTTTGTGTCAGACGCAAGTAGTGTCCATAGCACAGATGTACCCAGCTCAGGCAACCACCACCTAAAGGTACTTCCCTGGTCATATCCCTGCTATGGGGAATGGGTACAATATGACCCCACCTGTATATGGCAATAGCAAATGAAGGCAACATGCAGTGCAGGTGTCCCATGCAGGTGTGTTGTTAGCCGTAGGTAGCACACTGCCAGCATCCACACCACCTTGATGCTGGCAGTGTACTACCTATGGCTAGCAACACGGTATTGGCACGAACACCTAGCACATCTACACTGTCACCCCAGGGGAATATATTGTATGGTAGTCTGAGACTGTAGGACTGACAGAATGCAACAGCCTGCCACATCAACACCTAATGGTCCACAGGCCTCAGCCAAGGGCCTGTGTCTCACACGTACTGCCAATGCATGTTGTGTCATGGACACCCAAATAACAACATAACACACTCCACATAAGCCATATGCAAGGCCATGTGGACAAACCACAGTAACATGTCCACCATGTCCCACTGCATGAACTGTGGACCAACACCAGCACACAGCTGTGATGGGGTGATAACCTTAGGGAAAGTATCAGAGAATGCATGCATAATGTATGGAAGAGGATAGAATAACAGAGGGGTGGGAGCATGGGCAGCATGGAATGTGCAGGGTCCAACATAAAGCTGTGTGCACACACTATCCCTGGCTGCAAACACATAAATGGGTGGCTACATACCTGCCTGTACACGACAATAGGGGTAATGTCTCGACTCATGGCCCCTGCCTCTTGGTAACCTGTGTGAATCTGTACAGCTGTAAGGTGTTGCCACAGCAATATAAGGCCATACTGTCACGTTGATGGATGTACAAGTATGGGATCCTCTGCCAGCACAGTACCAAGGTGCTGAACTGGATACACAGACCCAGCAGCAAATGTCTGCAGCTCCCCATCCAGAATGGCATAACTTACCATTAATATGTAGGTGTCTGCCCACAATACTGCACACATCTGCAGTCACCCTTGTCCCCAAGACATCACTGTGAGCAGGAATGTCCACCTGATAGTACATGAGGACAGAAGACATCACAGTGTATAACAGTACACATGTCTGAATATCTCTGCTAACAGCAGTACCATGTAGCTGAAGCAGCACAGACACAATCACCTACAGTACACATTATCTCCTGCACACTTTTTCCCCATATTGCCAAATGATCGATGGATACCCTGCAGAAAAAGTTTGCTACCTGTAGGTGTACAACACAAAAGTCTGCACTGGAGTACAAACTACCTGGAATCGATCCACACATTCAATACAGAAGGGCATACTGGGCATGCTCATACACTTAGGGAAATGAAGCCCATGTCTGCAAACAACAGTGGACCATACATATCTGGCAGTTGCTGATGTTAGTGCAGACACTCCTCAGTATGCACCAGTCATGCTTTGCACACACAGTGGATAGGAATACAGACATATATCCAATGACAACACACTATAATAAGCCAAAAGTAGACATATATAGATGTGTGGAAGAGAATGACTGTGACAAGGAGCCATCGATTATGAGGCCTGTCCCACCCAGCACCCAGCCAAATGGCTACAACCACATGAGGTCTAAATGTCACTCACTGTAGACATTACCCACTGGTATCCATCAGCATTACAGACTATGTGGTGCAAGTGCTCGCTGTGCAACATGACTGTACAAGGAAGTAGCCATCTAGCAGCTGCATACACGTACCTGTGGAATACAACCCTGCGTGTGCCCACATGTGGTGTGTCAACCTCTAGATGAATGGGTTATGGCCCATGCACACACACACTGCCCTCCCCATAGCCCTACTAAGACAAGCCTGCTGAGGTCATCCACTTTGAAATACAGCACTGGGAAAGTTGTAGCACACTAATCTCCGTGACGCATCCTATAACTGTGTACTGCTGTAGTGTGATAAACTAGTTAGGTAGGAGTTCTAATCCCAGACATGGCACCTGTGTGTGTGTGTGTGTGTGTGTGTGTGTGTGTGTGTGTGTGTGTGTGTGTGTGTGTGTGTGTGTGTGTGTGTGTGTGTGTCTGTGTTGAGAGCGATGCTTTTTAGGCTAGTCACACTGCAATTCAAATGCATTACTCTGGCAAGGATGCTGATGTCGTTCTCTGTGAAATACACCTTTCAGAAAACTGTAGGCCAGTAATCTTTGTGGTGTGTCTTATAACTGCATACTGCTGTAGTGTGATAAACTAGTTAGGTAGGAATTCTAACCCCATAACAGGAACAGGCAAGCAAAAACTGAGGGTAATGCTACTCAATGCTAGAAGTCTAAATCTCAAAATGCATTCACTCGAGGTACTCCTTAAAATGGAGAACATTGATATCTGTGCAGTGACTGAGACCTGGTTCAAGACTCCAGAGATCACTCCTGTACTACGAGGCTATAACTCATACCACACTTTTCGGCCATGTAACCTGGACTGAAACACCAAAGGCAGAGGTGTGTCCATATTAATTAAGGATATCCACACCTCCAAGCTAGTTGCTCAGCATAATGCATCCAAGGTTATCTAAGTGCAACTAACTCTGGGCAAAACTGAAATCCAAATTGTAACTTGCTACAGATCCCCCACTGTGCCCAAGGATTCCCACTCCTGTTTTCTTGATGTGCTGGAAAATATTAGGCTCAACCAAACACTCTAATAATGAGCGACTTCAAATACCCCACCATTAACTGGGAAAACTACTCAGGTACCAACTACTTAGCTCAATGCTTTCTGGAATTCATAAATTCCAATGCCCTGGATCAGCTTATCCACACCCCCACCAGGGGCAACAATATCCTAGATCTAGTCATTACCAACATAAGTGACCGGTGTTCCACACCTGAAGTCAACTCCTCATTGGTCCGATCCGACCATAAGCTAATCACCCTTGACATCTACATCCTGCCACCACCCACCATTAAGGAAACCATGGTAAAAAAATTCTCCAAAGCCAACTTCATGCTTCTTAAGACAGAAGTGGTGAACTTCATGACACACATGCAGATAGACAATACAGTTACAACTGCTAAATCCTACACAAATGCACTCTATAAGCACTTACATGAGTGCATGGATTGTGCTATCTGAAACAGAATCAAGACACTATCCTCCAAAAAAAGGAAGCCAATCTGGTAGTCCCCTGCCATAGACAAACTGTACAACAGAAGGAAGAAACTGTTGCAAAAGAGAGTAAAATCCCATGAGTGGAGGAGCTCCCTGGTCAGCCTCAGTAAGAAGCTGAGATCCCTTATAAGATCCTCCAAAGCTAGCTTCGAAAAAAAATCACCACTAATTCTAAAGACAACCACAAAGCATTCTATAGCTATGTCAAGAATCTCAATGGCAACACCCAGATCTGCTCTGAGTTACAGCACAACGGCACGAAAATTACAGAACCAACTGATATTGCCAACATCCTGGCAGATAGGTTCAGTGCTAACTTTACCCCCCCCACCCCCAAAGGGCCCATATCTATACAAGAAGAATGCAGAGTCCCTGTAATCACAACTATGCAGGTAAAAGCTGCACTCTCTCTAAAGCCAAAAACACAGCATCCATGGGACTGGAGAACATCCCAGGCTGCGTTTTACATGAACTTTAGAACAAACTGGCTTCCCACTTAAGCACCATGTTCAATAATAGCCTTGCATCAGGCTTTGTGCCAACTGAATGGCGCACAGCAACAGTTATCCCACTCCACAAAGGGAGAGCTACCACTGATCCCGGGAACTATCGACCTATTAGCCTGACGAGCCTGGTCTGCAAGGCCATGGAAAGTATCATCATGGAACTCATAAACAAAGACATTGGAAACCTCCAAACTCTGGATCCCACCCAGTTCGGGTTTGTAAAAGGCAGATCATGCCTCCTGAACCTGATCGACTTCTTTGAGGCAGTCAACAAAGCCGTAGATGAGGGTAAGGTGGTTCACACAGCCTATCTTGGCCTCGCCAAGGCTTTGGACAACATCCCCCATTATGGAATTATAGCTAAACTCACTAAACTAGGTATAAATCCCTACATCACAAGATGGGTTGCCAACTGGCCCACTGACAGAACCCACACTGTAAAAGTTGCAGACTCCAAATCTGACCTCAATGCAGTGACAAGTGGAGTACCACAGGGTTCTGTCCTGGGACCTCTCCTGTTTGGTATCTACTTCTCTGAAGTACAGGCTAACACAGAAGGCCTCTGGCTAATGAAGTTCGCAGATGACTGCAAACTAGGAGCCATAGTCAAGTCCCCAAATGATGTTGACATCCTAAAGAAGGGCCTCACTGAGACAGATGCCTGGTGTCAGAGCCATGGCATCAAGCTCAATGCCGAAAAGTGCAGTGTCATCCCCTTTGGTAAAAACTGTGTACCCATGAACTACCACATAGGCAGCAATCTACTTAACACTGAATGTGTGATAAGAGACGTTGGGACCCAGGTAGACAGTAGTCTCTCCTTTGATTGTCACATCACCACAATAGTCAGGAAGTCCTTCTACGAGGCACACCTCATCATAAAAGGGTTCTCATCCAGGAAAAGAGGTAATTGTTCCCCTCTACTTGACACTCATTAGACCCATTATAGAGTACAATTCCCCTTTTGGAATGTACCTCACAAAACATCTGCAGCAGCTGGAAAGGCCACAGAAGTACCTCACAAAGAGGATTACTGGCCTCATACAAATGCCCTACACTGACCATCTCAAAATGCTCCAGCTTTACTCCATAGCATATTGCCTACTCCGAGGTGATCTCTGCCTAATATATAAAGCTATGTCATACTCAGAGCTGCTGGACATGCTACACCTAAAGAAATCCCAATCCCTCCGAGCTACATGCTCTAGGGACCTAAACCTTGTCGCCACAATAAACAGGACATGCTGGAGGGATAGATTCCTGTCCCAGAGACTTGGAACAGGCCACCCATCTATGTCAAGCAAAGTTCTTCATTAGCACTCTTCAAGAAAAATCTTGATGAGTGGATGGGAAATAGGAAATACACCCCGGGGATCACTTCTGTGTCTCTGCTCAACAGTCGCACAGGAAAATAACTTTCTTGGGTGGTGTAAGCCAGGGAACCTAGTTGGCTAGGCTTATGTAGGCCCTTGAGCCGATAGCCTAGTACCTAGCTATGAACTTATGAACTGTGTGTGTGTCTGTGTGTACATGTGTGTGTGTGTGTGTGTGTGTGTGTGTGTGTGTGTGTGTGTGTGTGTGTGTGTGTGTGTGTGTGTGTGTGTGTGTGTGTCTTTGTCTGTGTAGAAAGCAATGCCTTTTAGACTAGTCACACCCACTACAATTCACATGCCCTAATTTGGCAAGGCTGCTGATGCCATTCACTGTGAAATACATGTTTTGTAAAGCTGTAGCCCAGCAATCTCCGTGGCACGTCCTATAACTGCGTACTGCTGTAGTGTGATAAACTATTTTATTTTTATTTTATTTTATGTTACATTTGTTGACCAGGATAGTCCAACTGGATTCATGTCAATTTTTAGCAGAGGCCCAGGGAGAAAAACTCCAAGGTAAACAGATATATTAAAAATGATAGCATATTACACATAATATAGAAAGAATGTTACAGATATGGTATTTACAAAGAATACTTAAGCAGACAGGAATATACAATTTCACAAGTGTGAGTTACCCCTGATAACTGTCAGGGGAAAAATTATACAGTAATTTGATTTTTTCCCCTGGTAACAGTCAGGAGAATAATTATACAGTAATTAGATTAGTTGTATTGACATTCTTGATGAGAGTTAGCCAGGCTTGTTACAGTGGCAAGGCCAGTTTAGTGTGTGTGTGTGTGTGTGTGTGTGTGTGTGTGTGTTTGTGTGTGTGTGTGTGTGTGTGTTTGTGTGTGTGTGTGTGTTTCTGTCTGTGTAGAGAGCAATGCTTTTTAGGCTACTCACGCTCACTGCAAATCAAATGTTATACATTGGCAAGCCTGCTGATGTAATTCACTGTGAAATACACCATTGGGGAAGGAGTACTCCAGTGATCCCCGTGGTGCATCCTATAACAGCGTAATGCTGTAGTGTGATATAGAATTCTGGTAGAGGTCCTATTCCCACACATGGGAGGTGTGGATGTTTGTGTGTGTGTTTCGATGCTTGTATAGGGGAGTAATGCTTTTCAGGCTAGTTACACTCACTACAATTCAAATGCCCTACTTTGGCAATTCTGCTGATGTCATTCACTGTGAATTACTCCTTTGGGGAAGGAGTACACCAGTAATGACTGTGGCACATTCTCTAACAGCGTAATGCTGTAGTGTAATATAGAAATCTGATAGGGGTTCTAGTCCCACACATAGCAGGTGTGGATGTGTGTGTGTTTCTATGTCTGTGTAGATAGCAATGCTTTTTTAGGCTAGTCACACTCACTACAATTCAAATGTCCTACTTTGGCAATCCTGATGATGTCATTCACTGTGAAATACACCTTTGGAGAAGGAGTTCTCCAGTAATCCCCATGGCACATCCTATAACAGTGTAATGCTGTGGTGTGATCTAGAACTCTGGTAGGGGTTTTATTCCTACATATGGCAAGTGTGGATGTTTGTGTGTGTGTTTCTATGTCTGTATATAGAACAATGCTTTTTAGGCTAGTCACACTCATTACAATTCAAATGCCCTACTTTGGCAATCCTGCTGATGTCATTCACTGTGAAATACACCTTTGATAAAAGAGTACCGCAGTAATCTACATGGAATTTCCTATAACTGCGTAGTGGTGTAGTTTAATAAACTACTTAGGTATGAGTTCTAATCCCAGACATGTCAGGTGTGTGTGTGTGTGTGTGTGTGTGTGTGTGTGTGTGTGTGTCTGTGTTTGTCATTCATATCCCGTGTGGAGGTGGTAGTGAGTGTGTAACAACTGGACTCATTGCAGAGTGAGTTACGGAAATTTCTTATATGTTGGACCTAGTATATGTCACAATGTCCACCATACAGGGATAACAGATGTGAAATACCCAAGAGGCTGGGGTGCAAATCCATACCCCTACATGTGACATCAAGGCCAGGTGAACAAAGTTAGCAACCCTTGTATTACCCAGAGAACACTCTCAACCCATGTCTCATACGCACACACACTTGCCTAGTTAACAACAGTTGGTAGTACCCTGCATATTGCCCACTGATAGTAACCATGGTGTAATTGCAGTGGACTACAAAGGGCATGGCACCCTGTCCATCAGTCCAATAGGCACATACATGCAGAAAGTGCACCTTCCCAATGTTCCCCACTGGACACCTACAACACCTGTGGTGCCATCAAATGTGACCCACAAAGGACATAACCATGCCTGAAACACATGCCCTGTATGGACAGATACCACTGACACCAGGGAATACCTGTATCATGCTATCAATGTAGGTGCAGGGTCAACCTACTGTCTATTAACAGTTCCTGCCACATAAGGCCAGGACTGGCATATCTGATGATAATCTGTGTACACAACATGGGCCAGACACCCCAGGTATAGTTCCACATGTCACTTTACATGCATGTGGGATGTGTGCACATTCCAGACACCATCCACGTCATGGACTAAGGAACACATACATAGCAAGCAATGCACTGCAATGGCCACACACAATAGTTACCCAGGTGACTGGATGGTGAATACAATAACCACCTGTGTGGGCAAATCCAAACACTACACCCCTGAGTCACACTGCAGACCATTGTCATGTGGCCTGATGCCAAGGTATACCCATCACCTAGCCTTGTATAGTCATCTGGCACAGTCAACCACTAAACACCCGTGAAGCAATGCACCCATGCATGTCAGTACTGGAACCTTGTGTCTGTGTGTGTGGTGTATGATGCTTATGACCACATGCACACTCACTACAACCCCATTGGCATACTGAAGCATGCTGTCTGATGTCAGACACCTCCACATACCCTTTGCCCCTATAACCTCTGTATAACTCCTGTGGTGCATGTGATACCTGCACAGTACTGTGTTGTGGCAATTTAACTAGTGATGAGTTGTATTCCTGACCCTGCCAAGTGTGTCAATGTGTGTGAGTCCCTGTGAGAGTGTGGCTGTTTTGACGCTGACACCTGTTCATGCGGACAGGCACATTTACTACATCTACCGTATAGCTAACATATCACTGTTGCAGATGTCACTCACCATCACATATACATTTGGAGGGCTCTTCAATATGTAACCTATGTGGTGCATCCAATAACTGCATAGACATGTGATAGCAATAAATAGCCAGTCAGGGGTTTGATACACTGCACTGGTAGGTGTGTGACACAAACATTTATTTATTTATTTTTATTTTATTTTACATTTGTTGACCGGGCTAGTCTAGCTGGATATATGTCCATTTTCAGTAGAGGCCCAGGGAGATAAGCTCCAAACAGTTAAAATAAATTCACATCAAAGTAATACATGTTTAAAAAGCAGATACATTTATAGTAAAAGAGAAAAGAGATAAAGATATCTGTTTACATATTATTAAAGTATATAATTGCAGTACACTTGACATTGATTAGTACAAGTACAGTTACAAGTAGACATTCAAATAGAGTAAAAGCAAAATGTACATGTAATACATCTAGTAGTAAAAGGTTTTTTTTTTTTATAAAGTAATTAATACTATGATGGAGAAATAGATCGTTAGATGTTAGGATGAAGTATATGCAGGGTTCTAAAGGTAAAAGTTGAGTCATATATCAGGAGCTAGATAGTCAGTCAGGATTAGTACAGGGGCACAACCACTGTGTTTTGAGGAAGAGCTTAAGTTTCTTTTTAAATAAAGTTGTGGAGGGAATTGTAGATAGTTCAGAGGGAAGTAGGTTCCAGTGTTTTCCAGCAGTATTGGAGAAGAGGGAATCTCCAGCCTTGTTATTTGCTTTGTCAATATTTACAAGAGGTTTGTGTGCAGATCTTAGAGACTTTAGGTTATGGTAAGGGTAAATTAGAGTAGATAGAATAGGTGTTTTGGCAGGTTGATACAGTATTTTATGGGCGATGGATAGTTGTTTAATTTTCAGTTGCTGCTGAAATTCAAGCCAGCCTAGTTGTTTAAATTAATACAGTGGTGGGTTCTGAAAGGGTTACCTGTAGCAAACCTGGCTATGCTATTGTAGGTGTTTTCTAATTTCATAAGATTATGTTTTGACAGGTTAGTAAATATGGGTGAGGCATAGAAAAGGGAAGAGATTAGATGGGAGTGGGCAATGGTTATTCTAGTTGCTGGAGTGAGGTAGGGTTTGATTCTGTAAAGAGAGCCTATTCTTTTATTAATAGTTTTCACGGTATTGCTGATATGGGTGTCGAAGCTAAGGTTGTTGTCGATGGTGATGCCTAGCAGTTTGGTAGTAAGATCTTGGGATATAGGTGTGCCATTTTTAGATAAAATTGTAAAGTCTATTTGGGGGGATTTATTGGTAGGTGTGAATAGGAGGAATTTAGTTTTTTTTGGGTTAAGTAGGAGACAACGTTGTGTAAACCACTGTTCAACAGAGTTAAATATGTGTTGTGTCAGAGAGTGAAGTTCTGATACAGTTGTGGCTGAGCAAATAAGTGTGGAATTGTCTGCATATTGTATGCATGTGGCTAGAGGAACTGCTTGGTGGAGGTCATTTATGAATAAAGAAAACAGGAGTGGACCCAGTATGGACCCTTGAGGGACACCAATGTTAACTGGTAGATGGGTAGATAGAGTGGAGTTCCAGAGTACAGCTTGATGTCTGTTAGTTAAGTAGGACTTGAACCATTTAATAGGTAGAATGTCAAGTGAGAGAGATTGAAGAATTTGTATGAGTATTTGGTGGTTGACCATGTCAAAAGCCTTGGACAGGTCTAAGAAAAGTGCAGAGGAAAGGGTGTTAAGGTTACGTTTGTTGTTGATGGTGTTTGTAAAGGAAAGGAGGGCAGTGGTGGTACTGTGGCAAGGTCTGAAACCATGTTGGGTATTAGAAAGCAAGTTATTTTGGAGAAGGTGGTCAAGCAGTTGCTTGTGGATACACCTTTCCATGATCTTAGATAAGGGGGAGAGTAGGGCTATAGGGTGATAGTTGGAGAGTTCAGTAGAATTTCCTCCCTTATGAAGGGGAATAATATGAGAGACTTTCCAAAGTTTAGGGACGTATCCCTCAGTGATGGTTCTATTGATTAGTATGGAGATAGGGTAGGCAATGGATTTGGCTGCTAGTTGTAAGTATTCTGCGGGTAGTAAGTCAGCAGAGGGAGTACATGGTTAGAGTTTTTGGATGAGGGAGAGAATATAAGCTTTTGGGACAGGTTGGAAAAGAAATGGGGGTGGTGGGTTTGAGTTAGAATTAGATATAGTTGCATTTTGACTAGAGAGGTGACTGGCAAGAGTTTGAATTGTTTCAGTGAAAAAGGTATTAAAGTCATTAGCAATTTGCTTGGGGTTCTCTTTGTCTGTACCTTGTGGGTTGGGTGTGATAGACTGACCGGGCTGAAGTAACTGTTTAATGTTTGCCCAGAACTTTCGTGGGTTTTTCTGGTGAGTTTTCTGAGAATGTAGGTAATAGTTTTTTTTTGTCGGTCAATATTGCTTTTTTAGTCTCATTTCTCAATTGTTTGAAGTGTTGGTGATCAGCAGGGTTTTTAGTTAAGCGAGATTTGTTCCAGATTTTATTTCTGAGATAAATTTTATGCTTAGTTTCTTTAGAGAGCCAAGGAGCAGATTTAGTTCTTATTCTAATAGACCGAGTGGGGGCATGGTGGTTGAGTATTTTCTAGAAATTTAGTATTAAAGTAATCTACAGCTTCATCAAGAGAAAGGTGTTTTAAGGGTGACCAATTGCATGCTTTCAGTTCACTTTGAAATAGATCCAAGTTGAAGTTTTTCTTGTTTCTAATTGTTCTAGTAATGGTATGAGTGGGTGGATTTGCTTTGAGCCTGATAATATAGGTTAGTAAGTGATCACTTACATTGTCAGGGAGGGTTCCTGTTTCATAAGTGGGGTTGATTATTGACGAGTATCCAATCTAAGGTGCTTTTTTTTATTAGATTTGTTAATTCTAGTGGGGGAGGTAATAGTTTGTGAAAACCCATAGAGATTAATATGGGTAGTAGGGTGTTTGTTGCTGCAGGATTGCCAATCAATGTTAAAATCACCCAGGATAATGGTTTCTTGGGGTAAGTTTAGAGATAGCCAACAGAGGATGTTTTCAATGGTAGAGATGTTATTTCCTGGAGGGATATAGATGCAGATAATATAGATAGATTTGACTGAGTTTAGCTGAAGTTTGGTAATCAGAATCTCAGCATTAGAGTCCTGAGGTGGTTTCTGGTGGAAAGTGGTTATTTGAAAGACAGATTTGAATAAGACAGCTACTCCACCGCCTTTTTTAGATATCCGGTCAAAACGTAAGATATTGTAGCCAGGCGGGATGACTTTGTTGTCTTTGGTTGAAGGTTGTAGCCAGGTTTCTGTTAGACAGATAATATCAAAGGAATAGAGTTCCAAGAGAGCATGAAGTTGTGTTATTTTGTTGTTAATGCTGCGTATGTTGAGGTGAGCTATTAGGAGTGAGTTGTCTGTTTTCTTAAGTAGGAGGTTGGCAGTGGGGTTTGGTTTGAAGGGTAGAGTGGTAGAGGAGGTGTTTGGACCTGGGTTTGGGTGAATATCTCCATCCTTTAGGGAGAGGAGTAGTGTTAGATTTCTAGTGTTAGTGTATTTACTTTGCATAGGTGGATGCCTTCTAGGATTGGGGAAGTCATATTGAATGTGGGTTGTCCTATGGTATTTGGGTAAAAGATAGCTAGGTGTAGAAGTAATGTTGATGTGGTGAGCATGAGAGGTGATAATTGAAGTGGTAGATTGCCGAGTAGAGAAGGGAAAGTTTGACAGTAATGGATGTTCATAAGAGGTTGTCAGGTGTAACAGTATTAAATGTGGGAGAAGTGAGAGTATAAGTAAGTTTTGTTGGAGGACTAGGGTTGGGAGTTTGTACATGAGGTGAATATAAAGTTTTAGTAGAGAGTACAAAGGTAAAGGGGTGTGGTAGTGTAAGGCAAAGGGTGTGGTGGGTGAGAAAGTGAGTGGTAGAAGAAAATGGAGGTAAAAAAGAAGATTGGTTAAGGTAGTGTTGTTGTGATAGGTGAAGATGGTGAAGGGGTGTGGTTAGGTAGGTATAAGTGTAGGACCCCTGGGGGTGGGTGGGAATTGGGGGTAGGGTAGCGGGTACAGACAAAAGGAAGAGAAGTTAGAGAGAAAACTATCAGTAATGCAGGTAGCTACAAATTAGAAGGTAGAACATGAGTGGTAAGGCTGAGATAGTGGAGGAGTCAGAGGAAAAAGAGAGCCAGAGGGTAAATGCTGGAAAAGACACAAGGTGAGTATGAAGAGGATTAGGCCAAGAGCCTAATAAGTTAGTGGGTTTAAAAAGGTAGAACAGGGAGATAGGGAGTAATAGTTGGATGGGAGAAAGGGTGCCACCTAGTGGGCAGTTCTGGTGTTGTAGGTAAGTATGTAAGGGAGCTAAGTAATGTAGAACAGTGGAAGAAGAGATCTATATCAAGAGAAGGTTAGGGTAGGTGGAAGAGGTGTGTTGGCTGTTGGATAGATTAAGAGTAAAGTTAAAGGCAGCTGGCTGCTCAGGTTCAAAGCGGACTTTGGAGCCCTGAGACAAGTAGTAGATAGGGGTCTGTTTTACAAGGTAGACTTAGTACATAACATACTTTTTTCCTTTCTTGATAGAGGGTGCAGAGAAATAGGAGGCTGGTGGATGAGGCCACTGGAATTGGATAGGGTTCTTAAATCACCAGATAGGCAGTAGTATTATCAGGAGCAGGTAAATGTTGAGCTGGGTACTTTGAGGAGAAAGGGAGATAAACATAGAGGAGAAAACAGAGTTAGCATTCAGCATTTATATAGGCAGTATAAGCAAGCAGTAACACATATAACATTACAAATAGAGACAGTTAAATGTGAGGTAAAAACATACATCTAGGCAGTCAAAAACATACATTTAGGCAGTCAAAGCAGGTCTCTAAACACTTTAAGGCAACAGTATTCAGAAGGTACAGTGGAACAAAAATAATGCAATGGAACAAAAAATGCAATGAGTAAGGTCAGCATTAGAGGGATACAGGCAATATAGGGTACATGATAATCAGCTAATAGCCCATAGCTGCAGGTTAAGCAATTTAATGTGGGGGTACCTACTCCCTAGGGAAGTATGTTAGGCACACAGTACACAAGAATTCCTAAAAAGAGTTTGAGGACAGCACACACTGTAAAGCTGTTTAAATAGAGCAGTTTTCAGTATATCAGGTCCAAAAGGCCCTCACCAGATACAGTGGGGGGCAAGTAAATACTTATTCTAAATAGATTACACAGGTAAAAAGTGAAAGCGACTTTGTGATATGATCAAAATTTTGTGGAATTAAGAGATTGGGCGTGTTCAGGCAGGAGTGGTAAAGCAACTGGTACAGGCTTTAAACCGGGAAAAAAAGCAGCACAGTACACTTTTGCTTAGCTTTTCCTAGATGCACATTTACTTCTAGTCATAACTGGCTGTGTGCATGTAATAGGGTTTCGTGAGCCATTTGAAATAGCCTCGCATTAGTGGCGCAATTGTAAATAGCCATTTTGGTTTAAAAGCACTACGCACTTTGATACTAACAGGTACACATTGTTAAATATCAAGCGCTTTTGGGAAACGTATTTGCCTGCTTAAGTTTTACTCTCCCACCCCTCACTGGCTTATCTTTGTCTCTGTCTGCCTCTCTCACTCCCTCTCTGGTGGATGTGGAGACTTACACCTGCTTTGTTTAGGCAGCAGCATGTGTATTTTAAGTGATGCTCATGATCAGCTGATGGCCTCTGCATGAATTGCAGCCCTCCTCTAGCTGATTGCATATGGAACAGCTGTGGTAACATTCCCATAGCCAATTGCATGGAAACACACTCCAATGTCTAGGAACATCATGTTGGTGTTGGGGCTTTCCATTCACTGTGAGATCTGTTTTTTGGCAAAGAGCATCACAGATGGATTGGGGATTTACCTCTAGCAACATACACAGTGGAAACAGGCCAACACACAGGAGGGAGATGTGCCTGACTTGACTACAGACTGTAAGTGCTGCTATAGTTCATTTGGAGTAATGTTGATTTAACAGAGTGTGTGTGGATATGGCTGTCCTACATGTTTTAATACCTGTCATGTCAGTGCTATGTTTATGATGAATCCCCATCTGTAGGGTCATTTGCAGACTGTGTAGTGTGTGGTGCCTTGTGTTTCTTGTGTTACCCACAGAGCACCTATCTGTGAACTGTAGAAGGTAGTGTGATGATTTCAGTCAGTAGATGATGACAGCCGTGAGAGTTACTGACTTCATATCCCTCATAGGACATATGTTCCAACAAATCCTGTTACAACAGTAAATGTATGAGGTTATCATAGCAACATGTCAATATTGGCCCTGTGTTTGTGCCTCCAGCCTCAACTCTGTCAGCCTTTGTACATATGTCATGCAGTAAGAGGTGCATATGTTTAGTACACCATATTTATTGACATCATATCTGATAACAAGCCAGTGAGATATCAGACTGCTACACATGTTATCTATAGTAGGGGATATATTTGAGGACATAACCTGGGCATTCTGTGGTTGTGTGTACAGTACTCAGGTCTGTGCACTTATGGTGATTGTCGACAGTGTGTGTATTGTGAATATGTACCTTGGCCTGTATACAGACTGTGGTAGATGTCATTGTTCTTGGTCCTGTTCTATCTGATGTTACATGCTGCTCCATTGTATGTTACCCTATTGGCTTACATGTTTGTAGGGCCAAACACACACATGTCCCATACCACAAACAGACATCGAACCACATTGTGTAGTGGCCCAGTATATGTAGGGTTGGTGTGTGAGTGGCACATATGAGGATGGTGTTGATCAGATAGTTCATATAATGTAATATTACACTAGCTTACAATATGTGGATGTGGCTGTGTTCACATTGGTTGTGGTTATGCTCTTTCAGACAGGTGTCTGTTACTCTGTGCCATGACATGCCTATAGAGCCTGCTATCTATGCAGGTACATGTGTATTTCCCCATAGGAAATGTAGGCCATTGTTGAGGCAGTCTGCCTGTAGCCTGCACAGTGCTTTGTTGCATGCCTAGCAGCTTAGTGTACTTACCCAGTGAGATGTCATGTTCAGATACTTGCCAGATGTACTGCTGCCAAGCCACTATAAGAGTCATGTATGTCAGACAAAGCAGTGGGATGCTGTACAGATTTATGTCAATAACTAGTGGGTAGTATGTGGCCATGGCACCTCTGTACCAGTGGTTATTATGTGTCAGGACAGACAGGGGTGTATGAAATCATAACCTATGGGAGCAAATGTTTACCAGTATTTACATTATATACCCATCTACATGGCTGTTAACATCCACCTTGTCAGGCTTGGCCCACATGTCATGCACTAAAGGGTTCTGTGTATACCTCTGGACTGACCAGAGTGTGTCAGACTGTCCAGGTATATTGGCCATATTTCTGCTGTAGTCCACAGGGGCATTACTGTGCTAGCAGTGGTACTGTACTATGATATCCTTAGGATGTCTGTCAGTAGCCAATGGCACACATGTTAAAAGCAGATGTGACCTCCCACACACACACCATGTCTGTGAATACAATCCCTTTTACAGTAGCAATAGTCTACAAATATACCTGCAATACATACCTGACATCCCCTTGCAGTAAGAGGTTGGGACTATTGGGGCTGAGGTAGGGCTCCACTCAATGTTCAGGACATATGGTGAACATATATGTATATATAATTATCCATATATCTATATAGATATATACACATATACAGATCAACATACATAGATGGATTTGTATATTAACATATATATATATATATATATATATATACATATAAACACTCAGATATATACATATACAGAGCACTATATGTCTACACATATACAGATAGAGATACATATGCACATATATGCATGGATATAAACATGCATCTCAACAATAATAGGTGTATCAGACTAGATTTGCATAAACATATAGTCATAGATATCTACATATATACCCACATAAATAGGCATATCTGTACACATAGGATGTGCATACATATATAGCGATATATACATATATCTATATATACATATATGTGTATATGGATTCCATTCACTTGGTCGGATTACACTTGATCGAAAATGATTCCAGGCAGTTCACTTCATATCACTGAAAGCTCACTTAACTGAAAGCTCACGTGGTCGAAGTTCATTTGGTCAAAAATGGAATATAGCCCCTGCCCCACTGCAGTGCAACCCTGGAGTGAGAATATTAAATAAGGGGGTGTGGGGGGCACAGCCCCCCACATTGGGGGGTGGGGACAACACCCCCACATTATAATTATTTGGGGGGCTACGCCCCCTCACACCCCCATTGTGGAGGGTGTGCCCCCCACACCCCCCTTATTTAATACTTTCACTCCAGGGTTGCACTGCAGTGGGGCAGGGGCTGTATTCCATTTTCGACCAAATGAACTTCGACCAAGTGAGCTTTCAGTGAAGTGCAATGCCTGGAATCATTTTCACGACCTATATATATATATATATATATATATATATATATATATATATATATATATATATATATATATATTTATACACACATATATGGATATATTCATATATGTATGTGTGTGTGTGTGTGTGTGTGTGTGTGTGTGTGTGTGTGTGTGTATATATATATATATATATATATATATATATATATATATATATATATATATATACATACATACATATGAAGAGATGTACACATGGCAACATATATGTTTATAAGTTCATAGGTTCATAAGTAGGTACTAGGCTATCAGCCCAAGGGCCTAAGTAAGCCTAGCCAACAAGGTTCCCTGGCTTACGCCACCCAAGAAAGTTAATTTCCTGTGCCCCTGTCTAGCAGAGCCACAGAAGTGATCCCCAGGGTGTATTACCTATTTCCCATCCACTCATCAAGATTTTTCATGGAGTGCTAATGAGGAACTTTGCTTGACATAGAAGGGTAGCTTGTTCCAGAGTACAGGAAGTCTCTGGGACAGGAAAGTACAGTTGTGTACACTTACCATAAATGTAGATGTTAGAGTGTATTCACTGTTGCAGTCCTAACACATGGGCTATCTATACAGATGTGTATACAGACATATGTATAAGTATACATGTGTATGTACATGTAGACATATATACACCTATTATACTTATATAACCATATTCCTGTCATGTGTAAACCTCACAGTTGTATATACCCTTCCAGATGTATCTCACCGTATGCATCTGCTATATATACATTATGATAACACAACATATGTGATGAAACAGTCATATTAATAACAAGAACTCACAATTTAAGAAGTAAAGGCAATTGTTCAATACTACTCAATATGTGTATTGACAGCTATATTGATAAAACAACAGCTGTCTTCACAGTGGTCATGGCATAGTGGTTAAGTGTTGTGACTATAGTGTACAGGGTCCTGGTTTCAAGACCTGCAAGGGCTGTTCATTTTGTTGCTGGGCAGAACAAGTGCTGTTGGATATAGAGTGGTTAAGGCTGCTGTGAGCAGCTTTAAGCAGGTTTGCATGGGTTTGCTCGAAGTGAAGTGGTGCTAAGCTATGGGTAAACATACGGGTGCTCACACAGTGTAGACTGCGCTTACCAGTGTGCAAATCAGCTCAGCTGTTATACTGCAGCAATGTTACTTGCTAAGCATAGCTTAGCCCTGGTAACCAGGTCACACCACCCAGTCAGATAACATAGCAGGGTAATTACATGTGTAATAAGTGTATGTAATGTCATATACAATACATGCGCATATGTGCTATCATTAAAGTCGCAAGGGGTGTGAGTGTCATGTTTGGGACGCAAACGTATATGAGGCCTGTACAGCACTGTTATCCATGTGAATGTGTTACATACAGGGGTAGTAGCCCAGGGAATGTGCTGTCACACTGGCATGTAGTGTATCATGGCAGTACTACTGCTGACAGAGCTTACCCCGGCAAAAGCAGAGTGCTAAATGTAGTACTGACAACAGGCACACCTGCAGGCATAGCTGGACACTGAGGCCTCTCTGTTGTATCCCTGGTGTGTGAGCTGTGTTGCAGTATATACCCCTTACTGAGCAATGATCCTTCATGTGGAATGTAACTGTAGACTACCATCTGTACAGCACATGTAGTGAGGGCTTCTGACATGTAGTTATGGCATATATATTGTTGTCAAATGTCTATCTGTCAACACACTCATCCGACTGCATAGCTACTTGCCAAGCAGATGATTGTCAGTCCCTGTACAGATGTGCAGATGGCAGGTATCCAGCTAGGATATGTACAGGCAACCTATGCTTGATTGACACTGACATGTCTGCCCAGCTGTGAACGAACTGGCACATATAGGAGATGTCACCCTGTATGCCCCACATGACATGGGTACCTCCACTACACTACCACAGTCAACAGAACATGCTTGGTGTAGAGGTCTCCATCACAGACACTAACCATGTGTTGTAATGCATGTTGCATACATGTCAACTTGATCACCTCAGTGGCCATGTGCAGGAGGCACCTGGAGGATTGGCTGATGCATGTCATTCTCACCATGAGGGTCAACACAGTAGTATCTGTCAATAGATCGCCTGCTGCCATGTGGCAGGTGGCAGGATACCACTGTACACACAGCCCCTACACAACCCATCTCCCCTTGGACAATAGCTAGGTACACATCTATGACCATCTGCAGCGATGTACCCCCTGTACTGACATGTGTACATGTGCATGACTGAGTATAGCAGTGTCTGTGTGTTAGCACACCTGTACTTGGGAATTCCATGAGGGCCTTCACAACCAACGCAACACCCATTGCCATAGTCAGTTGTGGCTGCTGCTGTATGAGACATTACATGTACCCTCTTAAGCTCCTTTCCATACCGGCTACACAAGCCTTGCAGTACCAGCACAGCAGTGTTTTTCAAATGGGTTGAGAGGCATGGGATACCCATTGTGTTCTGGCATGTGTGTGTAATTATGCATGTCTGTATATCTGTAGGGTACAGCATTCTGAGGCCACATACTCCTATTACAATACCCATTGCCACACAGTAGTACAGATACTGTTGTTGCTGCCCATAGGTGAGGCATGACAATGCAACACCTTACTATGCATGTGGCATGTGCATTAGATGCTTATCCCTGTAGTACCACTGTTGGAGTATACTATGTGTTGTATCGCAGTCACAGCCAATGTGTGATGGTGGGTATGGCAAACTGTCATCATGGGTTTCAGGGAGTACAATATCCAGTGGGGAATATGGGTGCTGTGTACACTGTCATTACACCAAAGTACACCCGGTATATGTCCTATGTACCATGTTAGTGTTACCACTGTCACCATCAACCATACATGTAACTGATACCACAATCCAAGCCAGTTATGCATGTGCTATGTGCAGCCTACCTCTAACACATTGGACACACGGTCAAGTTAGTTAGCAGTGATAGGCCCTGGTATCTTGGATGTGTGTCTGCCTGTTATGTGTCTGTTAATGTGTATATGAAAGTATATCACACTACATATTGTCCATGTACACCCATTAAATCCCCCATTAGCATACTGTACATGTCTGAGGATGTTCTGCATGTAACATGTAACCTGGGACACACCTCACCCTAAATGCTGTGTGGTGTGTGCAATGTAAGCCACACACTTCAGTATCACTACATAGCTAGGAAGAGATCTAGTCCCAGTGTTGCCAAGTAACAGTATGCATGTATGTGGATGGGTCTACATCAGGTTGCAGGGTATACACGCCTCAGTCGGTCACCTGTCCATGTGGCACAGGCAATAACTATTTTAGTAACCTGTGACATGTGTTCAACTGTACCCCAGTTATGTCACAGCCATGGTGTCACCTCACTGCCATACCCCATTGTGAAATATGACTGCAGACCATCCTCATGCTGACACGTACACTTACAACACAAATGGATAACATTGTAGAGACCACAATCAACCCGTGTTACTAACAGCTATAATGCATCATTGCTGGATGGCTACACTACCTGCCATATATGCATTACACTTTACTCCTTACAACATGTTACACTGCAGTACTGTGGTACACTGTAGTCCAGTCACCGTGTGCATCAGAACCATATTAGCCTGTCCCTGCATTGATGGTATGGATGACAAAGATGTGGCACAGGTATCATCATATGCACAGGGTGTGATGTTGGTTTGCCAAAGCCAAGGGTAGGCCATACATTTGACACCATGTGTGTGGGTGAGGGGTGTACTGCAGTGAGCTGGGCATGGTGTTGTGGTATGTGTAGGTATGGGGTTGCCCTAGGTTTGTTTCTATAGTGTGTGGGTATGCATGCTCAAAGTTCTGCCATGTGGCTGCCCTACATAAGTGTTTATGGACAGCTGCAGACTATACCTAGCAGGATGTGCAGTTCACTGCCACCTGCCACAGACACATGGACTGTGCCTGCCAGGGGTTCCATGGGTATGTCCAGGTACAGGCCTCGATGTGCTACTTTCACCTGCTGATGACAAATGTCCACTGGCCCCTCTTGTGATTGACCAGGACCACATGCATGTGGCTTGCTGTGGTGTGGTGTGGACAGCACCCCTTCTGCACTGCCAGGCTGGTATTGTCACTACAGGAGTCCCTTGGTGTCCTAGCATGTCCACGTTGACTGCTAGCTGTTGGCGTTGCTGGCCTATGTCCATGTGGCTGTTGCCACACTCTCACCACACGTTCAAGCATGGACAGACCACGGTCGGTGAGGGCCATCATCTCACCACACCGTCTATCCATGAACTCAGTTAACGCATGCATGGCACCAGACAGTTCATGGGCATTGTCACTTGCAAATGTGAGAGCAGCCCTCTGCAGCCTCAAGCCCTGTCTGATGTAACGTTCCATACATGCCTGCACCGCCATGACAGCATGAAACATGCACCTGCTGGTACCAGCTATGTCACCTCTGCCAGGAACAGGATGCCTAGCGGCCCTACCATGAGCACCCTGGGACATCCACCTGCCAGACATTTGGCTATACATGCTGTGACCAGACACAGTAGGCACGGTTACCAAACTTCCCTGTGCCCTGCCACTAAACAACAGCTGTCCCACTGCTATGGCCACTGGTGATGGGGTATGTATAGGCATTGAAACTGTGTGCGAGGTTGGGGTGGCTAAAAGGGGAATGTCAAATGTTGGCACAGTGTTGGCCCCTGACAACCCCACCTGTGGGGTAAAACAATAAATGTACTTTAAGACCTGTACAGCACTGCCTAACAGTACACACACACACACACACACACACACACACACACACACACACACACACACACACACACACACACACCTCTGTAAAACCTACATCTCCATGGCTTTACAAACAGTCCCACGTATATATCCATGTGGTACCCCATCCTGCATCACACTTGTTAACATACACACATTGATACCACTCATTAACATATCAGTCCTCTAAATGCCTACACACATGGTCACAAAAAAGACCTGTTACTACATTACCTGCCTGACCTATGTGCAGTGGTTTTACATGGCTTCACTGCTGCCATTTGGTATGCACCCTCTGTATGTCCAGACATCATGAGTATGACCCCTATATGCGTGGGCTACTATGTTCTATCCATAATATCACACACTGGTGTGTCATGTGTATGTAATGCTCAGTATATGCCAGATATGCTGCTCATTCAGCCTATCATGTGACAACTGTAATATTTGGATACACTCCCTAGTGTTTACTAGTACTTCCCCGATGCATCTGTAGTGCTGCATACATGGGTTGTAGGTGATCTCTCTGCTGAATGCAATATTAAGGGTGTACCTGGTGTCTACCTTCCCTCTCAATGCCTGTTCCATGCTACAGACTATATTATACTATCAGCTCTCCTGTGATTACACACATGACAAGTATTCCTGGTGTGTAATGTGGCAGTCCATGTACATGTACTGCATGATCCCAGAGGGAGGTACTGCTGTATGAACACCCAACAATCACACATATGCATACATGGCCAGCCACACAAACACACACACATGCATACAAGCATCCTACATGCATCACCCTCCCTCCTCTTCACCTGAGTGACCCTACAGACAAACTAACTACCCACCAGGATGCACACACACACACACACACACACACACACACACACACACACACACACGCACACATATACAGGTGAGGTTGCACAATGATAGTACACACAGTCCTTCGGTTACCCCTCTGTGAACATGCATAACATATGGTACCCGACAGAATGCAGTGCAGCTATAGTTAATCCATGCTGGCAACAGTATACATGTGTGTGATGCATGTGCTGTGTGACTAGGTGAAGGCCCTTCACCTGGATACCACTGTGCCCATGAACACGGTATTTCTGTGCACCAGTTCTTCACCCTGCCATGTACTGTGCATCACACCTCACAGGTGTACAGCCCATTGCTGAATGTGTACTACTGTGTTGGTTATGTCTGCTCTAATGCTCACAGCCCCTATGTTTTCCAGCAACACATACTTGGCATGATATGTGGACAGATGTCATTTGTGAATGCCTGATGTCAGATGCACAGCTCTCAACATCAACGGACCATGTATAACCAATCCAATACGCTTACACTGACAACCATCAGAGCATACCATGGCTATGGGGGGTGTACACACCTTTATTGATATGACGCACCCATCCTTGATCTGCGATGGGACGACATCACCGCATATCTTAGCAGTACATGAGCCTGATATGTGACATATGTCTTGTACTTTCACATGCATGGAATGTGTTAGGTGTGCAAATGCTTACCACTATGCATACACACTGTGTGGGCATATGTGTGCACACCCTTATCATGACGGATTGTCGCATCTCTTGTTGTGTGTACTACAGCAGTCACTACTCCTGGCAGGGGTATACCAGCATGGGCCATCTGCATTTGCCAGTTTATGTTCAGTCTGCCCTACACATGTCCCTCTATTCTGTATGATTGCAAGGTCTACTCATGTGGATATCCCTTGGTGTTCACACACTGCTGTCACTATTGCTGTGGGGATAGGGTTATGGCTGCCCACAGGTCTTGAAAATGAGTATGTGCAGATACAGCCATTCTTAGCATCCTTAGGATCCTTGCTGCAGTGCACTGGTGTGTCATGCTGACACCCCCCCCTTTGGTCTTTTTGCAGATGCATGACAAGTAAGCCCTACACATGTGTGCCACTTTGCAGTGTCCCTTACACTGCACACCACATGTTACAGCCTAGTCCCAGCTGATAATGGGGACCACTGTAATGCCTTATGCCATAGTGCATCTCTGCAGCAGTTGCCATTGTCCTACAGGTATATACACTGGTATTGCACTGTATATGGGTCTTGTTCCAAACATGTCTCTACTGTAGGTCATGTCTACCATCATTATGTTACTCCCTGTGGACACATTCCAAAATGACAGAATGTTAGTTATCATGCAGGTGTCTGACATACCCTTCCAATACCCCATCATGGTCACCCCTGTGATGTCATGCATTTCACAGCAACAATACATGCACATGTACAGCATGCATTCTGGGTAGGTGTGTTAGATGTGTGTACAGCATATACCATAGCCATTACATGCCTGGTGTATTGACAAGCATCTACATAAACCATACTCTCCAGCTACAGGCTGCTGCCTTAGTGGTATCCCAGAGGGACCTACATAAGAGGGTGAGAAATGCATAGTCAGTGGCCACAACTGTGGCAGTACTACAGGGTGGGTGCAGTATTACAATTTATCAACAGTACATTTCCACAATGCTACCACATATGGACATCTGTTTATCACTACTATGCAGAAAAAAAATATATCTATGACATGTCAGATATGCATGATCTACCTGTACTGATGTGGCAGTATATGCAACAGTGGTCTACGGATGTGCCCTGTGGCCTTACCTGCACGCTCCTCAGCTGGTGTGTTGGTGGCATCCACCTCCACAAATGTGTCTGGCAATTGGTGTGTGTCGGGATGGGCAAGTGCCATGTGGCTGGCCAGGAGCTCCTCCACATGTCAGGGGGGGATGAATGGCATGGCCCCCCCTATGGTGAGGTGATCACCCTGGACTGCAGCAGCACAAGGACAGGCATTGCAAAGCAGGTCAGAACAATGATGCCAGACCTACTCATAACTGCAGTTGTGCAATCCGACATAATTGTGGACTAGGACATTCCACAGGGCAGTCCACTCCTGATGATCATGGGTGGTCTGGGCAAATAGGGCAGGGTAGTGCTGGATTAAATAGGTTATCACTACTTCTTTTTCAGGAGCTGAATAAGATGGTAGCCAAGCATGTGACATCTTGCCTGAAAGACATCAAGATGGAAATAGGTCTAAGCAACTCATACAGCAAGGTTACCACACTTCTTAATGTACATCTCTGTCACCCCCCCAACATATCAGTGACAAAAAACTGTACACACAACTCATTAGGTATGGCTAGAGCTTACCTACCAGTGGGGCAGATATCGTATTGTACCACACTTTGTGCTATGTGTTTGTAGCCATGTTCCCTGTGTGGACACTATCATTGCTGGCCTGTTACAGACTATTCACCTGTGTGCCATTGGCAGGGCCACTATGGTTCCATATATGCCTGTGGTATGGCTGCTGTGTGATTGCTGCACATCTGACATTCTCTGTTATTGGAGATATCTATGAATGTTGTTGGACATGTTCCGGGAGTATGTAGACTATTACTACCAACATAGGTTCTATAACAGTGACACAATAGCATGTATATGTACTTTTGCCAGCAGAACCACCTCTCCAAACCCATCTGCCCATATTACCCGGCCATATAACATGTGTCCCACCCAGAGGCCTCCTCATGTACTGGTCCAGCAATACCGTCAGGAGGAATTGACCCAGGGGATGTTTGTCCCCCAGGGGGCACACACAGACATGTTCCTGTCCCCTGAGAGCAGGTGTAGGGTCTGTTCCATAATGGGCTCCACAGACACATGTGGGATGTGCTACATCAATCTGAGGCACCCAGTACACATTCACAGAGCCGACATGCTCCTCCTGCTCAGCCTCCAGGCAAGGCACCTTCAGGACGTGGACTGCTATTGTGAGTAGTAATGGGTGGGAGGCTTGTTTCCACTGTGTCCATATTGGGGCCCATGGGGCATCCACATCACAAACTACACACACCATCCATGGTGCTTACCCACCACAGGTGTCACATACCACCCCTGTAGACTGTCTTCAATATACATCAACCCTGACCACCTCTACAACTATACCTGCCATACTTCCCCATATTCCCATTACATACTTCACAGACAAGGGCAATGTGGTCCCAAGAAGGGGTTCACATGTGACATACCCATCCATGTTGCACACACTGACAGCTGTAGATATCTGTGTCTGTTTTGCTATTTGTGCTGCTTCCTCACACATACCATGCAGCACTGTAGTATTATAGGGGACATGTATTTACATACATATGTGTGTGTGTGTGTGTGTGTGTGTGTGTGTGTGTGTGTGTGTGTGTATGTATATGTATATATATATATATATATATATATATATATATATATATATATATATATACATATATATTTATATATATATATATATGTAGACATGTGCATATAGGTATATATCTATATATGTGTAGATATATGTATTTTATATATGTACTCATATATATGTCTACACATGGGTATCTGTATATTTGTGGGCATTCATATATATATATATATATATATATATATATATATATATATATATATATATATATATCATCTTCTTTCGGCTGTTCCGTTGGGTCATACAGCAGATCACCTGTTTCCATTTCTTCCTGTCCTCTGCATCTTGCTCTGTCACCAACCACCTGCATGTCCTCTCTCACCACATCCATAAACCTTATCTTAGGCCTTGTTCTTTTCCTGTTCCCTGGTAGCTTCATCCTTAGCATCTTTTTCCCAATATACTCAGCATCTCTACTCAGCACATGTCCAAACCAACATAATTGTGCCTCTCTGGCTTTGTCTCCAAACCATCCAACCTGGGCTGACCCTCTAATATACTTATTCTTAATCCTGTCCACCCTCGTCACACCCAGTGCAAATCTTAACATCTTTAATTCTGCCACATCCAGCTCAAACTCCTGCCTTTTTGTCAATGCTACTGTCTCCAATCCATATAACATAGCTGGTCTCACTACCCTCTTGTAGACCTTCCCTTTCACTCTTACAGGTACTCGTCTGTCACAAATCATTCCTGACACTCTTCTCCAACCCACACCATCCTGCCTGTACTCTCCTCTTCACCTCTCTTCCACACTCACCGTTGCTCTGAACTATTGACCCCAAGTATTTAAACTCATCCACCTTCACCACCTCTACTGCTTGCATCCTCACCATTCCTCTATCCTCCCTTTCATTCACACACATCTATTCTGTCTTAGTCCTGCTAACCTTCATTCCTCTTCTCTCTAGAACATATCTCCATCTCTCCAGGGTCTACTCCACCTGTTCCCTACTCTCACTACAGATCACAATGTCATCTGCAAACATCATAGTCCACGGGGACTCCTGTCTGATTTTGTCTGTCAAACTGTCCATCACCATTGCAAATAAGAAAGGGCTCAGAGCTGATCCATGATGTAACCCCACCTCCACCTTAAACGCATCCATCACTCCCACCGCAGACCTCACCGCTGTCACACTACCCTCGTACATATCCTGTACCACTCTTACATACTTCTCTGATACTCCTGACTTCCTCATACAATACCACAACTCCTCTCTAGGCACCTTGTTATATGCTTTCTCTAAGTCTACAAAAACACAATGCAACTCCTTCTGACATTCTCTGTACTTCTCCATCAACACTCTCAGAGCAAACATCGCATCTGTAGTGCTCTTTCCCGGCAGGAAACCATACTGCTGATCACTAATCATCATGTCCCTTCTTAACCTTGTTTCCACTACTCTTTCCCATAACTTCATGCTGTGACTGATCAATTTAATCCCTCTGTAGTTACTACAGCTCTGCACATCACCCTTATTCTTAAAAATTGGTACCAAAACACCTTTTCTTCATTCCTCAGGCATCCTCTCACTTTCCAAGATTTCATTAAACAATCTGGTTAAAAACTCCACTACCATTTCACCTAAACACCTCCATGCTTCCACAGCTATGTCATCTGGGCCAAAAGCCTTTCCATTCTTCATTCTCTTCATAGCTATCCTTACTTCCTCCTTGCTAATCCATTATACTTCATGATTCACTATCCCTACATCATCCAACCTTCTCTCCCTCTCATTCTCTTCATTCATCAACCCCTCAAAGTACTCTTTCCATCTCCTCAACACACACACACACACACACACACACACACACACACACACATATTATATATATATATATATATATATATATATATATATATATATATATATATATATATATATACACACATATATTATATATATATGTATATATGTACACATATGCATACCTATATGTGGGGTACATTCAGACATCAGGTCCACAACCTCACAACACCTTCCTGCACAGTTGCGCTGTTCTGTCTTGCTACAACCCAGACATGTGCCACATATGGGCATTGCCTGACATTAGGGGGGTATATGTAGGGCCAGATTGCAGGTTACCCTATTACACACATATGGCATTCCTGCATGCTACTATACAGATTAACTTGAGTATCCTGCAAGTGGTTGGCTGTGGATCCCACGTGTCCATCATAATGGCATTACTTCCACCACCAGTTATTGGCCACATAACATACATACTTCCCATTACACAATGCACAATATGATGGCTTACATCTTATCAGTCAGTGCTGCTCTGCATGGTTGAGGGGTATAGCCCACTACCCACAGGGACGGACTCTATTGTCCTTATCAGTTGTTCAGCTGAACTTCATTACAACTGCTGAAGGCACATATAAAGCATTCCACATCACGTATCTCATTATTATGGACCAAGTACTACGCTCAATTACATACATATATATATACTTCACATACTTGTTCTGGGACTGCAGACTCTTCTAGAGTGTTTGGTATTTTTTTTTCTACGCACACTGTCTCTCTTTCTCTCTCTCTCTCTTTCTCTCTCAGTATCTCTCTAGTAAATGGAATGAGCTGCTTTGCATAGATTGCAGCATGGAAATTGTAGGTGATGCACATGATCAGGTGATGGCCACTGCACCAGTCAGTGTCCTCCCCTTGCTACCTGCATGCAGCATGCTGTGTAGTACTTCAAATTACCAGTGTCATGGCAACCAACTACTATAAATCCCTACATCATGTGGGCTTGGTCCATTTACCTTTCCTGTATGATGGACATCCTTCCTGTGTGTGGGCATCAATGTTACAGACAGCAGGTAGCAATACCTCTTACAGGAGAAACTGCACACTCAGGCCAGCTACATATCTGTAGGAGGTTGCAGAACTACAAACAGAGTGTGAGTAGAATTGTTGTATGCATTGTATAGCACTGGTGTTACAGGGTCTGTGTGTATATACTAGTTTAACTTGGAATGCAATCTGTCTGCATAGCTTTCAACTGTGGGCCTATCCTCTTCATGGCCAGAGGTGTGCCTATTATGCTTTGTCTGTTTACCACACAGGTCTTGTGTCAGATATATCACTGGCAGTGTGTGTGTGTTGAGTGCTATCAGTACATGGCTAGATCCATTTATGTTTCTAACTTCATATTCCTGACTAAGGGTATGTTGCAGATTATCCTGTAACACCTGCGACTTGCTTAGTGTATGACAACAGTTTTACACATATGGGCCTGTGTTCCAGCCTCTGTCCTCCACCTACATACCAGGCTTTGCACATATGACATGCTGTCAGGGTTGTTCTGTAGTGGGCTGTGAGTATGTCATGCTGCCATTCCTGCCATCAGTCCACTGGTGTTGTCTCCCCCACACATACTGTGGGGTTGGGGCCATATATGTGTGCCCTTATGCACTCCAGAGGCCAGTGTATGTAACATTGGTATATGGCCCTGTATTATTGAGTCTGGGGGGATGTACAATAACTAACCTAGGCTGTTACAACATGTGGGCGTATCAGGGGTAAGCTGGCTTAAGGTATCTGGATGTACATTACCATACAATCCACTTTGGGTAAATGCAGGCCTACTGCCTCCTGCCATACAGACTGTTCTGTTTGTCAGTGTGATTGTGATAGTGTCAGTTATGCTTTGTTATGTAACAGTTACATCCCATTGTGTCAACTGAGGTCTTTACCCCCTAGGGATTGTGTACAGAGTATATATTGAAACTGCTGAACTATACATCTGCATTACTTGCTGTTGATTGTTTGGTATCCTGTGGCCCACTCTGTCTTTGCTATTGTACTACTTAAAGGCCTTGGCCTGGACAGCAACATATGTCAACCTTTCCAGACTACTGTATTAGTATAACTGTTTCACAGTTGCATTACTCTGTTTATATGGATGTCAGTGTCTAAACAGCTATATGACATGGCATATACAACTTTAATAGTACATAAATAAAGCTTTCCTATGTATGCAAACCTGTGTATGCAAACCTGTGTGTGATGTTATATCCTTTGACCTGTCTATGGGTATATATTGCAGGCAATGATTGTCATTTGTATGGGAGGCTCATACAGTGTCCAGTTGGTAAAGTGGTAACTGTAGGCATAGTGGCTGTTCCATATTGTGTGCACCTTCCACATATGTATCCTATACATATCTCTGCATGTGTATGTGTAGTTTTATATATATATATATATATATATATATATATATATATATATATATATATATATATATATATATATATATATATATATATATATATATATATATATATATATATATATATATATAAATATATATATATATATATCTGTATCTGCATTAATGTGTATGTGCATATGTATCATAGGGATGCTGATTGCTTCCACATTGTACATTCCCTATGGGAACCAGACTGTACTGAATGATATGTTACTGATATCAGCCTGCCATCATACAGGTGGGATGGAAATACTGTTAACATCTTGTGCCTATGTCGTGTCAGGTCCTAGTTATGGGATCTGCAACAGTTGGTAGTGTATTGCAGGGCAGACTTGTTTGGCTGTGGAGGGGAATACCTATTCATACAAGACGTATGTTGCTTGGAGTCTCTCAACCCCATTAACGGTGTATGTGGACATATATGTTTTTGCTATGTTCCCATTTTTATCTACAGATGTATGTCCATATATACCTATATATATATATATATATATATATATATATATATATATATATATATATATATATATATATATATATATATATATATATATATATATATATATATATATATATATATATATATATATATATATATATATATATATATATATATATATATATATATATATATATATATATATATATATATGTATATATATATATATGTATATATATATATATATATATATATATATATATATATATATATATATATATATATATATATATAGATGTATATATATATGTATATATATATATATATATATATATATATATATATATATATATATATATATATAGCGACATATATAGATATGTTATATCCATTTAGATATTAATATATATACACAAACACACACACACACGCACACACACCTACATCTACATGTTAAAATACATTCCCTGTACTGTTGAATGTGACTGGACTGGATGATATGTTTGTGAAAACATCAGGGCTATGTATATTTGACATGGTGTAGTGGTAAATCACTTTGACTATGGTGTGCAGGGTGTTGGGTCTGAGCCTTGCAGATGCTGTTTATTTTGTTGCTGGGCAGAACAAGGGCCGTTGGATACAGAGTGATTAAGGCAGTTTTAAGCAGTTGTAGGCGGGTTTGCGCTGAGGTAAGCAATGCTAACTTCCGGTTACAGTTTCTTACACTCAGTAAGCTTTTCAATTGCTTAACCTGTGTAGGCATTGCTTACCCCCATGCAAACAGGCTTAAACCCGCTTACTGCTGCTTAAAAGTGCTTTCTCCCACTTACCCCTGTGCTAATTTCTTTAAAGAAAAGAAAAAAGGGTTGATAGGAAAGTGGTGAAAAAGGGGCACAAAGAGGGAAATACAGTAGGGAAAATAGCTAGGGATGTGTAGGACAGGTGTAGGGAAGGTCTATAGCTGCCCGTTCCTTCTACAGCAACAGCTGTGAATATACACTGAATTTGGAGGTAGATTTGGACACTGAAACCCCTGAGAGAGGGGTGAGGACAACAATAATATGTTGTGATGCCTATTAGACCAGATTACATGTGCAGTGGACATGTGAGTGAAATGGATAGCTATGTATTGGGCGAGATTTTTTTTGGGAACAGATTGCCTTTTTCTTTTCAGGTGAGAGTGGGATGTTGGGGAAGGATAGTAGGTATATTTGGAGAGGTAGGTTGGGTAGGTTAACAGACAAGACAAGATGCATACAGGGGCGGTATATTACACATTTGGGGGTAGACACCGTGATGGGGAGGGGTGTTGGGAAATTGGAAGCCCATGAGCCCCCTAGTGGAAACAGTGGGACTGAGGTCTCCACCCATGGGCAGTCACCACTGCACCTTCACAGCCCCAAAGGCGGCTGTGCTGGGGGCTGAGTCACAGAGCCAGGCCGACCCTCTAGTTGCAACACATAGGTTCATAGGTTGATACTAGGCCATCTGCCTTAGGGCATTTCCAAGCCTAGCCAGAGTGTGTTTGGCTTTCGCCACCCTTCTTAGATTAGTTGACTGTGCCTCTGTATAGTAGGTCACAGAAGATAGCCCATTTAAGGTTAGTTTACCGTGCCTCTGTCTAGCAGTAACACAGAAGAGATCCCGGGGTAAATTTACGATCTCCCATCCAAACGTCAAGATTCTTCTTGAAGAGGGTCATTGAGGGGCTCTGTCTGACATGGATTGGGATTTTGTTCCAGAGTGAGGAGAGCCTCTGGGATATGAATCTGTCCATCCAGCATGTTCTATTTATTTCTGTGCTGAGGTTGAAGTCACTGGAGTGTGTAGTTCTCATGGATTTGGATTTCTTGAGGTGAAGCATGTCCATTAATTCTGGGTTGGACATGGCTTTATACATCAGGCACAGATCGCCTCTGAGTAGGCGGTAAGCAACTGAGTTGAGCTGGAGTTTCTTTAGCCTAACTGCGTAGGGCATCTGTTTGAGTCCCTTGATCCTCTTGGTGAGGTACTTTTGGGGTCTTTATAGTTGTAGCAGGTGTCGGGTAAGGTACATCCCAAATGGGGCATTGAATTCAATTATGGGCCTGATGAGTGATGAGTAGAGGGGCACAATAACCTCTCTTGATCTAGGTGTGAACCCCTTCGTGATAAGGTGGGCTATATAGAATGTCTTTCTAACCACTTTGGCAATGTGATGGTCATGGCCCTCGAGCTGGCATAGCAGATCTCCAACCTCCCTGCAGAGCTCGCTACCCACCACAACCTGGACCTGGCGACAGGTGACAGGTTCCTGTCTGCACCCACTCCCAGGGGGGGGGGGAATCAGCCCCATCCCCTGAAATGGTTTCACCCAAAGATGGTGCAGGACTAAAGCATGAGGAGGTCCCGTGTTTGGCCCCAGATGTGCTGGTGTATGGTGCCATGGCCATCTGAGGAGGGGCAGGTGGGTCCGCTGGGACCAGCCTTCCCAAACGTGCTATGGTGTTTAAATTTTATCATCATATGTGGGTTAGTAATAGTCCACACATTCCAGGGTTAGGTATAACAGCATGCATAGATATTCCCATTAACCCAGACACCAGATATGTAACAGTTGCATAGCAAATGGAACACATGCATATATGGGACCACAGTGGAAATAACAAAAGCATTCAGATACATTGATGGCACCATGCCACCAGTGTTGGAATATTTCAATATAGCACATGCATGGAAACAGATTTAAATAATTATCAACCAATAGGACATAATCAGAACAGTGAAGTCATTCCATACCAGTAGAGGTGGGTCTGTAGTTTATTGTTGGAGACATGGTGGTGGGGGAAAGATGTCAATTAACAACTAGTATATTCCTGTAGCCCACATTACTTTCATAGTCAGTGCTGTTATCTGTACCTTACAAGTATTACTACATTACCCTATAGCCTTAGTTTGGACAGTGATATGGCTGTCACCATCTTTATACGTGTACTGGTTTTACCTGCAGTATACACCTCTTACCTGGTATATCTGTGGAGGAAATGTTTGTTAACACTAACTAACTATTTTTACACATACTCCCAGATTCTGGGTTGATGTTGTGCACATAGCTGTCCATCTCTTTCTGCACAGACTCTGGCCATGTCTTGTCCACATGCAGGACATATCTAGACTATTGCCCTCTTCAACTTTAGTGACTTACCACACTCTTATACAGGCTTTCCTACACAGTTATATTATGTGGCACAGTGTGGGTGACAGTGATTAGTGATACCTTATTATTCAGAGCAACTGCAACACTCACAATTCTGTACAATATCAGAGTAAACAGTACCAGTACAGTGTATCAAGGTTTTTATTTCTCTGCACAGTGTTCGAATCCGACATACCTCTGGGAGTAATGTTTGTTAGCACTACCTGAATGTTGCCACACAAAGTACCATATTACACATTAGTATTATGCACATACATCTCACTCTGTTACTGTACACACACTGGCCACAGCTTGACAACATGGGGTGTAAATGGGACATACGTGGCTTCTTACTCTCATAAGGGTTTGGGGAGTTGCTAGTGTGCAAGCTTTGTTCTCATAGATGAGTGTCAATCAGTTGTATTTCCTGTTTGCTGCCTATACGTCTGGGATCATCCCACTGATTTCCCAAGGGGACAGGTTGACAGGCAGCAGATATAGGCCACTTTACTGGACATTCTGGACGTATCTGTACAGTTGTGGCATATGATTCTGTATGCAGACTACTACCACTGCCAGGATTCGAACCATGGCTGTGTGTGTTAAAAATAAGACAGTTCACATCTCAGTTGCTTGCGCTATTTGGATTTTGTTGTCTGCCTTTTCACTGTTTTCTGTCTATGTGTCTCTCAGTTGTACTAAATGGCCTCTGGGAATTACACCAATCATATACAGGCATTCCTACACATTCTATTTATGGTGCAGTGTGGGTAACAGTGCTTAATACAACAGTACTATTACTTGATTGCAAATCTACATTACCATATGATACCAGTGTATATACGTGCAGTCCAGCAATTAGACCTTTATTGTCAGGCTATTACGCTTTTATTTACATACAAACTATATGAGACTCTTCCTGTCATATTCTCCTGTGTATGCAGTACTTGCCTTAAACAATACAGGTTTTATACAGGCAATTACTTTACTAATACTTTAGATTTATTTCCTATGACAGTAGATGCAAGAGTATTACTGACCTGCCTCACATCACAACCTCTCCAGGCAACTTCCGTGGGCCTCCTGGTTCATGGCCTGTTCACTTGCAGCTGTGGAGGACATAAGAGGAATATTTAGCCATACCTATCCATGATATACATGAGCTGACAACTATTACACACATAGTGGAGTGATACTTACAGCTGGGGCAGCCCCTGCCTTTCTAGCCTCTTGGATCCACTGCTTCCACCTTATATTGGGAATCCTGGTACTGGCCTTGCAGCAGACTCTGCTCATGGTCTTTGACAAGGAGTCCTGCCATGACTCTGGAATCCTGGATGCACCAGCGCTGCACCAGAAGTGCACACCTTCTCCCCTTTCTGCCATTGTGCCTGCAAGGTGAAGCTACAACCAGTTATGATATGTATTCCCACCTGTTGGGTTGAAGTAGGGCCGATTTCCTGCACTTTTCTATGATTGGCCAGTTTTGAAAAGGCTAGGTTATGGGCAAACCTGCTTACCTAAGGTTCTCATTGTTTAAAGGGGTATACCACTGGGCACATTGAGTTAGCTGGCCTACACATTGCTTACATCTCCTAAGCTGGCCTGTGCAATGCTTAGTGTTGCTTACATTACACTTTGCATTGTATTTTCATTTTGGGATTGCTTTCTTATTCATTACATCTTATATATGCCTGGTATCCATGATTCATGTGTACGTACACTGTATGGGGTCCTTGTGTTTTATTGAGGAGTTCAACACTCTATTACAATTACACCTCACATCTGGACTTACTGCTGTACTCCAGTTCACATATTTATGTTACGTAGTAGGTTATAGAACATATGACTGTATACTGATTCCTTTCACAGGTTCAGTTTGATTTTACTATAGTGAGGACTTGTTTGGTAATGCCTCATTCTTCTGTACTTCTGTGATGGCTTGGTGGTTAACTACTGTGACTATCGTATATAGAGTCCTGGGTTCAAGACCTGCAAGGTTGTTTATTTTGTTGCTGGGCAGAACAAGGGCTGTTGGATAGAGAGTGATTAAGGCACTTTTGAGCAGTTGTAAGTGGGTTTGCTCGGGTTTGCATGAGGGTAAGCAATGCTAACCTCCGGTTAAATATGCTTACAGAGAGTTAGCTTCAACATTGCTTAACCTGTGCGCGCATTGCTTACCCCCATGCAAATGAGCTTAAACTCACTTACTAGTGCTTAAATATGCTTACTACTGCTTATTGGTGTTTACACTTGCTTACTAGTGCTTACTCCTGCTTACAATTGCACTGATTTAGACAGTAATATCTAGTGGTTCTTGGGAAGGTGGGGGATTTGGAAGCTGTATGGAGTTGTCATTCATTACGCATTTTACATTCCATTTGTATCCATGATTCCTGTGTACATATACTGTATGGGGGTCTATATCAGTTGAGCAAAAACCCTAATACGTGAATACATATACATCGAACCGTATTGCACAAAGTACGTAAACCTTGAACGTCCAAAAGTGGGAATTCTGAAATGTCGATTTGTTTTGGTTGGCCCGTCTGTGGTATAGCTCCGTAAGGTAAGTGTGTGATGGATAGGACTTTAGGGTTAGGATTTGGGTTAAGGTAAGTGCATACATAAAAACGTGAATCAACGGCTTACTTCTCCACACAATACCAATAAAACTCAAAACAAGAAGTAATGAGGAGAAAATAAAATATATTCCACCAAATGAACACTTTATTGATAAATAAACACAATGAGTTTTTAATTTTAAGTTAGGAAGAATCAAACAATATCATTTATAGATAACATTATTTGGATTTTAATAATCTAATAGTATTTATAGAAACACAAATTAAAATGTTTTATGGTTTTAAGAGGTGAAATAAATTAATGAGATATTTAAGTAATTTTATGAGACATCTGATTTGTTAATTGTTAACTATGGTTAGCGAGGATTGGTTTGTGAATTTTTAAATGTATATAAAAGTGTAAAATGGATATGTAACCAGTGTTTAATCTGATGAAGTCTACATAGACAAAAACGCGGATTTATCAATAAAGCGTTCATTTGGTGGAATATATTTTATTTTCTCCTCATTACTTTTTGTTTTGAGTTTTATAAGTGCATACATAGGTAATGTATGTAAGATTTAATGTAGTGTTAGATGTAGGTTTTTTTTTAAGTGTATGTATGTGTGTTATTTATTTTATTTGGATGTATGTCTGTAGGGGAAGAGTGCAGTAGTTATGGACCTTAGGATTAGGGAGGGGCTAAGGACAGTGCATAGATAGTTGTGTATGTGGGGTTCAGTGTAGTGTTGGAAGTAGGATTTTGTTAAATGTATGTATGTGGATTATTTATTTTGTTTGCGTGTATGTTTGTAGGGTTTGGTTAGTGTATGTATTTGGTTTATTTATTTTGTTTGGGTAGGTGCTAAGTAGTGGGTGGTGGGGTTGGCTGACTATGATAGTTCAATATTTTATTTTTGCAGTTTAGTGGGTTTGTGATTTTTGCGGTTCGAGGTATAGGGGTCGATATTTAGGTATTCGCGTAAAGGGGTTTTCCCTCAACTGATAAAAACCCCTGTATGGGGCACATGTGCTTATCTGTGAACTTTGCAACGTTATGACACTGACACCTCACAGTTGTATTTAATGCAGTACCCAAGTTCACAAATATATGTTATTTAGTAGGTTATGCAACTAAAATATTGGTCATAACATGATTTGCCATGAAAAATGGAATGTGCTGCAGTGGGACTCAATCCGGGAATGCCTGCTCATAAGGAGAATGCTCTGCCCACTACACTATTGCTATACAGCTTCATTTGCATATATCTTCCTTGTTATCCTCTTCAGCCATTTAAGCCACATTAAGTGTAGCTACTCGATGGGCACACCTGTGCACCTACAGTTAGCTTTAATCGGATTCATAATAAAAAAAAAATAGGTTTGTTTATTTGATTTGTATTTACTATTGCTGTTGTACACATGTGGGAATGTTTCTGGAGATATGCGGACACCTATGAGCAGTCTCACTCATTCCTTTGATCTTTCTGCTGTTCTTCATTGCGGGGGTGTATATATTCTGAAAGCTCTGCCCCCAGACATACCCCCTGCACTCTTACACGGTACATGTATGATTAGGAGCTCAGGCAGTGCGCCTTCATTAATATGCATGGCGAGCTGCCATTCTGCTCCTAAACGGCTGCTTCCCTGCAGGACTAAACTAGTCCTGCATGGAAGATTAGTAAATCCAGGGGATAGTTTTTATGTTTGGGAATATTGCTGATCTTTGTCTGCATTTTATTTTGAATTGAAGTTTTTTTTTTTTATTTAAGGTTTGGTTACTTCCATTTTTTATCTTTTTCTTGTATCACATTTGTTTTGTTTTATGTTTTTTGTTCCGTTGGAAGTTTAAGAGGTCTTGGCTAGGGTCATTTAGACAAGTTAGCAAATATTTCCTTTACAAACAGTAAATAGCATCAACGAATTAATGGGAGGAGCTGAGAAATAGCATTCCTCATTTAGCTAGAAATATTTGGAGACATTTCTATTTAACTGGAGTACTTGTTTGGCTGGCTTACTGTACTCTGAATATTGCTGATATCTGTCTGCAATTTGAATTGAAGTTTTTCATTTAAGGTTTGCGTACTTCTATTTTTTATCTTTTTCTTTTATCACTTTGGTTTTTAAGTTTTCTGTTCTGTTAGAGTTTTAAGAGGTCATGGCTAGGGTCAGTTAGAAAAGTTAGCAAATAATTCCTTTGCAAACAGTGAATAACATTAGATATTTGGGGGAGCTGAAAAATAGCATTCCTCATTTAGCTAGAAATATTTGGAGGCATCTCTGTTTAGTTGGAGTGCTTGTCTGGCTTGCTTGTTGTACTCTGGCTGAATATTATTGATCTCTATCTGCATTTTATTTTTCCTACCCACTTGCCCATCTGTTTTATTCTTAAACTCGGTGGCTTTTGAGTTGTCTGCCTCTACTGTAAGTCTGATTTTGGACACTCCTCCCAGTCCCATCTCATCAGCTCATTCCACAGTGTATGATGAGATAAGTTGGGAAGGTCCACCCCATAGTTTCTTAACCTTGAATTATTTTCTGTTTCCTCCCTTCCCACTTAACTTAAAAAATGCACTTTATTTAGCTGCTTTTACTGTATTTGTGTTTCTTCCTACTTTACTACTTTATTTTGCTTTTGCTGCTTGTTCTTAAAGTTTTCAATTGCACTTATACTTCTGCCTTTATTACTGCTTGTTAGTAGCCCAATTACATTATGGCTGTTATTCTAAGCCTCTTTATTTTGGTTAAAGAACTTCGGTTTTAGGCCAGTGGTTTTACATCAAGAAGGTTTGTAGTCTACACTCTTGTGGCAGGAGATGTAGCTTACATGCTCCTAAGTTGGGAATTGCTGGTTGAAGGCTTATTGTGTATATTATTCTGAAAGTGTCTTAGTTCTGGTTTAAGTGCTTGGGCTCCAAACCAGTTATTTTACATTAAGACGATTTGTGGTCTAGACTCTTATGCCAGGAGATTGTAGTCTACAGCCTTCTAAGCTTAGAATTGCTGGTGAAGGCTTATTGTATCTGTTATTCTAAGTGTATTTGTTTTGGTTTAAGCATTTTGGTTCCAGACCAGTTATTTCACACAAGGAAGGTTTGTGGTCTGCACTCTTGTGGGAATATTCTACTGAATTGCTGCTTTATTTAAACTCTTTATTTTTTTGCTGTTGTGTTGGGGATTGCTGGAATAAGGCTCAGTCATGGGCTTTCCCTTTGGCTACTTTGTTTTAACATCATTTAACTTCACTTGTATTTAAGCGTCATATTTATGCAGGTTTGCACTTAGATTACTGGAGCTGCTCAGAGATTCCACTGCTGCTTTGCAAGCAAATCAGGTGTGCATTGTAAAGCATTGATACACTTTTCTTCCTCTAGTAATCCACAGAATATCTGCTTTTTGTTAGTTTTACAACAAAACCTGGTCCATCTAGCCCACTCCCCACTAGTTACTACAGTATATACCTGCCATAATGGATGGACAGTTTCCCACCATTTCTCCAGCTAGCCTGATTGACATGGGCATTCTGAGGCAATGTAGCAATTGCCTCATGTATACTGGCAACCAGTTACTCCTAAAACAAACAAAACTATGAATTTGGAATCAATTCTCTCACATAACAACAAACCAGATATCAAACAGGTTGTCAACACACACACTTCACCTCTTGCTCATAACACGCTCACAACAAATAAACCCACATACACAGAGGTACTCGCTAGAAGCCTACCTAAAGATTAGAGACCTCCCAAGCAGAAACCTACTGCAAACACTGCAGACCCAACAGAATCCAGTATACATAATAATACACACAAAAGTATCTCAGCCAATAAGCCTCTAAGTCAAAAGACCTCAAAACTAAATGTCTTGTTGATAGATGGCTCCATAGTGAGACACACAGATGTCCCCCACACCAGGCTGGACAAGTTGAAGGTCATGGTCAGCTGCCTGTCAGATGCCAGGATCCATCAGATCATGCACACATTCAAATCTCTTCAACAACAAGAACTGTTATGACTCTGTTATAGTCCATGTTGGAGTGGATGAGTTGAGATATACCTCACTGGACTATATGAAGAGAGACATGACTGAGCTCTCAGATTATGTGTCTCACGCAGGTATGTCCCTAGCCCTAAGCAGCATTTTATCTTCAACCAGGATGTTACCTCAATATAAACAAAAAATGATTGACTTCAACAACTGGCTTAGCTTCTGCTGTCAGTCCAGGGGGATTCAGTATCTGTCAACCTGGGAAGATATGGTTGACAGACCATGCTGATTTGTCAAAGATGGTCTTCACCTGTTGCATCTTGGCTTTCAGTTACTGGTAAATATACTTGCGGCCCCCATAGTGCCTTTTTTAGGCAATGTCATAATAACAAAATGTTTGATGTAAAATCCACTAGAAATGAACTCAAGGTTATGCTGCTTAATGCAAGGAGTCTTCATCAGAAACTGCACTGACTGGAAGCACTCTTTACCTTGGAAGATGTCAATATCTGTGTAGTCACAGATACATGATTCAAGGCCACAGGGGGCACTCCAGCTATGCAAGGCTACAATGCCTTCCACACATTCAGACCTCAAAATGAGCATGAAATAACCTAAGGTGGAGGTTCATCCACCTTCATTAAAGACAAATACACCTTAAGACTGGCCAAATAGTATGACCCCCTAGAGCTACTCCAAGTCCAGTTAACTGTAGGTAAAACCCTCTTCCATATAATTGTTAGCTATAGGTCACCCACCATGAACCATGAGATCCACTCTGCCTACCTGATCCTAATTGGGTAACTCACTATTCAGCCAGATACCTTGGTCATAGGTAATTTCAACTATCCTTTCCTTGATTGGGAGTCATATATGAGGACAAACATGCTTGTCCTAAGGTTGCTAGACTGTGTTAATGCAAATGCTCTGGAACAGAAAGTTTGAACCTCCACAATGGGCTTAAATGTCCTAGACTTAATACTCACCAACACAGGGGGCCTCTGCACTACCCCCTGTGTGTTGTCCTCCCTGGTAAATTATGGTGGACATCAAGCATAAATAAGTTATACAACAACAAGAAGAAGAAACTAATGTCTAAGAGTAAGAGGGAACTGACTCAGCAGAGGAAGAACCCTCCACAGCTTGAACAAGCAAATTATATATCTTGTAATTTCCTCTAAAGCCAATTATGAAGCTAATCTAGCATTTCTAGCTAAAGATAATCACAAGGCATTATTTAGTTAGTCAGAAATCTAAAAGGTAAGGCCCGACTTTGTGCCAAGCTAGTAGTGGACAGTACTGCTCATACTGACCCTGAGGACATCACCAACCTGTTAGCAGACAGATTTGGTGCAAACATCACCCCCCCCTGTCCCCACCAGACATACCCCAAAGCATACCTGTCACCAGTCCTCTACCTTCTATCTCTAAAGAGAAGGTCATATTTGCACTCTCCATGGCCAAAAACACAGACTCTATGGGACCAGATAACATCCCAGACTGCCTACTAAATGGTCTAAAACAGGAGCTAGGGAAACACTTGGCACTCTCTTCAACCACAGTATAAGTACTGTCTTTGTCCCAGCAGAGTGGAAAACAACAACAGTAATTACCTTGCACTAAGGGGGGGGGTCCATCAACCAACCCTGCAAACTATAGACCCATAAGCCTAACCAGCCTTATCGGCAAGGCCATGGAGAGAATCATCATGGACTTTATCAAACAAAGACATAGGTGACCTTCAAACTCTTGACCCAACCCAATTTGGCTTCATTAAGGCTAGGTCATGCTTATTAAACCTGTTGGGCTTCTTTGGGAATGTCACCAAATCACTTAATGAAGGCAAAACAGTACATACAACCTATCTAGACTTAGACAAGGCTATTGACACAACCCCTCCACTCATGCATCATTGAGAATGTCACCCAGCTGGGAATTAATCCATATGTCACTAGATGGGAAGCCAACTGGCTCACCATCAGGACACATACAGTCAAAGTTGGGGATTCCACATCTACCAGCAAATCAGTTACTAGTGTGTTCCACAGGGATCTGTGCTGGTCCCCCTACTGTTTGCAATCTATTTCTCAGAAGTTCAGGTGAAAACAGATGGCCTGTGGCTTATCAACTTCACTAATGACTGCAAATTGGATGCAATCACCGAGTCCCTCAACATGCTGATATACTACATAAAGGACTTACACAGACAAATGATTGGTGCCAAACCTATGGACTTAAACTAAATGCATTATCATCCTTTTTGGCAAAGGGAAGGTCCATGCAAATTACAATATTAACAGTACCCCCTTAACTCAAACCCTGTGGTGAGAGATTTGGGAATATAGGTTGATAGCAACCTTAACTTTGATCATCATGAGTCCACAGTGGTAAGCAAGGCCGTCTGTGTTGCACATCTTATAAGTAAGGGCATCACATCCAGAGGTAAGGATGTTATAACTTCTCTGTACTCATATCTCATCAGACCACTAATAGAGTTCAACACTCCCTTCTGTATATACCTCACCAGACACCTGCAGCAGCTGGAGAGACCTCAGAGGTTTCTGACCAAGAAAATCCAGGGCCTTCAACACATGACCAACCTGAACAGATTGAAGGCACTGTCACTGTACTCTGTATCTTACAGGCTACTGAGAGGTGACTTGTACTTGGCCTATATAGTAGTCTCGGATTCGGCCCTAATGGAAATCCTGCGCATCCACAAGTCAAATGGAACAAGATTCACTTGGTCTAGGGATTTTAACATAGAGTGCAACATTAACAAGACATGCTAGAGAGACAGATATGTCTCCCAGAGATTGCCACTCCTCTGGAACAAACTCCCAATTCATGTAAAAAAGAGCTCCTCAATGATCCTATTTAAGTGTAACTTAGACAACTGGATGAGACACCATAAATTTACCCTAGGGTGTCACCTATATCCCTCTTATATAAGGGCAGTCAATGCTGATCATAGACTCATGCTGCAAATATAGACTATACAGCTTGGTCAATAACGGAACAAGGGTATAACATGACTAGGCTTATAATGGCCATAGTGCCAATAGCCTAGTAACCTCCTATGAACCTATGAAGGAGATTGGTATTGCCTTATGAGAAACAATAAAAAAGTGCAGCTGTAAAGTTAATGCATGAGATAATGGGCTGTCATAATCTTTTCTTAGGACCTTACATAAGGCTAGCTTATCACATAGGTAAATCATCCACTGAGATAATTTTTTTTAGTACTGATTACATTTCTTTAATGTATTCTGTTCTTATTCATTTGAATATAACTTTGTATATGGCTTCGGTTTTTGAGCGTGTTAGCAATGTATCTAGTTTAACAGTTGGTAAATATATTAAAAAGTTAAATGGGTGGAATGAAAAATAATAGAATGGCAAGGTATGTTGAATTTGTTATGAAAACAAATATTCACTTTAATTGACTTTGAAAACTGGTCACAGTAGTGACTATAAAGCGAAATGTAAAACTGTATTTTGTTCTGTAAAAAAACAACTTCTTGATAAAAAAAGAGAATAAGTAATTCTCTCCTTGGAAGAATTATAAAACTTCCTTACAGCCTGTAAACTCTGATGCTTGGCTAGAAAGTGAGAATGTTTTAGAAACACAGCTGCTAGAATATTTTTGTTGGCAAAGCAACACTAAGTTATTCAAAGATCTAAACAATACATTTCTCCCTTTTTTAATAAGAAGTTAAAAAACTTAATTATTGCTAGGGTTGCCTAATACTGATAGGATTGTGGCCACCACCCACTGTGAAATAATGTAGATAGTGGATATTTATGTTTAAACTTTGTTCTCCACCTCTGAATCTGTAACAAAAAGGAATATCCCCCAAATTTCTGCATATGAAATTAAGGTATTAGATGGTCACATAACTTTGGCAGAATAAGAGTCTCCCCAGGATTTAATAATCTTCCGTGTAAGACTGCATTAGTCTTACACTGAAACGCCAGTCTAAGACTATGACGGCAGCACGCCATGCATATTAATGAGGGCACGCTGCCTCAACTCTAAAGCTTACACGGAGCATGGACGAGTGTAGGGGGTGTGTTGGACTGTCAAGCAGTCCAAAAATCCACGCCCCTGCAATTTTGAAACTCAGTAAATGTCGAGTTACATGAATGAGTAAGCTCACATATGTACATTCTAACACTACACTCCCCCATGTAGTAAACCCTGTACAAATATAAAAAGTAAAATAAATGTTTTTTTTTTTTTCATTTCCGATATAGTTGCCCATATTTGCGAGTGTTTGTGTGGGTTTGCCCATTGCTTAGCTACAGTTAGCAGTTTAGACACTGAAGAGGATAATAAGAAAAATATATGCAAATTAAGTGAAATAGTGATAACGTAGAGGTTAGAGCCTTCGCACAAAGAGGAGGCATTCCCAGTTCGAGTCCCACCACTACACGTTCCATTTTCTGTTGGAAATCTGTATGCAAAAGTATTTCCTAACATTTATTATTTAAAGTTTTGTAAAAAGCATTGAAATGTTATATTCAGTAGTGAACCAATTTCACATATTTATATATATATATATATATATATATATATATATATATATATAGGAAGGTGAAATGGTTATGCATACTGATGCATGAATAACTTATTTTAAGCAATGTAAAGCACTGCTAAGCATATTTTTCCAGTATTGAGCATATTTATATTTAATTGCTTGTAGATGAGCACTGCGTTAACTAGCGCAATGTCTTTGCGCAGAGCTGTGCATCGCACTAACTGGCGCAACGTCAGGCGTCAGGCAACGTCAAGCAACACTGAACAAATTTGGGCAAAGATAAGCAAAGTCGGCTAAACATGGTCACATCTTCTTTACTGTACCTTAACCATTCAGGTCTGGCCAGTAGGAAAATAAAAAGCAGGGACAGGGCTCGAACTCAGGATACTGTGCACTATAGTCACAGTACATAACCACTAAGCCATGACAGCATTTCATAACCATGCACTTTCAACAGACACATATCTATCAAAGGAATATTAAATATTGCTAACATCAGCTAAGCAGGTGTGCCTACAGCTGAGTTTTTTAAAAACTGGCCAATCACAAATAAGTGCGGGAAATGAGGCATATTTAAGCTCCACAGGCGGGAATACTTGCCATAACTGGTTGTAGCTCTGTTCTGCAGTCAGCATGGACAGTGTTGGAGAAGGCACTTGATTTTGAGCGCAACGTTGGGGCATTGAGGAGCCCAAAGTAATGGTTTGGCTCCTTGTCCACAATCATGAGGAAAGACTCCTGTGGGGCCAGTACCAGGGCACCCAATACAAAACGGAGGCCTGGAACTGTCTAGCTTGTGATGTCACCAGTGCCGCTGGCATTCCTCGGACTGGTGAGCAGGTCAGGCACCATTACTCTGACCTGAAGTCATGTAAGGAGGATCAACTGGACCAGTGGATCCAGGAGGCCTGTGGGATAGCAAATGCCCCAGTACTGAGTAAATAGCCATTGTATTAAGTAGTTAAGAATTGCTATGCTTGTCTATACTATGGATAGGTATGTCTCAATATCACTGCATTTACTTCACAGCTGCAGGTGTCCGGGCTATGAATCAGCAAGTCCATGAAGATAGGCTGCAAAGGCTGCGTCATCAGGCAGGTTAGTAATTATTCTGCATGTACTGTTATATAAAATAAATGAGAGAGCCTTCAAAAAAGTGTTTTAACCCAATAAATAAAGTTGTAATAATTCATTAATAAAAGTATAATTCCTGGAGTGCGTCTGTGTGATTTTCTTTGATATGTTGTTGTACTGTTGCATTTTAGAAATAGTACTGTTGTATTAAGCAGTGTTAACCCACACTTGGGTAGGCCCATATAAAGTGGATGAAGGGAGTGCCAGTAGCTTTTATGCATATTTACACCCCTCAAATGTTGGTTCATGCCCAGCATGTACAGGTTAATCTGGCACATGAGTGGCTTGGTATTGTGTTCCCCAGAAATGTCAGTGTGCTGCCAGAAATGTAGGGAGCTGTTAACATATAACTGATAATTTCACCTGAACATATCTAGATAATTATATGAAAGTAGAGCTGTCAGTGTACCATCTCAGCAGTAGTGTGTGTGAACAACTCTCAAAATATGTAGCAGTAACATCTGCACCCTGGACAGTTTGTATGTCAGATACAGCTCATGTATATAATGATCTAGAAAAATCCAATTGAACAATATAAGGACATTGGGTAGTGTAATAATACATGTAAGGGACATATAACTGCAGTTAATAGGAATGTAGTGTAAACTAAAAGGATATATAAGTTGTTAATTGAGCTATCTTTTTTCACCCTACTGTATGTGCATAAAAATGCAATTCCACACCTCAATGGGTATGTCTAATCTCAAAACATTTGTTGGGACATATGTCCTATTGGTTTATAAATATTTGCATTTATTTATATGCATGTGCCCTGTTCATATAGCACAATATTGGTGGCCTGTTGCCATCAATTAAACCTGCATGCTGTTGTAATGTCCACTATTGTTCTATATATGCATGTGTTATGCTTGCTTTTCAGCTGTTGAAACTCTGGTGTGTTGGGTTAATGGGAATACTTCTGCATGCTGTTATAACTAACTGGGAATGCTGTTGACTGTTATTATCTCATATCTTTATTAAATTCTCCAAAATATAGTTTGTATGGGAAGGCCAGTCCCAGCGGACCCACCTGTCCCACCTTAGCTGGCCATGGCACCTGGCACCAGCAGGTCCGGTGCCCAGCCTGGGACCTCCTCCTCCATTGGCCCAGTGCCACCTTCTGGTGGAAGTGCTGCAGGGGATGGGGCTCACCCCCCCATGCAAGTGTGGGCAGGGGCTGTGGTGCGTAGAAAGATCGAGCGTTCTGTTGCAGAACCTCTACACCAGCTTGAGGCACGAGTGTCACAACTCCCTGGTCAGCCTGCCCCTCCTACACAGCCCCCAGCACAGCCACCCTCTGGGCTGTGAAGGTGCAGTGGTGACTGCCCATGGGTGGGGATCTCAGTTCCACTGTTGCCATCTGTGGGCTCATGGGCTTGCGATTTCCAAACAACCCTCCCCGTCAGTGGTGTTCACCCACCAGATGTGTCATATTCCGCCCCTGTATGCGTCTTGTTTGTCTTGTCTGTTTACCTCCCCAACCTACCTCCCCAAATATACCTACTTCCCCTACCCACATTCCACTCTCACCTGAAAAAAAAAAGGGCAATCAGCTCCCAAAAAAAAAAATTATGCCCCATACATAGCTACCCATTTTGCACACATGTCCCCTGGACACATAAAATGTAATTTAATTGGCATTACAACATACTTGTTGTCCTCGCCCCCCTCCTCTCAGGGGTTGAAGGTTTCATATTTATCTCCAAATTTATTCCATATGCACAGCTGTTGCTGTTAAAGAAATGGGCAGCTATGGACCTTCCCTATACCTGTCCTGCACATCCCGAGCTATTTTCCCCTACTGTCTTTCCATATTTGTGTCCCTTTTTCACCACTTTCCTATCTCCCCATTTTTCTTTTCTTTCAAAGACATGAGCGCGGGGGTTAGCGAGAGTAAGCACTATTAAGCAGTAGTTAGCGGGCTTGTGCGAGTGTGCGCTTGTTTGCGCTTAGCTAAGCATTGCTAAGCATCACGCAAACCCACTCAAACCCACTTACAACTGCTTAAAAGTGCCTTAGTCACTCTGTATGTGAGGGCCCTTGTTCTGCTCAGCAGCAAAATAACACACCTCTGTCAGTCTCGAACCCCAGACCTTGGACACACTACACTGCATGAAGTACCACTAAACCACAGTAGATATACAACAAGTTGGTGCTGAAATAAATATATCATGCATCAGAATGAGTGAATGTAAAGAAAAAATAGGAATGCCATACCACACAACTTGTTCTGTTGATCTTTACCAACAGTTGTTGTGGGATTTTATTACATGACTGTGATAAGAGAAGCAGCCATTAATGCAGGAAATGTTACACCATCACTTTACAATCCCCACACAGTATCATAGCAGGGCAAACACTGGCATATCTGTTTAGGGCGAGGCCATACCTCCCAACTGTCCCTAATTTTCAGGGATGTCCCTGATTTTGAAAAAAAATTGAGCTCTGTCCCTCTGAATCCCCCCAAAAACTATTGACTTTGGCCAGAAAGGTGGTGAATTACATGTAATGAGTAATGACAATAATTAAGAGTTAGACACTTCTTTTACTTCAGAAAAAGTGTATTAATCCATATGCTCTGGTTCTCTCAAAGTCTCAACTTAATGCCACTAATATTTTAAAGGTGTCTCTGACTTTTTCTCTACTTTTCCCTGAGTCTGTTCAAATATCTACCTGAGTGTTTGAGAGGTCTGGCAGAGGCAGAAACACAGAGGCATATCAGCCTTTCTGCTGTTACACACTGTGCAAATAGCTTTGGAAGGAGTTCTGGAAGCATACCTTTATGTAGGAATACAACACTGAAATACAAAAGGATGTAGCCATGTACTGGTAGCAACCAACTGTAACCATGCCATTGCTCTAGTGCTGAAAAGACCTGTGTGGTGCACAGACAAAGAATAACAGGCTAATCCCTGTCTACCATGTGGATAGGTCCACAGTTGGGAGTTACGCAGACAGACTACTTGCCTTGATAAACTAACATGTACACAGCAACCCTGTAAGTCAAGCAAGATAAAATTCACACAATAATACGTACACTCCCTGTACTTCTGCACCCTACCCAAATGTAGAATATACCTGTGTGTGCAGGGCCTAGCAAGGATGTAGGTAAGCATACTCACAGTACTGAAATGTGTCCAGTTTTCTTGAACAGCTTGTGCTCATGTCAACACTAAAAAAGCACAAACTGTTTAGAACTGAGTAAATGAATACACTAAAAAAGCACAAACTGTTTAGAACTGAGTAAATGAATATTCACAGTATAGCAGTTCACAAACAATTCTTGTGCCAAAGGAATACATCTCAATAACTAGCTTTGTATGGCAGTTAATTGTAAAATTTGAAAAGAAAGTACATCCTCTCATGTATCTTGGGTTAGCATCTTGAGGGGTGAGTACATTTCTACACTGACAAGTGTGTACTGGAAGCAGCAACATTTAGGTTTGAGTAGAAAATGTAAATCACTGGCTACACCCCTGGCTTCTGATATAAGAACTATACCAACCTTCTGTCTTAAGAAATGATGTCCACAGCAAACAAGGATGATCTCCATATTGGAAAGCTGAAAGGGCCACACCTACATGAGTTAGCAATTTATAGTACTGGGTAGTTATGACAGTGATTACTGCAATTACTACACAGCAGGCTGCATGCAATTAGCAAATGGTGGCCACTAATTGGTGCAGTGGCCATCACATGCTCATGTGCAAATACCTACAAAAGCAGGCTGCAATCGCTGCCAACAAACTCAATCACTCTATTGCAGAGACTGACAGAGAGAGAGAGAGAGAGATACAGAGAAAAGGAAAAAGAAAAATAAATAATACCAAATCATACAAAGAAAAGGTATGTGACACATATGTATTTACTGGCATGTAGTAGATGTTTTTGAAGAGTAGTCTACATAATGTGAACCATTCATATGTGACAGCAGTACTTATCAATGCACAGATGTCCTGCTTAACTACTGCTATGGACAATACAGTGTGTACCTGTGGGCAGTGGGACATACCTGTGAAATGTGTATCTCAGCATTAAATTTCAAAGATCTGATCCATGTTATCTGTGTTCTGTACAGTAGTGTGGCCAATGGCTGTTGGGGGCATTAGTGCTGCCATTATATAAACATGGGTGTGATAGAGCAACACATGCATGATAGTCCTATTAAAGTGTAGCTTAGCATTGGCAACTGCTGTAGCAGTCTAGTATGCTTACCTAGCATTTGTAACTATATATACCCTGTGGCACCTGTTTGTGTTGCAGCAAGGCCCAACAGTTCAGCTGTGAGGTCCAGAGACTTACAACAGTGTGGACCTTGTGTGTGTATGCCACACACATATGGAGAAATATATATGTGTCATATATATATTCACATCTGTATAAGTGCATAGAGCAGGGGACATATTGCAACTGTTTGTGAAGGGTGGAGATATATATGTTGGTGAAGGTTAGTATGCACATATTTGTATGTAGGTTTGTGACAAATAAGACAGCATACAGTGCTGGTGTATGACATGTGGTGGTTAAACAGTGTGGGTGGTTTCTTCAGTTTGCAATGTTGAAGCCAGTGAGGCCTGCTAAAGCTACCTGGGCTGTGAACACTTTCAACACATTTATCACAAGACTATGCAATATTATTACATTACTGTACACCTCACATCCTTTGTATAATTGATATTCCCACTATGAAAGGATGAAAGGTGAAATGTATATGTGCCTACACATATATATATATATATATATATATATATATATATATATATATATATATGTACACCAATAGATGTGTATATGTATATACATATATATATATATATATATATATATAGAGAGAGAGAGAGAGAGAGTCATATATACTCATACACACCTACATCTACTTGTTGCAATAGATTCTCTGTACTGTTGACTGACTGTGATGGTCAATGTGTTTGTGAATACGTCAAATATATGTATTTGTGGGATAGCTTAGTGGGAAACTGTTTATGTCATGGTATTATGGGTCCTTGCTTTGATCCCAGCAAAAGCTGTGTATTCTGTTGCTAGGCAGAAAAAGTGCTATGGCATACAGTGTGATTAAGTCCCTTGGTTTTAACTGGGGTGTGTCATTGGAGGCTAAAGCACTACATCTATGATTATTGATTGGTACTGATGTTGAATCCAAATCCTGTGTGTACTGTAGTACTACTTGAAGTTCTGGGCCTGTACAGCAAAGTAAGGTGTATGTCCACATTGCTTGCATCCACTGTTTTGTGTGGTCTCTGTATTCATCACAGATTACATTCCTCAAGATTAAGGTTTTGCAAGTACTGACACACAGTACTGTATAGTACACATGTAAAGCTTATCTGGGTTGACACACCTTTGTGTCCTGTAATTATGTCTGATGTGTGTGTGGGTATGTCTGTAACATGTCCTCTGTCATATGTGTGGTAAAACATATAACTGCGTATCTAGCAACATTTATAGTGTACTACAGCAGTATGCGACCTATATTCCCAATTGTGTACATATTTTGGCCACGAGTTTGCCATTAACAAGTTGTGTGGTATAATAATAATACATTTACTTGACCTTACACTCATTGTGATGGATGGCATATTTCTTTACACATCAGCTTGATGTATATCTGCTGTGGCTAGGTGGTGCATTGTGTTGCATACAGTGTGCCAGGTACTCTTGGATAGTCTTATATAGTTATTTTATTTTGTTGTTGTGCAGAACATGGTTCATTAGATAGAGTGAGCCAGGCACTTTCAAGCGGTTGTGGGGTGAGCAGTGATAAGTGGTAGTTAAAGTGGTTCACTCTCAGTTAGCTAATAGGTTGCTATATATGGCAGTTCAGTGATATGTGTACTGTATAATGTTAAATGTGCCATATGACTTGCTCAGACATATTTTTTTCTTTATGTCTTCCAGGGATTATGGCACATCACAGAAATCCCAGCTATAGTAGTGCTGAAAATGAGATCATTACTAGCTGTATGATTCAGCACTACAGTCTAATGTTCTCACGAACCAGCCAGGACCAGCAGGAGCATACTGCAATGTGGCAAGATGTTGTCAGGAGGGTAAATGAGGTAGGCCTGCATAACCAGACATATGAGCAGGTACGCCACCACTGCAGTGATCTACTCAGACATGATCGTCAGCATGCTTCTGATGTGCAGAGACAACAGCTTGCAACAGGAGGTGGTGTTAATATCCATTTCCCCCTCACCAGAGTGGAGGAGCTGCTCCTGAGCCTCGTGGCACCTGCCAAACAACAACAGCAGCAGACATACACCATGATGGAGGTTGGAGCCACCCAGCAAGAACACATGGAGCATGCAGGCAACATGGCATATCTGTAGACTACTGTTATCTGTATTGGTAGATCATACATATGTGAGATGTGGAGTGTGTAGTTAGAAGATGTGGAACCTATTGTTGTGCAACACTGATAATTTGGAACATAATCTGTAGGCCTGTGAATGTAAACTCATGTTCTACTGTAAGATTGCAAACACACAGTAGCAATGCCACAGTTGTGGCCACTGACAAACTGTCTCATCTCTATGTAGGTCCCTCTGGGGTGACATCAAGACAGCAGACAGATGCTGGTGAGTGTGTTCTACATGTATTATTGTAAATAAAAAGTGTATGTCATAGTTAAGGTGTAGGTCATGTGCACACCTACCCATAATGCATGCTGTGCATGTTTGGTGTAAGACCACGCACATCTCACTAATGTGATTAGCTGCCTTAAACACATGCAATACCCAGACCATCTAAAACAAATGTGGCTACAATGTAGTGACCATTGGATAGGCAAAGTTGATACTCAACATGCACATAACATACACAACTATGTCATACACACAGCATTTTAACATGCTACACATAAAGGATTCAAAAACCCTCTGTAAAGACGCACTCCAGTATCCAAAATCTCACCCACACATTACACATAATATACCTGAGGGGTAGAGGCCTATCATGGGGCATTTAAACACTCTGCAACACACTACACATTCATGTAAGGGAATGCTCCTTATTGGCCTCCTTACAAACCCATGTAACAACTGGTTGTGAAATGGTGAATATAGCCAAGGTAGTACAGTTCCGGTACAGCATGATTAGTGCTGGTTTGGGAAACATTTGTAGCCTTGAGTGACCACATGATGCTTCATAATGATCGCCTGTGGTACTATACCCCATCCAGTTATTGTAACCACAGTACTACACATAGCTTTCATTGCTATACACCTCAATGTTGTGTGTGTGCAAACATATACACCTCTAAACAATATGCATACCAATCACCATTTGCACAATTGAAACATATATGTCTTGTGATGCTATTGAGTGGCTAGGTCATATAATACACACTGGGTATGCGTGATGTTTAAATATGCAGTTGTGTTTTAGCATGCCATGTCATGGATGACACTGGCATGTCCACAATATGATCTACACTCACCATAACTACTGTACATTGGGTATGTGGACGAATGATATTCCATCAATTATACATGCACCACTGATGATGTTGTGTGAATACTCACCATGCATGTGCTAAAACTGTGTCCACAATTATTTGCTAAAGACAAAGAGGCTGTAATCAGCATTGGATGCCTATCTGACACACAGATACATATCTAGCCATGGTATGTACACCTGTTTGTTATAGTGCACAGTACATTACAGAGTTTTGAATACCTGCACAGCAATGTTGTGTCCATGTATGCATTAATTTCCAGGGGGAGGCCCATCACCTAATAACAAAAACACAAGCATCAAAGCCATGTATACTGTTAGTAACAAGGACTGTCTACACTTGCACTGCATGATGCTGAGCAACACATGCCCTGCATGCTGACATGTGTGATATGACTGTTTTGCTTGTGATACTGTACCCCACCATCACCTGCTATTGTGTATGTGCTGAGATTGCTGGTGTTGTGTGTGTGTGTGTGTGTGTGTGTGTGTGTGTGTGTGTGTGTGTGTGTATTTGTGTGTGTGCATGTGTGCATGTACGTATGTGCATGTGTGCATGTGCACATGTGTGCATGTGCAGGTGTGCATGTGCGCATATGGTCTGACATCATGTTCAGGTCTTAAAGTGTGTTTCCTCTTTTCCTCTCACAGGTGCTGAGATGGGACTGGTTCAGTACAGCAGGGAACCTGATGTCACTGAGACAGACAGTGATCATGAGGATAGGTGTGTTGAGGCACAGGCAGGTTTGTCAGGGTCTGTTGTTGGGCCACCAATTGACAGTACACAAGTCTCCACCCCATCCATGCACACAGTCATACTGCCTGTACATCCATCATCACCATTGCCCTTAGCTGAGGGACAGTGTACAGTTGGCAATGGCCAGGGCAGTGTGGTATCTATGGCACATATATCAGGACACAGCAGCCATAGCCAGATGTCTGGAATGGTACCACATAGGCAGATAGCCACGGATTCTCATCACAGCACTGTTGGTCATCATGCCCCTGGCAGACGTGCCACAACTCTTTCAACCACATGCATGTTCCAGGCTGTCATGGCATCATAGGCACCAATGGAGTGGTACACCAGACATGGACTAAGGGCACAGAGGGCTCATAACACCTCTGTAAATGACAGTATCCATGACCTAGCAGGTGCCATACGTAATTGCACTGAGGTCATTGATATACGTTGGGGTGAGACATTGGATGCCCTCCACAATGTCATGTTCATGTGTCAGGACAGTGCAGGATGGTTGAGATGTCAACATGGATGTATGCCAGCAACATCAGCAGCTGGAGGTCACCATGGACGTCCAACAAGTCACAGCCTCTCCCGTAGTGCCAGTACCAGCCCCAGCAATGTTGGGGGGGCTGTCCATAGACCGTCCTAGAAGACCACATGCACATGGCTCTGGCCAGTCCCAGCAGGGACCTGGCTCCAATGGACATATGTCAGACACTTTGGATAGTACCCAGTCTGGATTAGTACCTGATACTGTCTGTAGCAGCCCTGCCAGGCACAGGTTCCATATCCATGGCCAGAGAAGGAGATCTATAAAACCTGCCAGGTACAGTCTGTTCCTGTCCCACAAATCCCCGTATATGGCAGCCACATGGTGGAACTGTGTGCATGCAGACACACACACACATAAACCAGAAATCTAGGGCAAACACATACCCGCACATATTACATCAACATTGGCCCATAACAGTACTCATGGCCCTCACACACACACACACACACACACACACACACACACACACACACACACACACACACACACACACACACACACACACACACATGTCAATTGTATGGCTCAGTGTAGGCCTCTGGCAAACCAACAACACACCCTGTGCATATGGTGAAACCTGTGCCACCTCCTGTCATCTGTAACATTGATGCAAGAACAGGCTAACATGGTGGTGATGCACAGGGTGACTTTGATAAAGTATAGCAATGGTTGAATGTGTAGCATGTTGTCAGCAGTAAAGTGTAATGATATCCTTGAAGGTGTAGCTGAGCAGGCATGATGCATTAAAGCTGTAATTAGCAATGTTGTATTGTTCACACTAGTGTTTATTCAAATTGTGTTTTGTTTGCCCATGTTCCACTTGGCTGATGTGTGTAGTTGTGTCAGCATGTGTTATGCAGTGGACAGTAAGTGTGGGGTGTGTGCAGCACAGGTTTGCAGGTGTACATTTGTGAACATGGTGGAGGTGCACTGTCTGCATTTACGTGCATATTGGACACATGGCAAGGGTAACATGCCCTGTATTGGCCAGTGTTAACACTCCATAGTTTCTATTGGTGGCCAGTATGCATTGTACTGCACACATTGTGGAACTTGAGTACGCATGCGTGTGTATGGCATGGGTTGACACTGTGCTGTGGGTGATGCTGTTGTTACTATCTGTCATTGGTTTGCATTACTAAGGTTAACACTGTCCCAGCTGCATAATCCTGTATTAATGCACACTGTTCATCTACAGGGTTGCATGGACTGTGCTATCACAAACACAAGAAATTCTCACTTATACAGTAAAAGTGCATTAGTCTCATGGACCCCTGCCATAAGCTAAATATATAATAGAAGGTGTGATGTTATACCAAAAAAGAGTTACATACCAAGAAGGGATAATCTCTCTGGTCAGTATCATTGGGAAAATTCAATCCCAGAATAAACATACAAGACAAGCTTCAAAATACAAAATGGCAACAATTCCAAAGGTAACACTAAAGCTTTCCTTACTGTTGTTCATAATCTGCAGGGGAAATCTCAGATTGGGTCACAGTTAATTTAAATGGTTACAAAGTACACTTATCTGACTGACATTACCAATTCCTTGTCAGACAGTTTGAATGTGGATTTCACCACCCTGTCGCTACACAAGGGCCACATTTCCAGACCTGCAGAATGTAATACCTGATGAGTCACAGACACTCTAACTGAAACATCTCTTTAACAAGGTCCACACCACAGTGGCAATGGTACTGGACAGTGTCCCTGGCTGTGTCACACACAAGCTGACATATGAAGTCACCACTCACCTAAACGCTCTGTCCAGATGGAGCCTCTATACAGGTTACATACATGTGGAATGATGTACGGTAATGGTGTTCACAGTCCACAAGGGTTGAGCTACAATGTCTTCTTCTCCTTTTGGATGGTCCCATTAGGGGTCGCCACAGTACATCATCTGTTTCCATGTCCTTCTGCCCTCTGCATTTTGCACTGTCACACAATCAACCTGCATGTCCTCTCTCACCACAGCCATAAACCTCATCTTAGACATTCCTCTTTTCCTGTTACCTGGCAGCTTCATCCTTAGCATCTATTTCACAATATACTCTGCATCCCTCCTCAGCACATGTACAAATCAACTTAATCTTGCCTATCTGGCTTGGTCTACTAACTTTCAAACCTGGCCTGACACTCTAATATACTTTACTCTTAAACCTGTCCACCCTCATCACACCCAGTGCAAAAGTTAACATAAATTGATTAAGGGTAGAACTACAATAGGTCCTGGAAACTGTCACCCTATAAGCCAGACAAATGTTATCTGGAAGGCTATGGAGCACAGCATTATGGAACTCATTAACAGAGATATTATGCGCCTGTAAACACTGTACTATACCCACTTAGGTTCTCTAAAGGCCAGATCATGGCTCCTTCACCTAGTAGACTTCAAGCCAGTCAACAAGGCTATAGCTGAGGGAGGGGAGGTCAACACAGCCAAGCTATAGCTCACCAGCAATTTATACCCATCCCACATTCTGGTATTATACATAACCTCAACAGCCTGCCCAGAAAAGATTGTTACATGATGGCTTGACAACTGACGCACAGATGTAGGACACACAGTAACATTTGCAGCCTGCATGTACTATTCTATGCCAGTAACAACTGGTATTCACCTGCACTCAGTCCTGGGACCACTCCTGTTTGGTATATAGCTTTCTTAGGTACAAGCAAACACAGTAGGGATATGTCTGCCCACATTTGATGACAATGCATACTGTGGGCTATACCTCATTCTCCAGATGACATACACATCTTCCAAAAGGGTATCATACAGACATATACCTGGTGTCAAACTCATGCTGTAAAGCTATAAGTCAAAGAAAGCATAATTTTCCACTTTTACAAAACAAAGTATCCCCAAAGGGTTTTGGAAATCCCTCTCTGGAGCACATAAGCAATAAAGGGTTTGCATGCAGATCCGCAGAGGTTGTTGCACACTTATAATGATTAGTCATCTTTGCCAGACTTTGCTTGCTTTTGAACAGGTTTCAAATATGCCTCAAGCATAAACTCTCACTCACACTGTTCAATAGAAACCGTGATGAGTGGATGTGAAATGGATGACATAGCCCAGGGATTACTGCAGTGGCTAAGCTTGTCACAAGCATACAGAAGTGACCTAAGGTCTGGAAAGTTCCAGCATGCTCTGGCAAAGATAACGGATGTGTTCATGGAGAAAGCAGAGTACCCACCTATGAAATAATTGAGGTCACATGTATGTATATGTATTTGTCCCACAGCTACCTTACATGTGTAATGCACATACAGTTGTCATTGTGATATGTCATACACTAGAAAAAGCAAAACCCACTCTACATTGACCAACAGTGTCACACACCTGGAGCATACACACACAGTCAGCACGTGCGAGGTTCAAACTCCTTCCTAACTACATTATGATACTATAGCAACACGCATTTACACAACGAGCTATACACATTACTGGGAGTTCTTCTTTCCACAGGTATATTTGTAGGATGGTGACATCATCAGACTTGACAAAGATGACTATACCACTTTTAAGGTGTGTGAGTAGTCTCCAAAAAGGTTGCTCTTCTCCAGGGAGACACACACACACACTTGGCAAGTGCAGGATTCAAACCCCTACTTAACTACGTTATGATACGACATCCATATGCATTTACACAACGCGCTATCCACATTACTGGGAGCTTTCTTTTCCACAGGTATATTTGTAGGATGGTGACATCATCAGACTTGACAAAGTGGGTTACATTAGGTGACATTAGGTGGCCTACATAGAAGGAATTTCTAAAAATTTGGCAATGTGATTATCAAAGGAGAGTTTACTATCTACCTGGGTCCCCTGGTCCCTAATTACATTTTCCGTACCTACTGGATTACCACCTATGTGGTAATTTGCGGGCACTTTGTTTTATCCAAAGGGGATGGCTATGCATTTTTTGGCATTCAGCTTGAGGCCATTGTTTTGACACCACGTAACTGTCTCTGTAAGACCCTTCTGGAGGATGTCTGTGTCAGCCAGAGAGTCGATTATGGCCCACAGTTTACAGTCATCTGTGAACTTGGTCAACCATAGTCCTCCCATGCTTGCCTGTACCTCAGAGAAGTATATACTGAAAAGGAGGGGTCCCAGGACCAAGACCTGTGGGATGCCATTTGTGACTGGTTTAGAGTTGGACATGGCACCTGCAACTCTGACCATGTGTGTTCTATCCATGAGCCAGTTGGCCACCCATCTCATGACATAGAGGTTAATGTTCAAGCTGGTAAGCTTGTCTATGATGCCAGAGTGGGGAATGGTGTAGATCTATGGCCTTGGTAACTGTTTCAAATAAATCAACTAGGTTTAGGAGGCAGGATCTGCCTTTAACAAAGCTGAATTGGGTAGAGTCCAGTGTCTGGAGTTTCCCAATGTTTCTGTTTATGAGTTACATGATAATTTGCTCCATAGCTTTGCAGACCAGGCTGGGTAGGCTTATAGGGCAAAAGTTCCCAGGTTCTGTTGTGGAACCACCTTTGTGGAGTGGGATGACTGTTGCTGTATGCCATCCGTTGGGTACATAGCCTGTGGTAAGGTTGAGTCTGAACACTGAATGTTGGAGAGGGTTTAGTTCCTTTTGGAGCTTGTGTAAGACGCAGCCTGAGACACCATCCAGTCCCATTGATGCTGTGTTCTTAGCTTTGGAGAGGGCTGTTTTTACCTGCATGTCCATGAAGTCTGGGGCTCTGCATTCTTCTGGGATGGATACGGGCCCTTTTGTGGGTGAGGGGGGGGGGTTAAGTTTGCACTGAACTTGTCCACCAGGATGTTGGCAATGTCAGTTGGTTCAGTGTATTTTTTGCCATTTTGCAGTAGCTGAAAGCATATCTGAGAGTTGCCTCCTAAATGTTTGATATAGCTAAAGAAGGCTTTGTGGTTATCTTTAAATTCCTTGGCAATTTTTCTTTAGAAACTGGATTTGGATTATTTTATGAGCAATCGTAGTTTCTTGCTAATAATGATCAGTGATGCCTTTCCTTTTTGGAATTTTGCTGTATCATGTGTTAGTTTCCTCCTTCCATTGTATAGCGTATTTATGGGCAAGGACCATCAGATTGTTTTTTTCTTTTTGGAGAAGTGAGTCTTGGTTTTATTTGGGATGGCTCGATCCATGCATCCCTGTAGATGCTCATATAATGCACTTGCAAAGGATTCTGCAGATTGGATGCTGTAGCAAGGGGGCTTTGAAACTTTTCACTTCGGTCTTGAGAAGTGTGAAGTTTGCTTTTGAAAATTTTTCACAGTGGTTTCATTGACTGGGGGGGGGGGGGCTGTGGATGTCCAGTGTGATTACTTCATGATCTGATATTACCAGCAAGGGGTTTACCTCTGGTGTGGAACACTGATCCCCCATGATGGTGATGATTAGTTCCAGCACGTTGTCACCTCTAGTGGGCATGGTGACCAGCTGTTCCAGGCCGTTTGAGTTTATAAACTCTAGGAAGCATTGGGCAAAGGACTTTGTACTCAAGTAATTCTCCCAGTCAGTGTTTGGGTAGTTGAAATCTCCTCATATCATGATGTTTGGTAGGACCTTTATATTTCCCAGTGTTCTCAGAAATACTGAGTGAGGGTCCTGAGACAAGGTATGTGATCTGTAGCAGGCTACAATCTGATAAGCAGCTTTGCCCAATGTTAGTTGCACTTGCATGGTCTCCAAGGCCTCGTGCTGTGCCACTAACTTGGAGGTGTGGGTATCCTTTATGGAAATGGATACACCCCCTCCTTTTGTATTTCAGTCTGGGTTTTGGGGCCAATGCTTGGAGGGATTGGGATTTCTTTAAGTGGAGCATGTCCAACAGCTCTGTGTTTGACATAGCTTTGTATGTTAGGCAGAGATCATCTCTGAGTAGGCGATATGTGACAGAGTAAAGCTGGAGTGTTTTGAGATGGTCTGTGTATGGCATGTATTTGAGGCTGCTAATCCTCTTTGTGAGGTATTTCTGCAGGCTTTCCAGTTGTTGTAGATATCTTGTGAGGTACATAACAAAAGGGACATTGTACTCTATAATGGATCTAATGAGTGATGAGTAGAGGGGAACAATGACCTCTTTTATTCAGCATGAGACACCTTTTGTGATGTGGTGTGCCACTTAGAAGGATTTCCTGACTACTGTGGCAATGTGATTATCAAAGGAGAGTCTACAGTCCACCTGTGTCCCAAGGTCTCTTATCACACTTTCGGTGTTAAGTATACTCCTGCCTATGTTGTAGTTCATGGGTACAGTGTTTTTACCAAAGGGGATGACAATGCACTTTTTGGCATTGAGCTTAAGGCCATAGCTTTGACACCAGGCATCTGTCTCAGTGAGGCCCTTTTGTAGGATGTCCACATCATTAGTAGTCTCGATTATGGCTCCTAGTTTGCAGTCATATGGGAACTTCATTAGCCATGTTCACCTGTACACAGTGTGGGTTCTGTCAGTGAGCCAGTTGGCAACCCATCTTGTGCCATAAGGATTTATACCTAGTTTAGTGGGTTCATCCATAATTCCAGAGTGGATGATGGTGTCGAAAGCCGTGGCAAGATCTAGATAGGCTGTGTGAACCACCTTAACCTTGTCTATGGCTTTGGTGACTGCTTCAAAGAAGTCTATCAGGTTTAGGAGACATGATTTGCCTTTTACAAACCCAAAGTGGTTGTGGTCCAGAGTTTGGAGATTACCAATGTCTTTGTTTATAAGTTCCATGATGATACGTTCCATGGCCTTGCAGACCAGGCTCATCAGGCTAATGGGGCACTAGTTCCTGGGTTCCGTGGTGGCTCCCCCCTTGTGTAGTGGGATAACTGTCGCTGTGCGCCATTCAACAGGCACAAAGCCTGAGGTGAGGCTATGATTGAACATGGTACGTAGGTGTGTTGCCAGTTCATTCTGTAGTTCATGTAGAATGCAGCCTGGGATGTAATTTGGTCCCATGGATGCTGTGTTCCTGGCTTTGGAGAGTGGTTTTTACCTGTGCAGCCATGATGATAGCAACTTTGCATTCTTCCGGTATAGAGATGTGCTCTTTCATGGGTGAGAGGGGCATAAAGGTAGCACTGATCCTATCTGCCAGGCTGTTGGCAATATCAGTTGGGTCTGTATATTTAGTGCCATTGTGCTGTAACTCAGAGCAGATCTGAGTGTTGACATTGAGATTCTTGACATAGCTATAGAATGCTTTGTGGTTGTCTTTAGAATCAGTGTCAACTTTGTTTTCGTAACTAGCTTTGGAGGATTTTATCAGGGATCGCAGCTTCTTCCTGATGCTGACCAGAGAGCTCCTCCACTCATGGGATTTTACCCTCTTTTGCAAGAGTTTCTTACTTCTGTTGTGCAGTTTGCTTATGGCAGTGGACCACCAGATTGGCTTCCTCTTCTTGAAGGATAGCGTCTTGGTTATGTTTGGGATAGCACGACGCATGCACTCATGTAAGTGCTTATAAAGTGCAATTGTGAAGGATTCAGTAGTCATAACAGTATTGTCCATCTGCATGGGTGCCCTGAAGTTCAGCACTTCTGTTTTAAGAAGCATGAAGTTGGCTTTGGAGACATTTTTTAACATGGTTTCCTTAATGGGGAGGTGAGTCCAGAATGTGGATATGTAGGGTAATTAGCTTATGGTCAGATGGGACCAATGAGGCGTTGACTTTAGGTGTGGAACCCCGGTCAGTCAGGACAAACCAAACCCCATAACCAATAAAAATAACCACAAAGTTAGCTAAATGCTACTCATTGCCAAAAGTATCAGCCTCCTGATGCACACAGTCGAGGCACATCTCAGTATGGAGAATATTGATATCTGTGCAGTAACAGAAACCTAGTTCAAGGCTCCAAGGTGCACACCAGCACTACCAGGATACTACTCATTCCATACCTTCCAGCATCAGTACCTGGATCATAGCACATAGGGTGGAGATGCATCCATATTCATCAAGGATACCTACACCTCTCTCTACATGCTCTGTACAGGATATGTACCCATAGAATGTTGCACAGCAACATTCTTCACACTCCACAGGGGTGGGGCCACAAAAAACCCTTGGCATTCATGCTCTATGAGCCTGATGAGTCTGATCTTTAAGGCAATGGAGCCAATCATAATGGAAGTCAACAATAAAGAGATTGTGAACCTTCACACAGTTGTGCACACCCAGTCTGGCTTCATCATATGCAGATCACGCCTCCTGAACTGGGTGGATTTCTTTTAGACTGTTAGCCAGGCTACAGATGATTGAAATGAGCTCAACACAGCCTACCTATACCTCACTACAGCCTTTGACACCATTCCCCAGTCAGGTATCATAGATGAACTCACCAACCTGGGCATGAATCCATACATCAAAAGATGGATTGCAAACTGGTTCACAGATAGATCCCACAAATTAAGAGTTGCTGGCTACATGTCAGACTCTACGCCAGTAACAACTGGTGTCCCCCAGTGTTCAGTCCTGGGGTCCCTCCTGTTTGGTATAGAATTCTCAAATGTACATGCCAACACAGGAGGGTTGTGGTTGACTAAGTTTGCTGGGAACTGTAAAGTGTTTGCCATAACAGATTCCCCGGATGACACAAATATTCTCCAGAAGGGACTCCATGAGACAGATATGTGGTGTCTCAGAATCATGGCCTCAAGCTCAATGTGGAGGAATGCATAGTGATCCTCTTTGGTGAAAACAAAGTACACACAAACTACCACATAGGTGTTACCCCATTAGAACTGACAAGGTAATAAGGGATCTGGGGACACAAGTAGATAGTTATCTTTCCTTTGACAACCATGTTGCCAACGTGATTGGGAAATCCTATGTGGCCCACCTAATCAACAAAGTGTTTGCATCAGAATCCGAAGACGTAGTGGTGGCCCTCTACTCTTAAGTCATCAGACCTATCATTGATTACAATGCACCATTTTGGATGTACTCGAGTACGCATATCCAGCAGCTGTAGAGACCACAAAGGTACCTCACCAAGAGGATTACTGGCCTCAAACAGTTGTGTTATGCAACACAACTGGTAAAACTAAATCTTTTCTTTGTTGCATACTGCCTACTCAGAGGCACACTCTGCCTAACATACAGAGCCATGTCCAACACATAACTGCTGAGCATGCTCCATCTACAGATAACAAAATTGAGTCACCCTACACACTCCAGGGATATGTACCTCATCACAACAATGAATACAACATGCTGGTGGGATAGAGTACCATCCCAGACACTTGCCTTACTGTGGAACAGAGTCCCGATGTACATCAGACAGAGCCCCTCGCTGACACACTTCAATATGAACCTTGATGAGTGGATGGGAAACAGACAATTCAGGCCAGGCATCACATCAGCAGCCCCACTAGAAAGGGGCTTAGAGTACTGACTATTTGAACAAGGGCTTGGGAGACTACCCAATGGGGTGGTGAAAGCTGCACAACTTGCCTAGGCTAACATATGCCTTATTGAAGATAGGTTCATAGGTATGTAGTAGACTATCTGACAGGTACATGTCTACAGATAGTAGATGTGTACTTCATTGTACCATCATGTTGTACAGCAGGCACATGGACCACATACACTGTAATGCTTACAGATACTGTTGGCTGTTATGTACACTGGATGAGATGTGCGCTTCATGTCTTTTGTGCCATTGGGATGTTTGCTGGGTGGGACAGTCATGGATGGCTCCTTGTCATGGTCATCCTCTTACACACATCTCTGCCTATATATATATATATATATATATATATATATATATATATATATATATATATAGGTACATAGGTAGGTAATAGGCTATCTGCCTGAAGGCATATATTAGTATGGCCAGAGTGTGCAGCTATCACCACCCATGGAGTTAGTTCCCTAGGCCTCTGTGTAGTACAGCTGATGACGTGATCTATGGTGTGACAGTTCAGTTTCACATACACTCATCAAGGCTCCTCTGGAAGAGTGTCAGTGGGGGACTCAGCTTAATGTAGGTTGGGAGGGAGCCTGTTCCAAAGAAAGGGAAGTCTGTGAGTTAGTAATTTATCCCTCCATGTTCTATTTATTGTTGTGATGATGACATCCCTAGAGCATGTAGTACAGTTAGCTTGGGGTTACTTCAGATAGCACATGTACATCAGTTCTGCATTGGACATGGACCTGTCTTTTGGGCAGAGATCACCTGAGTAGACAGTATGCAACAGAGTACAGATTGAGTTAAATTCAGTCTTGTTGCATGGGGCAACTGTTTGAGGCCAGTAATGCTCTTGTTGAGGTACATCAATGGTCTTTCCATCTGCTGAGGGTGCCTAGTCAGATTCATCACAAGTGTGCTGTGGTACTCTATAGTGCGTCTGATGACTGATGAGTAGAGGGAATCCCCTTTGACCTACATGCAAAGACCTTGGCAGTTTGTGGGAACATATAGCATGATTTTCTAACCACTTTGTGAATGTGTTTCTGGAAGTAGTGATGACTATCCACATGAGTCCATAGATCCCTTATTATTACCTCCATATTTAGGGTGTTGGCACCCATGTGGTATTTGTATGACTGTAGCTCGAGCCCATAAGTTTGACACCACAACTGTCTGACTGAGACCCTTTTTAAGGATGTCTCTTTTGTCCCAAACATCAATTATGACAAACTTTTTACAGTCATCCACAAACCTTGCTAAACATAGCCCTCATGTGTTTGACTGTATATTGGTGCTGTGGTAGCGTTGTCGCCTCACAGTTAGACACTGCCCGTTCGATTCTCAGCTAGAGTGTCATATGTGTGGCGACATGCGTGAATGGGAGTTCCTTCGTTGAAGGTTGTGCGTTAGGCCCGGCAAGCCAGTACGTAAAAATCTACTGCCAATCATTAGCGGACCGGAGTTCCACTGTGGCGACCCCTAACCGGGAAAAGCCGAAAGAAAGAAACAAACAAACATACACCAGACAGGAGGGGTCCCAGGACTGAGCCATGGGGGACAGCAGTTGTTACCAGCTTAAACAGGAGACCACAATTCTTACCTTGTGGGATCTATCTGTGCCCCAGTTGTCAATCCATCAGATAACATACGTATTTATGCACAGGTTGTTGATTTTGTGGAAACGACATATGTGTGGGATGTTGGAAAAGGGCTTTTCAAGGTCTATGTAGGCCATGTGTAGCTCATTTCATTGATGTATGTCCTGGGTGACTGCCTTGAAAACTGTCTAGCAGATTTAGGAACCATGATCTGCCCCTGACCAAAGAACAATGGGTAGGGTTTGGTGTTTGTAGGCTCCCAATAGCTCTGCTTATGAGTTCCATAATGATGGTCTCTATGGCCTTGCAAATCAGGCTTATTAGGCTTATAAGACTATAGTTCCCATGGTCTGTTGTGCACCAACACTCATGGAGTGTGCCAAACGTTGCTGTAACCCATTTAACAGTTTCATATCCTGTACAGACGGTGAGTCTCAACAGACTGTTCAGGTGCAGGGTCTGTTTGTTTTGGAGTTCACATATGACACAAGTGGGGAAACCATGCTATCCCATACACGCCATGTTTTTAGGTTTGGAAAGAGCTGTTTAACCATTGTATATGTGATTTCTTGGTTTTCACAATCTCCAGGTATGATAATGGGCCCTTTTGTCAGTGAGAAGGGGGTAAATATGTATGAACCTGTCTGATAAGATGTTGGCAATGTCAGTCATGTACATGTATTCATTTACAGTTTGCACTGACTCAGAACATATATGAGTTTACATTGATATTTATGACATAGCGAAAGATAGCTTCCCGGTTCTCTATGGACTCTTTGACCATGGCTTGGATAATGTTAGGAGTGCTCATTGTTTCTTGATGATACTGATCGGAGATTTATTGATCTTCTTTGGTTTTTCACTTTTTCTGAACAACTTAAGTACTTAGAGTACCTAGTTTGATTATGACAGGTGTCCAATATATTATATGGGTCTGTTTTCATATCAGTGTGTGCACAAGGCAGGATTGGTGAATAGTGACAAGTGTCTGGAATAAGAACTGCAACTGCCAGATATGTGTGGCCCACTGCTGTACTCAGATATGGCCTAAGTGTGTGAGCATGCCCAGTATGAGCATATATACTATATGTGTGTGAAAATCAAGTTGGTTTTTACTTCAGGGCTCACCTTTGTGTTGTACATCGACAGGAAGCACGGTGTGCCTGCAGGGCTTCCATGAGTCACTTTGCATAGACTTATCAACATTTCTACATACAGTGGGGACAGCTATTATTTGTACATTTCTACCCGGGGGGGCACACCTGATTGTTACTGTGGGTGTACATAGGATGAGGGGTTCACATGACACTTATACACATTTGCTAGGCCTGCACTGCTATGTCAGGTACTCCATTTCAGTCTGTACTGTTGCCTATCGTACTGGCTTGAGGCATACCACTGTACTACAGACCTTAGCTTCCAATTACACGCATATTAGTTTGTGACTTCATAGCCTACCCAACCCATATCACACTGCCTGGCCTGCTGTTATCTGTCTGCATAGGCCTGGGGGAGGTTACTCATATACCTCTTCACAGGGCATGATACAGCATTTGTTTGTGTTTGTGTTTGTCTACATTTGTCCTGCTGGCTGTGACTGTTAAGTATGTGACCCCCCCCCAACTGGTATGTGTGAGTGAGTTAAGTTGTGTCTGTGCCAGTGAAATGCGGTCATGGCTTAGTTGTTCAGTACTGCGACTATAGTGCACAATATCCTGAGTTCAAGCCCTGTCACTGCTTTTTATTTTCCTGCTGGGCAGACCAGACTGCTTAAGGAACAGTAAAGCAGGTGCGAGCGTGTTTACCCGACTTAGCTCAACTTTGCCCGATTTTGCTCGACTTTGCCCACCATTGCCCGATGTTGCCCAATGTTGCCCAAAGTTGTGCTGGTTAGCGTGGTGCGCAGCTACATGCAATTGTATTTAAATATGCTTAATAATGGTAAAATGTGCATAGCAGTGCTTTATATTGCTTAAAATAGGGCACTCATGCCTCAGGTGGTGCTGCAGGACTGCCTATGTCAGATGCACATAGTACACTCCCTATACATGCTTGAAAACAGGTAGTGTCAAGTTAGGCCTCCCTTTTACTGTATGGTATGCATTGCCTCTTTGCCAAGGCCAGGGCATACTGGGCACACCTCCTTCTGCCTACTGGGGCAGGCTCAGGTTGTTCCTCCTCTGAGTCACGCTGTGCCTGTGCAGGCCTTGGCAATGGTGGGGGGCTGTTTGGGCCTGCCCCATGCTGTTCCTGCTGCAACTGTTCACAGGATCATATTGTGTAGCATGGCACATACCATGACAATTTGAGTACATGTAGTTGGTGAGTACTGCAAGGCTCCACCAGATGTGTCCAGGCACTGGAACCTTGACTTGAGCATCCTAAACACACGCTCAATAATGTTTTATGTTTGTGCGACTGCCTCATTATGGAGTTCTTGTTCAGGTGTGTGTGCATTTCTGATGGGTGTCATCAGCCACGGCTTCAGTGCGTATCCAGCATCCCCCACTAGGTAACCATCAGGGATGCCCCCATTGGCAAATCTCTGGTACAGCTGCGTCAGATGCCAGATGTGAGAATCGTGATAGCTTCCAGGGCAGCCAGCACACACATTCATTATTATGCCCTGGGCATTGCACACGACCTGGCAGTTGATGGAGAGGAAGCCCTTGCAGTTGATGTAGACCCTACCCCACTCACCGGGTGGTGCTTTGATGTGTATGTGCGTGCAGTCTATTGCACCCACTACCTCAGAGTATTCTGCTATTTAGTGGAAAAGATGCATATTGCTGGCCAATGCCTCATAGGAATTGGGGAAATATACGTGCTCACCAGCATGTGCTGACTTGGCATCCAGAAACTAGTGCAGTACACTGGATGCTGATGCCTGTGTAATCCCCATCATATCACCAGTTGGTCTCTGGAAAGTACCTGCAGCTAGTATTCTTAGGCCAACACATACTTTGGTATCCACTGGGATGGGTTCCCCTCTGTTGGTTCTGTGTGTGAGGCGTGGCCAGCACAGCTCAACAATTTGCTGCAAGAGGTCTCTGTCCACCCTATTATGCTCCACTATCTCCAGCTCATGTAGCCCCTGGTAGGTCACCCTGGGTCTGTACTCTCTTCTCTGTCTCCTCACTGTGGATTGCTCAGCAGCCTTCACAACATCACCACCCTCAGCACCTTGCACATCTTGGTTTATGATAGCAAGAGTAGCCCCTAACATTTTGTCTGACTTAAGCTTTTTAAGTTTTCACTCTTTGTATACTGCAGTGTTGCAGAGTTCTTGGGAAAAACAGGGAGACTGCTGTTTGCAGAGTTTAAAGTGCTGGGCTGGGCTGGGCTAGTCTGCTGCCTGTGTAATTGGCTGATTCTGATATATTTCACCTGGCAGCTCTGTTAGTTCTCCTTGGTTAACTTCCTACTACTTCTTTTCCTTCCTTTTCCCTTTCTGTTTCTGCCCAGGGCAGTGCCAAGCAAACAAGCACACACACGCTGTGTGCATGTTTGCAAGAAATTTCAGATATATTCATGGTGTATGCCTTTGGTTTCTGGTTTTCAAAAAGGACAACTGTAGACATGCATCTTGCAATCCTGAGCAACTCAGGGCAAACACAAGACACTGTGCTCCAATAAGCTTACAGCCTTTCTGACACACACCCTCATGATGTTACCTATATTCTACTCTACTACTCCCCTACTCCTACACTTACACTCTTGGGACATGGCTCACATGCTGGGGAAAATTGGGATTCACTATCCTTATCCTCATTTGCATAGGATTGCCTACTAATGCTTGGTTACATCTCTCACACTGAGCTTCCCCACTTAGCAGCCACTACTCAGTGGCCATGTTGTCTTCAGCCAGCCACTCACCTGCATGGCAGGATAAGCTTTTTAGTGAAAATGCCTATTTTTGGCTATTTTTAAATTATTTTCTTGTTTTTTAAGCGCCACACGTTTGCACGGCGCTTCGCTACGCTTAAACATGGGAGATTGGGGAAAAAAATTAGATTTTAATAATTTTAAACATTTAAAAATACCAATGGCCTTATATCTGGCCATTGACATGCTTCCTCAACTGGATGCATCTTTTATTTGGAGCTGTCATAGCTCCATTTAGCTATTTGCAGAATGGTACTCCGTTACCAACAGAGTACATTTCTGTAGATAACACTACTCTTCCACGGACAGGTTAGTGTTTCCTGGATTGCAAATTTACCTCATTTGCATAGCTTTCAGCAGCAAATGAGGTAATTTGCATACCATGACACTGTCCGTGCAAGAGTAGCTTTAGAAGCTCTCATGCACGCCCCTGCCAGCTGTTGCTGGATCGCTCGGCAGACATATTGGCTATCTGACGTCTTACTCTTCTCTACAACTCCATGCAAGCTTTCATAAATCTGGCCCTCTGTTTTATACAATTTTTCTGCATATTCATCCACATGCATAGATTGCATTACATACGGCTTCTATCAAAATATATAACCACAAAGCTGTAATCTAGAGGTACAAATTTGTCTTTAACAAAAATGGTACCTAAGTGACTGCAATCAGACAAATACTCCATGGTACACCAGTAACAATCAAGACTTTGAAATAGTTTATTGGTTAAGTGCTTTTGTTTCTAACAGAGACTTCATCAGAACTGAAAATGTAAAGCAATTACTGCTTTTAAAACGTAAGCACCAAGTGGATTGCTAGATCAAATTACATCACTTCCTTTCCCTTGAGGGAGCTAAACAAAACACTTAAATAAGTGAAAACAAAATTTGTAAATGTCGACAAATTTATAACCAACAACAGTACATCTCAAAAATGCATATAAATATTATATACATTACTATCATTAACTATAAATACATAAAATATCCATAGTAATAATAATTCATAAAATACTTCTAACAAAAAAAAATCTTTTTAAGTATTTATAAACTTTTGTTCCGATCAACCTCTTCAATCAACCAATACAGAAATGAGCTAGACTTCTACCTCAATATATGCTTATAAAGTTTATTAGTCATTAGCTGCTTCTTAGTATTATAATTATGTACATTAATTCATGCTTTCAGGGCCTTTTTGTTTTTCCAACATAAAAAAAACATATTCTGAGCAATAAGCCAAATAAACTACTCCTTTTGACCAACAATTAAAATAGTGACTCCACTGAAGTATTTTATATAAGTTAAGTATGTTCAGAGACTCTAAATGGGATTTGTAAGGGTATTGTTTGCACATTCCACACCTAAATGTTTCTCTCCATTTGGAAACTCCATTAATGTTATGATCATTAGTCTTTTCTCTTTCCAAAATATTTTTAATATTTTCTCCCTTCTTCTATGTGAACAAAGGGACTTTAAACAAGCAATGTAAAGTGTTGGGCATTTGGGAAAAAAACATAGGCTCATAGATTCATAGATAGGTACTAGGCTATCAACCCAAGGGCCTAAGAAAGCCTAGCCAACAAGGTTCCCTGGCTGACACCATCCAAGAAAGTTATTTTCCTGTGCCCCTGTCGAGCAGAGCTACCAAAGTGATCCCCAGGGTGTATTTCCTATTTCCCATCAACGTATCAAGATTTTTCTTGAAGAGCGCTAATGAGGAACTTTGCTTGACATAGATGGGTAGCTTGTTCCAGAGTATGGGAAGACTCTGGGACAGGAATCTATCCCTCCAGCATGTCCTGTTTATTGTGGTAAAAAGGTTTAGGTCCCTAGAGCATGTAGCTCAGAGGGATTGGGATTTCTTTAAGTGTAGCATGTCCAACAGCTCTGGGTTTGACATAGCTTTATTTATTTATTTTATTTTTATTTTTATTTTACATTTGTTTACCGGGCTAGTCCAACTGGATATAAATCCGTTTTCAGCAGAGGCCCGGAGAGAAAAGCTCCACAATGATCATACAGACATTGATTTACATACTGAAATACAATTTTGTAGAAGTAAACATAAACAGGGAAAAAACAAAGTATACATACAAATAAATTTAGTAATTAGAAGAAATGCAAGTAATAGAAAAAATAGATTAATTAAGGACAATGTTCAGGAGGAGATAGAAAATGTAGGATCTGAAGATATAAGAGAAAAGAGAGACAATTAGTGAGCAACATGAAGGAAGGCAGGGAATTAAAGATTTAGTCTGGTTTAGTGCAAGGACATAGCCAGTGCGAGTTAAAGAATAGTTTAAGGTTAGTTTTGAATTGGTTGAGAGAGGTAGCTAGTCTTAGGTTATTTGGAAGGGAATTCCATAGTTTTCCAATGGAATTGGCGAAAAGAGCATCGCCACCTGAATTATTGGATTTCGTTGTTTGAACCAGGACACTATTTGAGGAACGAAGACTATTTAGATTGGAATAGGGGGTTAAAAGTTTGTACGATGAGGGTTTTTTTTCTGGTTCTTTGATAATTTTAAATGCTTCACTATGTTGGTTAAACTTGAGAAGATTGGGGAGTTCTAACCAGCCTAGTTTTCTTAGGTTAAGGCAGTGGTGAGTACGGTAAGGTTCACCAGTTACGAATTTGGCAATATGGTTATAAGCTACAGAGAGTTTGTTGAGCTCAGTTTTTTTGAGGAAGGAAAGTACTGGAGAGGCGTAAAGTAGGGTGGAGAGAAGGTGAGTACGTGCGATAGTTAGTTTAGTATGGGGCGTAAGAAAGTTCTTAATTCTATACATGGAACCGAGTTTCTTGTTTACTGTCTTTATAGTTTGGCTAATATGAATATCAAATCTGAGCTTGTGGTCAATTGTGACACCTAGTAGTTTGGTGTTGGTGACAGGCTCAATGATGGTCCCATTAGTGGACTGAACGTGGAAGGCCATATTATTAGAGAGTGGAGGGTGTAGCCCTAAAGAAGAGGCTAAGGTGGGGAGAATTAGTAGTAGGTTCGTTTTTTTCGGGTTTAGGATAAGTTTCCGTTCAGTAAACCATTTTTCCACTGCAGTAAAGCAGTGTTGGGTGGCTTTCTGGAGGTTATTAAGAGAGAGATCAGAGCAAATAAACGTAGAGTCATCTGCATATTGAATGCAGGTGGCTTTAGGGATGACTGAATGGAGGTCGTTTATGAATACAGAGAAAAGAAGGGGGCCAAGTATGGAACCTTGGGGAACTCCTATTGTGTTAGGTAGTAAGTGAGATAGTTTACTTTGCCACTGAACTGCCTGTTGTCTACCAGAGAGGTAAGCATTAAACCAGTTTAGGGCAAGTTTATCAAGGTGAAGGTTTTCAAGGGTTAGTAGTAAGAGTTGATGATTGACCATGTCAAAGGCTTTTGACAGATCAAGAAATAGAGCAGAAGTAATTAGTTTGTTGTTACGGTTGCTGTTGATTGTGTCAACAAAGGAAAGGAGGGCAGTGGTAGTACTATGATGGGGGCGAAAGCCATGTTGAGTTTTGGACAAAAGATTATTTAGAGTGAGATAATGTAGGAGTTGTTTGTGAGCACATCTTTCCATTAATTTTGCTATAGGTGACAGTATTGCTATCGGTTGATAGTTAGAAGTTTCTGTGGAGGAACCACCCTTATGAAGAGGGATGACATAGGATATTTTCCAAAGAGAGGGGATTGTGCCTTCTGTTATAGTCCTGTTAATTAAGATTGAAATGGGGTAGGCTACAGCATCTGATGCTATTTGTAGGTATTCGGCTGGGAGTCGATCGGCCGATAGAGTGGATGGTTTAAGTTTTTTCAATAGGGTTCTGATATAGGAGGTGGATATTGGTTGAAGGTTAAAGGCAGGTGGAACTTTGGCAATAGCAGTAGTAATAGAGGAGGAAGAAGAAGGTAGCTGACTGGCTAGTGACTGGATGGTCTCAGTGAAAAAAGTGTTGAAAATGTTGGCTACTTCTACAGGATCTTTACCAGTGAGTTTCTCTGGGGTTGGGGTAGAGGATTTCCCAGAATAAAGGAGGTTATTGAAACCTGCCCAAAACTTCTTTGGGTTATTCTGGTGTCTATCCTGGAGGTGACAAAAATAGTTATTTTTATCCCGGGTTATGTCTGATTTAGTGGAATTTCTGAGCTGCTGAAATTTAATACGGTCTAGGGGTGCTTTTGTGGTTCTCCACTTGTCCCAAGCTTGGTTTCTAAGCTTAATTTTTAATTTAGTTTCCTTGGTAAGCCAAGGTGCAATCCGGACCTTTGATCTGATAAGTCGATTAGGGGCATGAGAATCCAGTATATTTAGAAATGTGTCATTGAAGAATGACACACTCTCATCAAGGGGAAGTGTTTTTAACATGGACCAGTTACAGGATTTAAGTTCAGCCAAGAATAGTCTTGGGAGAAATTTCTTCTTATTTCTAACATGTCTATATATGGGAGGATTTGTACAGGTCATTTTATGTTTCATGATGAAAGTGACAAGGTGGTCACTGAGGTCATTTGGGAGGGTCCCACTGGTATAGTTTGGTGTATCTTTATTGGTAAGAATCCAATCAATGGTGCTATCTTTTTGATTAGCGTTTCCAAGTCTTGTTGGAGATGTGATGTTTTGGGAGAAGCCATGTAAGTTAATGGGCAGAGGATTCTTCTGGTCAGAGAACTTGGACCAGTCAATGTTAAAGTCGCCCAGTATAATGGTTTCCTGAGGGTAGTTCATTGTTAGCCAACATAGGGTTAGTTCCAGGGTATCTTGGTTATTCCCTGGTGGGATATAGACTACAATAAGGTTGATGCTTTTATGGTTGTTTAGGCAAATTTTTAGGGAAATTAGTTCTATATTGGAGATCATAGGAGGTTGTAAAGAATTCAATATGATATTCAATGGGTTTCTAAACATAACAGCTATTCCCCCTCCCTTTTTTTTTATTCGATCTACCCTAAGCATATTATACCCAGGTGGGAGAATCTCTTCATCCTTTGTGGAAGGTTTGAGCCAAGTTTCAGTTAGACACATGATGTCTGGGAGATGTGTGGCTAGTATAGCATGTAGATTGTGAACTTTGTTATTTATACTTCTAACATTTAGATGGAAGATGAGAAGAGGGCTAGAGGTTCTTAGAGCTGGGTTAGGGGTAATATAGTCTGGGTTTGTGGTTGGGCCTGGGTTGGGGTGAATATCACCATCCTTAGCAATGCATTTTTTCAGGTGGTCTATCAGTCTAAGTAGTTTACATATTATCTTTAGACTATATTTTTTAGTGGTAACTTTAGGGTGATGTAGCATTAGATATACACCTTTAAAGCAGAATGTTGTAGTGGTGTAGTTAGAAGGAGAAATCAGATTAGTGGGAAGGTTTGAGTAATAAGAGGTGAGACCATTGGGGATGTGAATGCCCTGGAGAGTTTGGTTTTCATACCTAGTTGAGAAATAAAGGATGAATAAGAGTAGAGGTATAGTTGGGATAATAGAGTTTATTAGTTTACCCATTTTTCTGAAAGATGAAATAGCTAAAGGAATGGGAAGGGTTAGGTAGACCTGCTGAGATATTGGTAGATAGATGGGATTGTGGGAGGAGATGGTCTAAATTAGAGGGAGCCTATGATTGGTTCAGGATTGAGTGGGATGGGTTTCTTGCTTGATAAATATAGAGATAGTGGGGGCGGGTGGGATAAGGGGGCAGGGTGGGGAGCGGAGCGGGGATACACCAGTCAGGAGTTTGCAGGGTCTTAAGACCTGCTGCATGTAAGTATAGAGACTATGTTTTTAAGCTAAAGTGTTTTCCTTCTTCTAAGACCTAGTGGTTGGGGAATAGTTGGCAAGTTAGGTGAAGGCTTTGCTCAACTGTAATTTAAACTAAGGCTTATTTAAGCACTGCAAGAGGGCTTGGGATATACAAGTTACTAGGGCTGTATAGAGAAGGGCTGCCAGGTTAAGAAACACGATACTGTTTTGTTGCCTGCCTGCAATACGCTTTCGAATACAAATGAAATTGTAACAAGGGTATTTTATTACCCTAATTCCTTGGGGATAGTTATAGTGTAGTTTATTGTAGGACCAGCTTGTGCGTTCGCACCGTGGTAGCAGATCTTCAATCTCACTCCCTGCTGTCTGGGAGCCATGCGGTAATTGTTTGGAGGGGGCTACCTAAGGTGAGAATACAAAGAACAGAGGGTGAATTCTTGAGGAGGAAAAATATATTACCCAAGACTTTTAAAGCCTATGAGCACAGCACACTGATTCAGGCAATTAGCAAATAAAACAAACTTGTCGCTAGATTAGCAAGAAGATAAGGTGAATAGCGTGGCACAGTGCTATGTTACATACATAAAACCACCATAAACTTTAATAAAACAATATGTGTACTGTTCATACAAAGAAGATTAGTCGCCAACAGATACAAAATGATAAGGCAATTCAATTCTGAGCAAAGCTCATGGCTCAGTACCAGGCGATAGCCGTATTATTCAAATCATGAACTGATAACGCTTAATTGTGTCGCACTACCAGAAGTAGGAACAATTGCGACTTTCTACATACTTGGTACATGAAGCACTAGGTCAAATAGTTGCAGAAGTTTGTAAGTTAGCACATAAATATCCCAAACAAGCAATCCGTTTGGTAAGGTTACATACAAAATACTATGCAAAAACCCTTAGTACGCTTGTTCTAAAATAAACAACAACTACTTGGAAAACACAATGAATTTCGCTAACAAACACTCTCATTTAGCATATTATAACAAAGCACTGTCGTTATACCTAGTCGCTGAGAATGCCTCCGTTTGAATAAGCTATAGTCAAATTGTGCACGTGAAAATTAAGCACCTCAAGCTAAAAACACTATGCATACGCTAACAAACATACGCATTGACCGAAGAAATTAGGCTGCAGTAACACGCTAACATTTTCCTGATCATGATAAATAATCCATTCACAACTAGATGCGGTCGAGCTGGGCGCTTACAAAAGCACAGTCGGTTATGACCAAGTGAATAGAGATATAAACCATAGAAAAACAGGCACAATAATACCAGTTTAAAGCATACCTGAAGGCTAGAGCAGGCAAGCAACAGGGGAAGACAACAGTACCAGTAAGGATAAACTTTTGAAAATGGCGGAAAAACCTTGTAGTAACTATAAAAACTCGCTGACGTCAGACACACCAGTCAGGAGTTTGCAGGGTCTTAAGACCTGCTGCATGTAAGTATAGAGACTACGTTTTTAAGCTAAAGTGTTTTCCTTCTTCTAAGACCTAGTGGTTGGGGAATAGTTGGCAAGTTAGGTGAAGGCTTTGCTCAACTGTAATTTAAACTAAGGCTTATTTAAGCACTGCAAGAGGGCTTGGGATATACAAGTTACTAGGGCTGTATAGAGAAGGGCTGCCAGGTTAAGAAACACGATACTGTTTTGTTGCCTGCCTGCAATACGCTTTCGAATACAAATGAAATTGTAACAAGGGTATTTTATTACCCTAATTCCTTGGGGATAGTTATAGTGTAGTTTATTGTAGGACCAGCTTGTGCGTTCGCACCGTGGTAGCAGATCTTCAATCTCACCGCCTGCTGTCTGGGAGCCACGCGGTAATTGTTTGGAGGGGGCTACCCTAATTCCTTGGGGATAGTTATAGTGTAGTTTATTGTAGGACCAGCTTGTGCGTTTGCACCATGGTAGCAGATCTTCAATCTCACCGCCTGCTGTCTGGGAGCCACGCGGTAATTGTTTGGAGGGGGCTACCTGAAGGCTAGAGCAGGCAAGCAACAGGGGAAGACAACAGTACCAGTAAGGATAAACTTTATATGTTAGGCAGAGATCACCTCAGAGTAGGTGATATGCTACGGAGTAAAGCTGGAGTTTTTTGAGATGGTCAGTGTAGGGCATCTGTTTGAGGCCATTAATCCTCTTTGTGAGGTACTTCTGTGGCCTTTCCAGCTGCTGCAGATTTCTTGTGAGGTACTTTCCAAAAGGGGCATTGTACTCTATAATGGGTCTAATGAGTGTCGAGTAGAGAGGAACAATTACCTCTTTTTTCCTAGATGAGAACACTTTTGTGATGAAGTGTGCCACATCGAAAGATTTCCTGACTACTGTGGCGATGTGATTATCAAAGGACAGACTACTGTCCACCTGGGTCCCTGGTCTCTTATTACACATTTGGCATTAAGTAGACTGCTGCCTATAAGGTAGTTCATGGGTACAGAGTTTTTACCAAAGGGGATGATCATGCACTTTTTGGCAATGAGCTTTAGGCCATGGCTCTGACACCAGTCATCTGTCTCAGTGAGGCCCTTCTGTAGGATATCCACATCATTTGGGGACTCAACTATGACTCCTAATTTGCAGTCATCTGCAAACTTCATTAGCCAAAGGCCTTCTGTGTTAGTCTGTACTTCAGTGAAGTAGATACCAAACAGGAGAGGTCCCAGGACTGAACCCTGTGGTACTCCATTTGTCACTGGTTTGAAGTCAGATGTGTAGTCTGCAACATTTACAGTGTGGGTTCTGTCAGTGAGCCAGTTGGCAACCCATCTTGAGATGTAGGGATTTATACCTAGTTTAGTGAGTTTAGCTATAATTTCAGAATGGGGGATGGTGTTGAAAGCCTTGGAGAGGTCAAGATAGGCTGTGTGAACCACTTTACCCTCATCTACAGTTTTGGTGACTGCCTCAAAGAAATCAATCAGGTTCAGAAGGCATGATCTGCCTTTCACAAACCCAAACTGGATGGGATCCAGAGTTTGGAGGTTACCACTGACTTTGTTTATGAGTTCCATGATGATGCATTCCATGGCCTTACAGACCAGGCTTGTCAGGCTAATAGGGTGATAGTTCCCGGGATCAGTGGTGGCTCCCCCTTTGTGGAGTGGGATAACTGTTGCTGTGCACCATTCAGTGGGCACAAAGCCTGATGTGAGACTATTATTGAACATGGTGCTTAGGTGGGAAGCCAGTTCGTTCTGAAGTTCATGTAAAACACAGCCTGGGATGTTGTCTGGCCCCTACGGATGCTGTGTTTTTGGCTTTAGAGAGTGCAGCTTTTACCTGAGTAGTTGTGATTACAGGAACTCTGCATTCTTTCTGTATAGATATGGGCCCTTTAGGAGGTGAGAAGGGAGTAAAATTAGCACTTAACCTATCTGCCAGGACGTTGGCAATATCAGTTGGTTCTGTAATTTTCATGCCGTTGTGCTGTAACTTAGTGCAGATCTGGGTGTTGCCATTGAGATTCTTGACATAGCTATAGAATGCTTTGTGGTTGTCCCTAGAATCAGTGGTGATATTGTTTTCATAGCTAGCTTTGGAGAATCTTATAAGGGATCTCAGCTTCTTACTGAGGCTGACCAGGGAACTCCTCCACTCATGGGATTTTACTCTCTTTTGCAACAGTTTCTTCCTTCTGTTGTAGAGTTTGTTTATGGCAGGAGACCACCAGATTGCCTTCCTTTTTTTGGACATTGCCATATTTTAGAGTAATTCCTTGTATGTATATAGAATATTGATTGTATTTTAAAACATTTGTCCTGTTATTATCATATATGCTGGTTTCATTAACTGATTCCCCTGGAGCAACATTGTTATCTTTGTTTGCTCAAGCAGAGGTTTAAATTTGGTCCCCCAGCCATGAATAACCTCATTCAACATTACAAATACTAGGGACAATTAATTTCTTCAGGCTAGTATTGTGCAAAAACAGGTACCAATGGGACCGAGAGTTTACAAATATCTGAATAATGTGGAAGAAGGATTACAATTCCACAAAGAACTAATGGAGGTGTTTAATAACTGTGGTTTGGACATTATGAGACTGATAATAAAAAATAATGAACAGCAGCTAGAAACGTTATATAAAGAGATTACCATATTGAATAGGGTAAGATGGAATAGTATTATATTATGAAAGAGGTAAATACTAATGTGACAATATAGTAAAGCAGAAAATGGGTAAACTGGAAAGGGACAGATAGAAAGACTATTCTATCCTCTCCCTAAGACTGAGAATAGTATGAGGAAATTTTCTAATTAATATAGGGTAGGAATAATGAATTATGGGGCTAATATTGAAGTTCATTATGGTCACAATGAAAAGTTGCATGCAGAAAATGATGGTGACAGTACTATTGAAGAGGGTGGTTACAATTTGAATGACCCTTTAGAATTTCTCCCATTGAGATGTTCAGAAAGATTGTGGAATAGGCAGAATTATTCAACAGCATACCTGGAGTGCTCTCACAAAGAGAAAACCAATCACTCTAGAATGCCTTAAATCTGATACAAAGTATTTGGTTCAAGCACTTTTTTAACCTACTATTACCTAAGGACATGTTTGATTGGTTGTTTGCATACCACATGAGTGTTTTGGCTACATTTTTAAACAGTATGTTTGAGTTGTTTATTAGACTCTGATGAAGTTCTTGTGTGGATTACTAAAAAAGAATGAAAACACTAAATACAATTTCACTGCATCTGAGTCTTCTCTGATGAGTTGGTACTTGTGGAATTGTTCCTCTGAAGAATTGGTACTTGTAGAATTGTTTTTTTTTTTGGTTTTGTGTTCTTTATTCTATGCCATTTTTGGGATATTATTCTATTTTTTCTTGCACAGCACACCAGTATGTTTGGAGAATCATTTATACAAGATGCAAATTTAGAGTTAGCCACATATCCAGTTCCTGAGGAACTTGTGATTTTACTCAAAAACTGACAGCAGCCATGTCTAACATTTGTGGACTTGTGTAAACATATAAAGTGAGTGGTTTGCAGAGTGGTTATTCTCCTCTTCCTAGGGCTTCCACTGAAGCTCAAGGGTTACCTGAGACAGTGGTACAAGATGTAAGGAGCTCCAGTGACAACAGGAAGCAACTACATGCAGATACAAGGAATTTATTTGAATTAATCTCTAAAAGTGTAGTCAACCCATTCTCTCATAATAGTCTTACAGATCAAAATAGAATGGAAATTGACACTGCAACTGATTATGATAATCACCTTCAAACAGAAGTGTGTAAAAATAGAAATTTATAGACTAGGAAACTTGGTAACCAAGTACAAAATGTGGCAGTATGAAATTCTTTACCTTGAAGAATGCACATGCCTTGAATATATATCTTTTGGCTATGAGTTTATACATTTCCGAATGGTTTGAATACAGGTGCAAGTAGCCAAATACACTATCAATTCAGTATTACAAGTTGCATAGCATTCTATTTTATATTTTTCTTTACTTATAGGATGCTCAAATTCTGTATTACTACATATGTCTTTACAACAACTACAATTATAACATGGCATTGTACCAATTTTACTTCATATATTTATTTATTTTCCATTTAGTCTAAAATCTTTGTAGAATAATTCTCTTTTCAAATTTAAACAGTTCCTATGTGCAAACTTTGGTCTATCTCCTAGAATGAGTGTTAGTTCTGGCATTGATGTTAAAATACGCCCGTTTTTCGTATTATTCTTTCTATATCTTTTGTTATATTACTCTGAGTGGTGACATATCTAAGATGATTTGCATTTTCATGATTTTCCACATTCCTCTCTGTGTTATTACTAAACATAGCTGGTGCTACTACAGCTCTCTGTTTTAGTATTTCATGCATATTAGCATATATCCATGCATCATCATACCCCCTGTCCTTTAGTTCTTGCATTAATATTTCCATTTGTTCTCTACACTTTGTTATATTTGTGTTCAATCTACTTAGTCTTAGCAACTGACCCTTTATTATGCTTCTAAATACATGCTTTGAATGCATACTCATAGCATGAGTATGTCTATTCACTTGCACTTCCTTTCTATACACAGCAATTTCAAGTGTTTCTCCATTTTTATATAACAACATATCTAAATAACGTATTTGCTGTTCAGAATATTCCATTTTAAACTTTACAAATGTTGTTCTACTATTTAAATATTGTACAAAATCAGACAAACCATTCACGTCACCTCCCCAAATTAAAAAGCAGTCATCCACAAAAGTTGGTAAAAGAAGAACATCTCTTTTATATAAGTTCTTTATACCATAGATATATTCATCTTCCCACTGACTTAAAACAATATTTGCATAGGTGTTTGCCATGCGGACCCCCATGGCTACACCTGAGATTTGTAAATATGGGTGACCATTAAACAGAAAGACGTTATTTATCAAAGTCACCTCTATCATACTACAAACAGTTTCTATTCCTACTCCACTCATTCTAGTATTTTTACATAGAAATTCACGTACAGCATCTATTCCATAGTCATTAGGAATTACTGTAAACAGTGCATATATGTCAAGAGTTACCAGGAGATATTTATTATTAAATTTGTCATGCTTATACCATGTATATAGCATTTTCAAAAACACACCAGTATCTTTAATGTAGCTAGGACATAATGATAAATATTGTTTGAGAACATCCTGCACATATATTGATAGTGGCTCTGTTACCCAACCTCTGCTTGACACAATTGGTCTCATTGGGGGTTCCCTAAGGGATTTATGCAATTTGGATATTCCATATATCACAGGGGTAATGGCACATGGTACCAATAAATAATTAAATAATTTTATTGAAATAATTCCTTGTAGTTGTAAATCATATATAAACATATTAACCTTTGTTATCACTTTCTTAATTTCAGCAAAATTAATTTCCTTAAAGTCTTGTCATTCATTAAAAAATTATTCATGCAGGCAATATATTTATTCTTATCATACAACACTATTGCGCCACCTTTATCTGCTTGTTTGATTATCAGATTATCAGCTTTTAGATCACACAATGCTCTGAAATTAAGAAAGTGATAACAAAGGTTAATATGTTTATATATGATTTACGCTACAAGGAAGTATTTCAATATAATTATTTAATTATTTATCGGTACTGTGTCCCATTACCCCTATGATATATGGAATATCCAAATTGCATAAATCTCTTAGGGAACCCCCAGTGAGACCAATTGTGTCAAGCAGAGGTTGGGTAACAGAGCCACTATCAATATATGTACAGGATGTTCTCAAACAATATTTACCATTATGTCCTAGCTACATTAAAGATACTGGTGAGTTTTTGAAAATGCTGTATACATGGTATAAGCATGACAAATTTAATAATAAATATCTCCTGGTAACTCTTGACATAAATTCACTGTTTACAGTAATTCCCAATGACTATGGAATAGATGCTGTACGTTAATTTCTATGTAAAAATACTAGAATGAGCTTTGTAGGAATAGAAACTGTTTGTAGTACAATAAAGGTGACTTTAATGAATAACGTCTTTTTGTTTAATGGTCACCCATATTTACAAATCTCAGGTGTAGCCATGGGGACCCCCATGGCAAACATCTATGCAAATATTGTTTTAAGTCAGTGGGAAGATGAATATATCTATGGTATAAAGAACTTATATAAGAGCAATGTTCTTTTTTACCAACGTTTTGTGGATGACTGCTTTTAATTTGGGGAGGTAACGTGAATGGTTTGTCTGATTTTGTACAATATTTAAATAGCAGTACATTTTTAAAGTTTAAAATGGAATATTCTTAACAGCAAATACGTTATTTAGATGTGCTGTTATACAAAAATGGAGAAATACTTGAAACTACTGCATATAGAAAGTGCAAGTGAATAGATGTACTCATGCTATGAGTATGCATTCAAAGCATGTATTTAGAGGCATAATAAAGAGTCAATTGCTAAGAATAAGTTGATTGAACACAAATATAACAAAGTGTAGAGAACAGATGGAAATATTAATGCAAGAACTAAAGGACAGGGGGTATAATTATGCATTGATATATGCAAATATGCATGAAATACTAAAACAGAGAGATGCAGTAGCACCAGCTATGTTTAGCAATAACACAGAGAAGAATGTGGAAAATCATGAAAATGCAAATAATGTCACCACCCAGAGTAATATAACAAAAGATATAAAAAGAATTATATGAAAAAAATGGCAGATTTTAACATCAGTGCCAGAACTAACACTCATTCTAGGAGATAGACCAAAGTTTGCACATAGGAACTGTTCAAATTTGGAAAAAGAATTATGTTACAAAGATTTTAGACTAAATAGAAAATAAATAAATATATCAAGTAACATTGGTACAATTCCATGTTATAATTGTAGTTGTAAAGACATATGTAGTAATACAGAATTTGAGCATCCTATAAGTAAAGAAAAATATAAAATAGAATGGTATGCAACTTGTAATACTGAACTGATAGTGTATTTGGCTACTTGCACACAATGTGAAAGTTTCTATGTGGGGAAATGTTAAAGATGCTTGAAAGATTGCATAATTGAACATAAATCAGAAGTAAGAAGAATGAGTTTGACTAATGCATTAACTAAACACCATAAAGATAGAGGGTTGATACACGTGTTTAAATTTAAAGTACTACAGGTACTATATAAAGATGTGAGGGGAGGGGACATAAATAATAAACTTGAAACAGCAGAATATAATTGGATGACTATGTTAGAAGCAGATCGGTACCCCGGACCTAATAACTTAGTAAGCATAAAACCTATACTGATAACTAAGCAGAGGCAGTATAAATAATAGATAAAAGCATATGTTAATGTATTGTATTGGTATATTGTAAATGCATTGTTCATGAAAATTCTAGTTTGTTTGATTTTATATAAAATGCTCTTGGTAGAATGCAGTGTGGATTTGGTAAAATAACTTATGTTGCATTGATTTTAAGTTAAATTGAAAATGTTTCTTTATTGCTTGGTAGTGTCATGTATTTAATTGAATGTATTATTTAAAGTGCATTTTAAAATGGATTAAGTATACTGATGAAGGGTGTTATCCAAAAACTTTATCCTGTCTTGTATGAATAAATTGAGTTTGAGCGTTTTTTCATGTTTCGTTTTTGTTTGGAAGTGTAATAATTCAACAGTGAGAACTTTCTGCAGTTGGTTGTTGTATTTAATAATTTCAGTCACTTTACTATTCACCATTTGATTATCCTTCTTTTTAGTTAGTGAACCTTTTATCCAGCCTGCTTTTACCAGTGTTTGTAATCATTAATATTAACTGACTCTAATCTACTACATTTCTCAACAAATAAAATAAATAAAATAAATAAAAGTCCAATTTTAAGAGAGGCTGAGAAGATCTCTGAGTCCACATTGAAGACAGTAAATAATATTTGCATACTGGGATTCTACAAGCTGTGTTGGCAGCTTTACCCCTGAAGAATATTCCAGCATCTTGTCTACAGCCCTTCTTTAAGTTTTACATAATATTCTAGTATTATTATTTTACAGGTATATGAATTCCATCATTAATACCCTGTATGTAAGGGAAGTAGAAGTGTTTGGATACTTCTGAACAGTCACTGATTTTTGCTCAACATTTTGTCCTGTATCTCCAAATCTCTCCTAAAACTGTCAATATTGAGAGAAAGGGTGATGGGTTACATTTAACAAATAATGACAATAATTAGAGTTAAACATGTCTTTTACTTCAGAAAATGCATGTTGTTAACACATTCTGTTACTTTGTCAACTTCTTAAGGTAGTAGTAGTATTTTAAAGAAGTGTCCCTGATTATTTCTGGATTTGTCCTTGACCCTAGAGTTGAGAAGTTGGAAGCTGTGCAACATACCCATTTGGTGCTTTTTAAAGACATCAGACTTCCCCCACCCACAACTTGTACATGGCCACTATGAGGTCTAACATTTATAGTCCAACACTTGGCAACATGTATTTGCTCTTCTCCCCCTTTTCATGGACCCAAGAGTAGCTAAACATTTTCTTTTTGCTCAGATGAGTACAGTTTTTGTTATATCTCAAAGAAATGCCAGCATGCTGATTTTGCACAGGTTTTTGCTTCAGTGATCAATATATATGCAATAATGACATTCTAACTGTCCATGTGCATGATCTGTCATAACATCTGAAAATAGTGTGTATTTAAAATTCATAGCCATCTCAAACTTAATGAGTTCATAAGTTTTTTTGTAAGTTACAGAGAATTGCAGTCCATCAATAATGCATATTGAGTTGCTCTATTAACTTATTCCAGTAATTCGTGTAATATTTAAACAACTTTGCTGATGTAAAACATAACGTTCATACCTGGTAGGGCAGAAAGTAGAGTACAAAGTGTTTTACATGCTCATTGCCTACTACCTCCCTTAAGATGTTTTGTTAATGCTGTAAAGTGACTAACTGGTGTTTCTGTGTGAATGTATATTTTCAGAGTTGATGTTAAATTGGGGAACATTTTCACAATTATTTGAATATTGGTATCCCACAATTCCATTGGAGTTGGTGGAGTCATTATGTTATTATACATGCAAATTTTATGCTGATAAGTGTCCAGATTTTTGGCCAGTTGTACCTACTTTTCATGGACCTTTGTCCAGATTTTTGATGTCTTCAGGTTGCGAGGTGTGACAGGGACATATGTGACATTCAACACACTTGATCCAACCCATTTCATTTTTGTCAAGGGTAGATCTTGCTTATTAAACTTTGTAGACTACCTTGATACTGACTGCAAAGATCTAGATGAGGAATTAACAGGACATACCGCCTATGTTGATTTATCCAAAGCTTTGGACACAATCCCCTATTCATATCTCATATTGAAGATCTCCCACCTGGGAATGAAGCCATACATTACAATATGGATAGCCAACCTGCTCACTGACAGAACACACACTCTCAAAGTTGGGGACTGCACCTCACCACTAACCCATTTGTCAGTGTAAGGGTCTGTGCTGGGTCCTAAACTGTTAGGAAACTACTTTTCTGAAGTCCTAGCAATGGTAGTTGGTCTGTGGTTTACCAAGTTTACAGAAGACTGTTAACTGGACACACTCGTATATAGTCCTCCAATGATGGTAACTTATTACAGAAGGGGCTGACAGAGACAAATGATTGGTCGCAAATTCATGGACTGAACCTTAAAGTAAATAATGCCTCATTGTTCTTTTTGGCAATGATGTTCCCCTGCTAATTATGATATACATTGTGCCCCTTTAAGCTCAAACACAGTGTTGTGAGACTTGGGAGCACATGTTGATAGCAATCTACACTTTCATCACTATGTCCATAGTGATGACTACACACATTCTGCATTGTGAACCTCATACATATGGACATCACATTCAAGATCAGTGAGGCTACAGCTCTGCTGTACTCTACCCTCATCAGGCCAATAATTGAGTACAATGCTCCATTCTGTCTGTACCTCACCAGATGCCTGCAGTAATTGGAGAAAACATAGAGGTTTGTGACTGGGAGAATCCAGGGCCTCAAAGCCTGACATACATGGAAAAACTGAAAGACCTGTCACTGTGCTCAGTATCATGCAGGTTGCTGAGAGGTGATCTATGCCAGGCCTACAGAGCAGTCTCAGAGCCTGCCCTACTGGAAATGCTGGACATCTGAAAATCAAGTGGGTCAAGAATTACTTGCTCCAAGGTTTTTAACCTAACCTGTGGCATAAACAAAACATGCTGGGGAGACAGATATATCCCCGAGTGATTGACACTCCTCTGTAATAGGCTCCCACTGCATGTGAAGCAGTTCTCCTCAATAACTCTGTTCAAGTGCAACCTTGACAACTGGTTGGGTGATTGTAAAGTCATCTCTGGGGTGACATCTGTGTGCCTCATGGACAGGAAAAGCTGGTGCTGGTCACAAAACTGCTTGGCTATCAATGACCATCTAACTATGCTTAATAAAGATGCATGTGTTTTTTACAGAGCTAGGCTTGAAAACTCCCTAGGGCCATTAGACTAGTAGCTGCCTATGAACCTTTGATGCTATGAACCTGTGTAGGCCTCCCAATATCTTATCTCTACATGGCCTGCTGATGTCATCTACTATCAGTTGACCTACATTCTTATAAAAGTCAGACTTGTGCTGTGGCATTTGTATAAAGTACTGTGTTCTGTAGTCTGTGTACTTCAGCAGGAGTTCTATTCTCACTGCAATTGACTGTGTATATGTATGTCTAGACAGAAGAGCAGAACTGTATATCCTGCAGTTACTGCTCCAATGCCAAGGATTGACAGTATTTTGATACTTGCATGTGTCTACACATTCAACATAGCCTGCTGATGTCATCTGCTATAAGTTGACCTGCACTCTTGTAAAAGTCAGACTTGTGCCATGGCACTTGCATAAAGTACTGTGTTCTGTAGTTTGTGTACTTAGGTAGGGGTTTTATTCTCACTGCAGTCATGTGTGTGTGTGTGTGTGTGTGTGTGTGTGTGTGTGTGTGTGTGTGTGTGTGTGTGTGTGTGCTCTTGCTTGACATTACAAAGAGCATTTTATGCCAGCATGTAGGACACTGTTATTAGCATATTCTCCTCAATAAACACTGCTGATTTAATCAGCTATGTGATGATATAAGGTACTTCCAGCCATGCCATGGTGAAGAAGGGCAGTGGATGTATGACTTGTGCCAGCATAGCTAGCTGGAATTTTGTAAATAATTGTATATCATTAGTATATCAAACTGATCTGTACAGATCCTTATGCTGAAAATGTATTTCTGAGCTCTGCTTGTGTTAATTGTGTTGAAATGTATCAACAGTGCACCTGCTGAAATGAAGATAAATGTACATGTATTATGGTATCTGAATTAAATCTATATTTTGTAATAGAAGACACTGGTACAGCAATGGTTAACTAGCTGGCTTATGTTAAGACAATTAAGGGAAATGTAAATGAGCTGTTAAATCATTGAATGGCATCCCACAGTACTAAGTAGACCCATAAATGGTAGGTCTGGGAGCAGCCATTATCTTTTAGCTTTTGTAAAGAAGGGAGGAAGTGTTGTAAATGTTTCTGGCTCCTAGGCATTGCCATAAAGCTCTAATTGTGTATTGTAGCAGTCTGCTAAAGTGCTGAATCAAACTTCAAAAGGAGATATTGTGGGAAGCTAGAGTCAAGTAACCAACTGAGGTCATTCTGCAAGTCATCTTTGATATTATATTTTACAGGGAGTAATCTCAGAATATAGAATATTTTGTTTGGGAGTCTGACTAGAAAGACTGCTCACGTATTTCACCTTACCTTGCCCAAGTAAGTTACTAGGAAACAGTAAATTCTCTTAGATTCAGTCAGGAATATAAGCAAGCTTAGTTTAGAGACTGTTTTTCTTTATTTGTATGAGTCTGTCCTCCAATGTTGTTTTCAATGTTTTCTGTGATTTTAACTCTGTGGTTTACTGTGGATATCTATTTAGTATTTTTTTGTTCTTTTATTATTTATTATTAAATATATTTAATACTTGTCATTATGGCTGGTCCTTTTTAGAAAGAATTTACCTTTGAGAGTACTTATATTTATTTGGTGACACTCTGTGGGCCACTCCAGAAGGCCTAGCTGTCTTGGTGAACTACTACCATTTGTATTACTGTTAATATTACAAAATATAATTGGATACTCTTTGTTAAGGCCCTTAAAATAGCTGATTGTGAAGTGTCTGGTGGCAGTGGTTACTACCTTATAGTCTAGGCAGAAAGGGGGAATTGTTAGGAAACCTGTGCCAGCCTTTCCCAGGTGTGTGTGTGTGTGTGTGTGTGTGTGTGTGTGTGTGTGTGTGTGTGTGTGTGTGTGTGTGTGTGTGTATGTGTGTGTGCAAATCAAATCTCTCAAACTTTGTGTGTGTTAGCTACTTGGGGCAGGGACATGAAGCACTGGTTTACAGAGAGGGTGCTGGAGGACTTGGCTTGGACACTCAGCTGAGGACCTAACCCTACAGCTGTACCAGCAGGAAGTCTTATTGAGGATCTGGAGGGAGACAGATATAGACAGATCCAGACACCAGGCTGAGTGTGTTTCTGTTAGAAAAATATGTATTAATGAATATGTTTAGTGCTTATTAGAAGCTAAAAGGGTTGACACATTTCATTCTATTTTATGTACAGCTTAATTCTGTATGAAATTATAAGATGCTTTTTCAAACTGCAGTATGCTTTCTGAAATTGCAAGATGCTCTCTGACCTAGTATTTGCTAGCACAGCAAAATTCATGTTTATGCCTTTTGGAAATGTACTGAGAGGCAGGTGATTATCTGCTAGGTCAGGAAAATGAATGAATAGTGAATGAATAGAACAATACTGTTTTCTATAATGTGATTGAATATGAGCAATCAGCCCTGTTCGTGTTATGAGAACATGCACAGCTGCGAAAAAGAAGAAATACATCAAACAAAGACTGCTTGAAGAAATTAAGTGTAATCCGTACTTGCTTTGTGCTCGAATTAGCCATAGTACCTTGAATGGTAACATTGCAGAGTGAGAAGTTGTATCAGACCGGTGGTCATCAAGGCCATGTTGTTTTTCTTAGGAAGTTTTTTTGTAAACTTGATATGCCAGCAGAAAATCATGGACAAACAGCTACTGTGAAATAATATTGAAAGAACTTGTGATTTATTACGTCAGCTTAGTAGGCAATACCTTGTAAGAAATGTATAAAAATAGTTTCACTTCCTGATTTTAGTTAGACAAAGTCTGTATTAGCACGTTTTTGTCTCCTTGCTGCAAGATTAAAGTGCCTTAACCTGAACCTGCCGTGTGTTGATCATTTTAAAGTTATTTTTCCTTTGACAGATTGGTCCTTTGGACCGAAACTCTCACTTCACCTCAGGTCAGATGGGCCAGGTGGCATGAAACCATACGGGGAAGAAACCACATTGGTTCTTCTGCTTTGAAAGACCTCCGACTGAATTGTCGTTCAAAAGAGGCCAGCCACTTTTCTGATCTGCGACTGGAGGACGAGTCGATATACGAATCAGAGACTGTCAATCACGGAGGCTCAGGTAAGGTGAGATTTGCCTTTTTTCTGTTTTAGGTCAGGGACTTGATTGAAAATATCTGTCAGGAGATGTGTTTTGTACAAGTCAGGGACAGAAAGATTGCAGTCTTGTCATAGATCAGGGAAACAGAATAGGTAAGACAGTTATTCTAGATAAACTGTGAAACAGAAAATCGTGGTACCACGTGAAAATAAGAAGGGTTACATAACATTCTTTAACAATCAGAACAATATGGGTAATAAGTGCACAAAAAGTTCCCAAAACCCACCGTTAACCGAAGATGCAAAATATATGCAATCACAGCGTGCCGACAATGTTAGATACTATACAAAATGGGTTAATAAATATGAATTTAATGGCAAATTAGAAAAATCCTTGCTTATTAAACTTGTCAAACAGCTTAAAGCTGATGCAAAAGGTCAGGTAAAAAAGCAACGTCAATTGGGGGTTCCTCAGGCACACAGGTGAATTGAGGTAGCAAACCGTAAGGAGCAAAAAAGTAATAATTCAAAAGCTATGTTTCTAGATAAAGAAGACAATAATTTGGTAATAGCATCAGCCCCTCCACCCCCTCTGCTTCCTGCACCGGAATATGAAGTGAGTGGACAAGCTGATCCACCTCCGCTATACCTGGCTGTTACCGCAAAGCCAAGACCATATGTTAGAGATCCAATCGAGACTAGGTCTCAAACACGTAACTTAAGAGGAGATATTGAGTTATATGAAATAAACAAAAATTCATGATCTATGAGTGAAGAAGAGATATGTCCATTCATAGAAATACCAAATCTGCAGGCAGGACAGGCAGGACAGGACCCAACTCTCCTAGTATATAGACCGTGGACACCGGAAGACATCCGGAAAGCCACAGAGGGAATTCCCCATCCCAAAGTTAATTTTAGAAAATTCTTAGAAGACTTACAGGGCATGAGGTTAAGCTATCATTTAAATGGAGAAGAAGTAGAAAAAGTAGTCAGACAGATCGTGGGTCCAGATTGGCACATGATCAGTGGCAACTGGAATCCCTGTGATGCAGAACACAAGCCACTCCCACATAGCAACACAGAATTGGATAACAGAGTGAAAGGTCTAACAGACTGAATCTCTGAGAAATGGAAGCCTAGGGCAGACTGGACTTGCATTAATCAATGCATCCAACAGGAAGGCGAAACTGTTGACAGATATTATGCTAGATTATTAGAGTGTTTCAATAACCATTGTGGAATGCAGGTACCTGAAGATCAAACACATGATTCCCCATATGAGCAGCAATTAAAGAATGCATTTTTGAAAGGCAGTATTTTGCGTATAAGCAGCTTTATTACAAAGCACATGGTAGACCATCATACAAGTAAATTACAGTCACTACTTGAATATGCTAGGCAAAAGAAAGCTCAAGTATTTGCTGTAGAAGACGGAGCAGAAGTTTATGTAGTACAGTCCGGAAAAAAGGGCAAGACAAATGCCCAGGGAAACAAACAATCTGATAAACAATCAGAAGAGTTTGAAGAGAGAAAGAAAAGGGGTGAATGTTTTAAATGCGGAAAAAAAGGACATTTGGCAAGGGATTGCAAGCAAAACAAGAAGGCAGCCATGGAAGATAAGGAGGGTGAGGACTGACTATATGATAGTCAAGAATCACTAGAAGGGAATAACCAAGAAATAGAGACAAATGCAAATGTGATAGAGGGAGTAGAGAATGTGATAAAAGAAATAGAGGAAGTACAAGAAAACACCGATGGTGAAGAAAGTGAAATTTTGGACTTGGCATTATTGAGCCTAGAGCTCTATTTAGCAGACACGAAATCGGAAGTTACACTTCTGGTAGAGGGGAGGGAAGTTAAATTCCTGTGTGACTCAGAGGCTTCACGAACCTTGATACATCCTTCCAAGCTACTAGAAAATTCAGAATCACTTGACTACATATTAGTGAAAGCAGCTAATGGACAGCTGTATCAGGAGCCACTCTCCCATAACATAGCAATAACTGACCCTGTTTCAGGGATGACCCAGAAAAGCAAAATTGTTGTTTCTGCAAAATGCCCAATGAACCTTTTGGGCAGAGATCTTATGCAGATATTTGGCATAGCAGTAGTACCGACTATGCAGGGTATGGAAGCACAGCGACAAATGGATACTTTTGTGGTGCGACCGGAGGGTGAAACATTTTATTGGTACAGCCAGGACTTAGTTACAACTGGTCCAGGGGCAGTAACTGAAGAACTGATGAACTTAGCCATCAGTAAGTCCCCCTCCCTTGACACTGATAAACAGCATTTGTTGCACTGTACTCTGTATTATTGTAGCACACCAGGACCTGATAAGGAATATGAGCAAGAACTGTTTAAAAACCATGCAAACAGATTAGTATTACGTAATCTGTACTGGGACACAGAAGGGAACAGTGCAGTTAGCTGTTCATTGCCCCAGGAATTCTTTGCACTCTATAAATCTAATCGATTACCACATGTTAGTTTAACCAAAGACAAGAATGTGAAATAGGCAGATCTTGGAGAAAAAGTCACAAAGTGGGAGAAACAAACAGAGTTAGAATTGTCAGAACAGGGAATACAAAAACAGAAGTTAAATTGGATAATGCAGACACACCCAGCTGTACACTTGCGGTCTAGCGAGGACAGCTGATTAGCACTCTTACTAGAAGAGGAAGAAATAGCTTTACAGAGCATACCAGAAACTCTCTGGTCAACAGGGAAATCAGATGTAGGACTAATTTGTACAGCAGGACCAGTTACTATTACGCCAAAATCAGCATTTAGACCTCAAAAGAGACAGTATCCCTTAAGAAAGGATGCAGAAATACTAATCAAACCTATAATAGCAGCTTTACTTAAGGAAGGAGTACTGGTAGAATCTCCCGATTCACCATGTAACACACCCTTATTTCCTGTTAGGAAAGCAAACAGAGAATGGCGTATGGTCCAAGACTTATAAGCTGTAAATGATGCAGTAATATCTAGAGCACCTACGGTGCCAGATCCACACACTCTATTGAAAGATTTGAAGCCTCAACAGAAGTATTTCTCTGTGGTAGATATTAGCAATGCATTCTTTTCGATACCGATACACCCTGACAGCCAACATTGGTTTGCATTCACATTTCAGGGGAAAAGGTATACATACACGCAATTACCACGGGGGTATTGTGAAAGCCCAACAATATTTGCACAAGAGATGGCAAGTAACTTGGCAGGATTTAGCCCACCAAGAGGCAGCCAAATTTTACTTTATGTAGACGACATCCTGCTGGCAGTCCCCAGCCAGAAAGAATGCAGAGAAGATACAATAGCATTACTACAATTTTTAGCCACTCAAGGACATAAAGTAAACAAAAACAAATTGCAGCTTTGGAAAAAGCAGGTTAAATACCTGGGATATGTAATATGCAAAGAAGGCAGAACATTAGATGAAGATAGAAAAATAGCAATTTTACAAGCACCCAAACCGATTACCAAAAGGAAATGATGTCCTTCCTGGGCACGACTAATTTCTGTCGGAGTTGGATTCCAAACTATGCCTTGGAGTCTGCTCCATTGACCAATTTGATATACAAGAAGCCTATGGCAGCACAAGATTTATTACAATGGACACCAGAAGCAGAATCAGCTTTCTGCAAATGGAAGCAACTGATAGCATCCTCATTAGTTTTAGGATTACCAAACTATCATAAACGTTTTTTCCAAACTGTAGATTGTAAACAAGGTTACATGACATCAGTATTAATACAGCAGCATAAGGATAAGCAATGCCCCATAGCTTATTATTCATCACAGCTGGACCCAGTGGCGCGATCCCTGCCCCACTGTGTACAAGCAGTAGTTGCAGCTGCAATGGCAGTACAGGCTTCGGCCTCAGTAGTGTTGTTCCACCCTCTCACATTGAGAGTGCCTCATGCAGTCGCAATTATTTTACTGCAAGAAAAAGTAGCATATCTTTCTCCTGCTAGACATCTTTCCTGTATGACTATACTCTTGAGCCAACCTCATATGACAATTGAACGATGTACAACTTTAAACCCATCTACCTTGCTCCCAACCCCTGCAGATGGCACACCACACAGCTGCCTGCAGGAGATTGAGCAAAAGACATTGCCTAGAAAAGATCTAATGGATGTTGCCTTGGATGATGCCGAGGTGACATATTACGTGGACGGCTCATGCAGAAGGGGTCCTACAGGGCAAAATCTAGTGGGGTATGCAGTAGTTTCTGATACTGAGATTTTAGAAGCGAAGTCTTTACCACACAACTTATCTGCACAAGCAGCAGAATTGATTGCTTTGACAAGTGCATGTACCTAGGCAAAGGGTAAATGTGTGAACATTTTTACTGACAGCCAGTACGCTTTTTCTACTGTACATGTTTTTGCACAACAGCGGAAAAATAGATGAATGATAACATCTACTGGTAAACTGATTAATCATGCGCAATTTATTTTAGATTTGTTAGAATCTATTCAGTTACCTCAGAAAGTAGCTATTTGTAAATACATAGCTCATACCAAGCAACAGGATAGGATTTCAAAAGATAATGTGAGAGCTGATATAGCTGCAAAACAGGCAGCTTCAGCTTCAGCAGTATTTCTTTTGAGTGTGGAATTACAACCTTCTGAGGTTTTAGATTTAGAAATGTTAAAAACAATGCAGACACTTACTATAAATGTAGAAAAACAGAAATGGATAAAACGAGGAGCAATTCTTGAGAAAGGGCTGTACATCTCCAAAGAAGGAAAACCAATTTTGCCGTCTAACTTGTTAAGATATGCAGCTTTGTTAAGCCATGGGCAATGCCTTGTCTCAACAGGGGGGATGGTACAGTTAGTTAACTGAGTGTTCACTGCATATGGATTTACAAACTACACAAAACATTTTTGTGCAGCATGCCATGTTTGTAACAGGCATCATGCACAAGGGGCATTGAAGCCTAAGCAAGGGAGTTTCCCATTACCACTGCACCCATTCCATACTATCTGTATGGATTTCATAGAACTAAACAAATGTAAAAATAAGAAATATTGTCTTGTCATTATAGATATGTTTTCCAAATGGGTGGAAGCTTTTCTGACCAAAAATCCAGATGCAGCTACTGTTGCAAAAGTCCTAGTTAAAGAAATTATTCCTAGATTTGGCATACCGGAAAAGATCTACAGTGACAATGGTGCACACTTTGTAAATCAAACCATACAACAGTTGAGTCAATATTTCGGAATTTCCTTAAAGAACCATTGTGTATACCACCCCCAATCCACAGGATTAGTAGAGAGGCATAATGGGGTTTTGAAAAACAAACTTAGAAAATTGATTAGTGAGACACAGAAGAACTGGGTGCACTGCCTGCCTCTGGCACTGTTGAGCATGAGAACTGTTCCAAATGCAAAGGGGTTAACTCCTTTTGAAATACTGTTTGGGAGGGCATACTATATACCTCAGTGGAAACCTCTCATGCCTGCAGACCAGGAGGCTGACAATACACTTGTAGAGTATATGAGATGACTTTTAAGTAATAAACAACTTTTGCAGTTAAATTCTGTTTCAGATAAAGAACAAACCAGACCATCAGAAGCAGCAGTAGTCCCAGGCACGTGGGTCTGGGTGAAAGTTATCAAGAGAAGGAAATGGACCACACCAAAGTAGGAAGGGCCATACCAAGTGCTACTGTCAACACCCACTGCAGTCAAGATCGCAGAGCGAGCATCCTGGATTCATCTGACACACTGTAAATTGGTTAAAAACTTTGAACTGGTCAAAAAACTTGTTACTGTTACACAAGAACAAAATGACCAGATACGGAGCAAATAGAAATGCTGAACAACCTCAGAAGTATTGCATGATCATTCTGTTGGCCATACTGATAACATTAATCTTTTTGTTGTGGCCTTTCCTTTTTCCAGCCGCACGAGCTGAACTGAATAAACGTGAAACATTCATAGACTGGCATCCGAACTTTAACACTTATCAAGCAATTAAATGTGTATGCTGAAACTTTTAATGTTTCAAATAGCTGAATCTGCACAGCTATACCAAAAGCATACGGGGGATTACTAATGACTGCTGTCCCTCTAGGGGTCAATGAGACCTGGGAAAATTTGCTTTTTGATACTACAACTGTACAATCACAAGACAAAATAGCATTGTACCTGCCTGTTACACAAAAGGGAATTGTATGTTTTTACAAAAATGATACTGTTCAGGTAAGATGGAGTAATTGTAATGTGACTATTCCTTACAAATGTTATACCAAAGCCAATAATGCAGGTTATATCTGTGATGCAAACTATGACTCATATCTTGAGTCAATCCATAAGACTATTGATGAGATACAAAATAATTCTGTTCTTTTAAAACAACTATCTATTATTGATAAGAAAATGTTTCATGCAGGGCAAGTGTATATTAATACTAAAGTAGAGAATTGTTATTTTGTTTGTGGGGAAAAAGGCATACAAATGGTTACCTAAGAACTGGTCTGGCAGTTGTTTTTTGGGTTACCTGGTTCCGGCCATACGACACACTGCAGTTTTGCCTCAGGGAAGAATTTAAAACATCAGAGAGGTCACCAAGAAAACCGGAAATCCAATCAGAAGGCCTGAAAATCCAGTGGGACGAATCGAAGCAGGCTGGAGAAATCATAATTCCGTGAAAAACAAAGATAAACTGACACACATGGACTTGAGTGACACTATTATATCGTGGGCAGGTATAGCCCCTGCATATGGCACAGTGAAATTGATATGGGAGCTGAGAAAACTGTCCAAACTTCTTGAAGTAATGAGTAATGCAACTTTTTCTGCTCTCGAGTTAATGACTGATGAACTGAATGCTATGAGAACTGTGGTGCTTCAAAACTGCATGGCTCTTGACTTCACCCTAGTGGCGAAAGGTGGTACGTGCACTTTAATAAAAGAGGAGTGCTGTTTGTATATTCCTGACAACCAGCATGAGATAAACAACCATCTTGAGGTGATTCAGCAAGTGTCGGCCATGACCAAACCAGGCCCAAACCCACTGACAGACTTTTTCCAGAATTTGTTTGGGGGGTGGGTAGCATCCTAATGAATGTCCTGATTGCCATTTGTGTGGGATTACTCCTATTAGGAGTGTGTGTTTGTTGTGGTATTCCTGCATGAAAAGATTGATCAAAGATTTTATAGACATGTCAGTTTCTGAGACTTTATATCAAAGTACTGAAATTGAAGAACTTCTGAAAAATGAAACACTTTCATAGGTTTAAACTGAATGACTCTCTTAACTGTAAATTCTGAATAGAAAGAGGTTAGGAGAAGAAGCAATTGTTTATGCTTTTGAAAATAGAATAAAAAGTATTAACAGGGGAAATGTTAGAAAAATATGTATTAATGTATATGTTTAGTGCTTATTAGAAGCTAAAAGGGTTAACACATTTCATTCTATTTTATGTACAGCTTAATTCTGTATGAAATTATAAGATGCTTTTCAAACTGCAGTATGCTTTCTGAAATTGCAAGATGCTCTCTGACCTAGTATTTGCTAGCACAGCAAAATTCATGTGTATGCCTTTTGTAAATGTACTGAGAAGCAGATGATTATCTGCTAGGTCAGGAAAATGAATGAATAGTGAATGAATAGAACAATACTGTTTTCTATAATGTGATTGAATATGAACAATCAGCCCTGTTCGTGTTATGAGAACATGCACAGCTGTGGAAAAGAAGAGATACATCAAACAAAGACTGCTTGAAGAAATGAACTGTAATCTGTACTTGCTTTGTGCTCGAATTAGCCACAGTACCTTGAATGGTAACATTGCAGAGTGAGAAGTTGTATCAGACCGGTGGTCATCAAGGCCACGTTGTTTTTCTTAGGAAGTTTTTTTGTAAACTTGATATGCCAGCAGAAAATCATGGACAAACAGCTAATGTGAAATAATATTGAAAGAACTTGTGATTTATTACGTCAGCTTAGTAGGCAATACCGTGTAAGAAATGTATAAAAATAGTTTCACTTCCTGATTTTAGTTAGACAAACTCTATATTAGCACATTTTTGTCTCCTTGCTGCAAGATTAAAGTAGTGCCTTAACCTGAACCTGCCATGTGTTGATCATTTTAAAGTTATTTTTCCTTTGACAGTTTCCTGTGTGCTCTTAAGGGAAATTGTACTTGATGCAGAGAGGTCAGTATCTGGAAATACTGAGTATATCCATTTGTATTCCAAATTCACATCCCTCTCCAGTGTCAGTGGAGAGAATTCAGGCTTCTTGATTACTGGCCCAGCATGGGGATGACATATAGTGGTTCCCATCACATATTGGTAGCAGTGGTGAGCATCACAAGCTATATCAGTCTTGTCGATATGCAGTACTCCCACCAGGGCAGGGTCAGAAACTGGCCTGGAGGCTAGACAGATGTCACCTTATCCTATATGAGGCAGATTACAGTGACATGGCTTTTAACCTATCCACATGCATCATGGCATGGTTTGTAGGCCCTTTGTGTTTTCTTGATGAGAAAGCTCTGTAGTTTTTACAGCTGCTGCATGTGTCTGGTGAGGTACATGCAAAAGAGAGCATTATACTCTATTAGTGTTCTGATGAGGTTTGAGTACAGTGCTGTCATACAGTCCTAAGATCTGAATATGATGGCATGACATATTATGTATACAAGATAAGCTTTCAGTACTAGTGTGGACACTTGGTGGTCAAAGTTCAGATTGCTATCTACATGTATTCCCAGTACTTGCATCACTGAGTTGCAGCATAGCAGAACTGTTGTCAATGTTGTGATTAACATGGAATTCCACTTTTCAGATGAGCAATATAAAAAAGACACATTTCTGCATTTATTTGTAGATTGTTTGCCTTTGTCACCAATCATTGTTCTGTGTCACCTCCTTCTGTACTGTTATTATCATTGGTGGACTCAATGATTGCAACCAATATGCAAGAATCAGCAAACTTGGTGAGCCAAAGGCCACATACTTTAGCCTAAATTGTTGAGAAATAGAGTCCAAACAGTGAACAACCAAGCACAGATTCCTGGGGTTTGCCACTGGAGACTGCTCTACTGGTACAGGTTGATTCACCAACTTTCAAAATATGTGTTTTGTCGGTGAGCCAACTGATTACCCATCTAGTGATGTAGGGATTAATCTCCAGCTGGGAGGGTTTCCTCAGTGATACCTGTATGGGGGATTGTGTCAGAACCTTAGGCCAGATCATGATAGGCAGTATGCACTGTCTTACCTTCATCCAGACCTATCACATGGAATCACTGGGCTGTGACAACATCACAGATCGCTTATGACATGACTCAGGAAATACACCTTCCTGATACGGCTAAATACAGACTTCAATACATCCTCCACAGAGGCTATGTTCCTATAGAAGGGAGTACATCAACATGCATCCATCTGAGTTGGGGGTACACCACCTGATGCATGCATATAACAGATATTTTGACTCTCCTCAACTGGCAGGTAGACCAACATGTCATCATGGACCTCTTTTACATGGACACCAGTAATATTACAGCTATGTGTAACAGACCTGTGTGAGCTGTTAATGCTAAACCATGTCTGTGACATCTGATAGATGTCCTCTAAGAGGTCATTGAGGGCATGCATGATGAGAACAATATTATCTTGTAGAACTTGACCAGGTCAAGGCATTTGACATGCATGCTGAGGTATTCAATCCACACTGTCATATATGGCCGTAAACAGCTATATCACCAAGTGGGTAGACTAGTGTATCACATGCGTGGCATCTCACTATGTTAAATGTGTGAAGTGACCTATATCTCAGGTACAGTGATCAGGTCTGTACAACAGGGCTGTCTGCTTGGTGGTTTTCTGTCCATTATTTAAGTGATGGACATCACAGATGACATACACATCCTGTGTCCAAACAGCTGCCTGAAGGCCTACAGATTGTGGGCAGTCATTGACTTCAACTGTGATATTAGTATAATACAGACAGTATCAACACGTACCAAAAATTGCTGCCACAGCCATAACAACACCTGCACTGAAAAGAAAACATGGGGGGATTTGTTAAGTCAGGAAAACAAACACACACAACCCAAGTATAATGTGGACATCACACCCTATAATCAGACCAATAGGTATGTGACCCATGTCCTGGGGTACATGGTAGGTGGACCATCCACCAGCATATGATCACTGTGCTGACTACTCCCTTGAATGTAACACAATACTGGGTATGTGAAGGACATCCACATCAGAGGCCATAATGCCTTCATAGTTCCCAGACTTCATCATACCAATAACTGAGTACAATGCACCCTTCTTCATGTCTTTCCTTACACATCTTCCAGTGAGGTGTAACTGAAGTGTACCACGTTTGTCATAGAGAGCTGTCACACAGCTTACTGGCCATACCTAGGTATTCTTTTTGTGGAATATACATGACTGTCTGATGGCGCAGAACACCAATAAAACTGTTACACCAGATGCATGTGTGGTACCTGTTCTGCTGCTGCACACACTACATACATAGGTGTTTGACAACATTAATGGCATGTATATAATTCACAACAGTGTGGATTGTACCATATATATGCCATGCACACTGGTCAACTAGCCTGTATTGCTCATAATGTTGCATACAGGTATAGCAGTGTCCCTCCTAACACCTCCAGCAGATATTACAGTGCCAGGACAGCATGCATGGTTACCCTCATAGACTGTGGATGTATCATAATAGTTGTTCAGGTGTGTGTGTGCAGACTCATCTCTTATCACTCTGCATCACATATGTTATGTCAGAGGCATGGGATTACTGGTGGTATTACTGATATTGTCCATGATTGTGGTTGGTTCTTTCAATGTTTTCCATGAGCCTTTACCTGTGCCCCACTTGCTGGAAACTTCTGCTGAGATTACACCCATATTCAGGCATATCAGTTTCCACTGCTTCACAATACACACCCTACCTGAATTGTATGCCATATTCCTGATAGATGTCCACTGCATTATTCATGTAAGGATGCTTATCTCACAGAGACATCCTCCCCATTGTTATGTCACCTTGTATGATGACGTAAAATATTTTCATTGTACAGTCCCTACTGTACCATATAGATATGTGACTAGTGTTGCTGCTACAACCATCTTCCATTGACATGCCCTCATCTGCTGTACATTAGGTTGTTTCTCCTGCCTCTTCCCCTGTGTTCATTCCTACAATTCATCTGTGTGTCCCTATTTAATACACATACTTCCCCTGAGTGTTCATTTTACATGGCAGTCATAGCTACACTGTCCTGCACTGTGTTTGGACCATATACTTCACATTCATATCTCTCAACTGCCCAGATATTCTCAGGATGTCCAGGTGTGCTCCTTATCATATTTGTGGCTCTCTGTGACATCACTGGGATGATCTCAGGACTGATGTGACTCACACATCTCAGTTCATACCTTTCAACTGTCCTGATTTTTGCAGAATGTCCAGTTTTTGTTGCATATTTTTGATAGTTTCCTCATACAACTTTGGTTTTCTGGCAAATCATTGGCATGTCATTGCAGATTGCAATCAGAAAGTAATGACAGACATTTGAGTTTCAAACTTCACACTCTTCAGAAAATTTATTCTATCAACTTTCTATATTTGTAAGAGCAATATTAAAATCTGTCCCTATTTTTGGCCTTTTGCCCCCCCCCCCTATTATTTACGTTTTTGTCCAGCTTTCTAGCTAAGAGGTTGGGAAGGTATGCTTTTGACCAGCTCAGATTCCAGACCTTTCTTTCACTTTTGTGCATTTTTGTGTTTTTTCTTATGGCTTTTTCTCCTTGTTCCTTGTTGACCATCAGCTTCCCACCATAATCCTGTTATTCTTCTTAGAGAGGGGATGCCATCCATACATCCATTAGGGTTTTTTTGTTTGCACTAGTTCATGTTGACTTCCAAGATGCCGTATATAAGGCCCACTCACACTTCTACAAAAGTATGTATTTCCGTCTGGCTGCAGGATGTGTGCTGCTTGTTTGGAGAACTCATCCTCACTCATTTACACTGACTGCTGGCACAGCTAGCTTCTTCCAGCTATCATGTTATGTATCAGATTAGGTTGATTTCTTCCCCAGGGATGGGTGAGTTAGCTTAATGCATTTATTCCCATTTTCCCAGGTTAGCTCCACTATTGCCTAGTATGCTAATCTATCCTGCATTGCATTGGTTGGAGTCAAGCTTTATTATTTTGTGATATGGAGCTGTCATGTATTTTGTGCTTTTTGATCAGGAATGCTATTTAGAAATGTCATTCTTGCTGCATAAGAAACATCATGCTCTTGATTAGCATGTTTTCAATTTTCAATGAAGTAATGATTTCCCATCTAGGTACTTACAACAGGTTTCTTATACAAACTATAAATCTGATTTCAGTGGAAAAAAATTTTGGTACTTTTCCGTTAACGGGACAGCAGGCAAAATGTGAGTTAATACAATATGTATGGTGGAGTCTCATAGCATTTGCATCAGTGCCAAAATGGATGTAGGATTTGCTTTGATTTATTCAGTGGGAAAGCTACTTTGTGAAAAATATGATCTGGAGACTTTGCAGAAGGTGGTATAACGTTTCCGTTAATGGGACAGCAGTTTCGGGAAACAGACAAGTTGCCTCAAAATATAGATGGAGAACTACCTCGACTGTTAGCCTAACTACAGGGTGACATTTTCACTTGATGTTCCTGTTTTTCAAAGTGCTTTCTCCCCATTCTCACTTCACACTTTCAACAGATGTTCCTCTTTTTTAAAGGGCTTTGTATCCATTATCTGTGTGTTTCGGTTGACAGAAATGCATCACACAATTACAATTCTTAACACAGTTACCCTTACAAATCAGGAGATGTTCAGCAAGAGGAGCACTTCCTTATTTTTTTAACAAAATAAAGTCTGTGATTTATACCATTTTTAGGAAGTAACAGGGATTCTTTCTAAAACTATCAGTGTACGCGGCACTGACTTTGGACGAAATGAGTAACAGTGCGAGATGAAATGCAAAATGAGAACCACAATACAAAAACAAAATAAGCAGCAGTGAGTCTTGATGAAAAATCAGTTGTACTCTGAGAACATAGACAAAATTAAATGCAGAACACAGCAGTCCAGCATGCAGTACTGACATCTGACCAAATCATTGATTTTCACAATGAAGACAAAAGTAAAACCCGCAAAAAAAACAGCATCAGTGACTTCACATCAAGCACTAACGTCCGAGCAAAAAGCCATAGTACTCTGACAACAAAGGCAAATTTAAAACCAGGCACAACAATGAAATAAGCATTACTGAGATGTCACAAAATCAGTGGGACTGTCGGGATGAAGAAAAAGTTAAAAGCAGGGAAAACTAAGCAGCAGTGAGTTGACATCAACCATCCATTTTGCCTGCTGCCCTGTTAACGGAAAAGTACCTAAATTTTAAAGTACTTTTGTTGATTGAGTTCCCTATAATAAGTAAATGCATTTAAAGTGCAAAGAATAACTGCACATCAAGCCCTCTAGGTACATAGACACACAACATATAAATTACAACGATGTCTTAGCAGATCCACGTTTTGTTAAGATTTAGGAACTTCTGGTGTGAATTAGCCACATGACTCTTGACCTAAGCATAATGGAAAGGGATAATTCCCATCATCATCTTGCTTGTATGTTCATATTGTAATAAACAGCATCTATGGAATACTTTATTTGCAAAGTATGTTTTAAGCTTTCACTGTATTCTCTACATACAAGTTCCATGGCTGAGGATCAGGACAAGAAAAACTGCCTTCATTTTTTATGTGAATATTTTGGGGTCTCTTCCCATTTGACAGCACCAGGTATGCCCACTATGCACATTCTTTTCATCTCTTAATTGTGAGACCTGAAAAAAAAATGATGATACAGGTCAAATGAAACTGAACAGTGGGATATTTTTAACCATACTCATAATGCCCTCTGAATGCTTGATGTCCAGTGACTTCACTGAAAATCCACCAATATTCTTTCATTTACATGGCATATTACAGAACCATTTCAATAATATCTCTTAGACCTACTTGACAGTATACCCTTTTAGCCTCTATTTCAGAACATGAAAGTGATCAAAACACATTTGCTTCCACTGAGCAGGACATCAATAATTCAGCTGTTCAGGTTTACCTCCTCCATGCCTGATCCTCCTGCATCTGAGCAATTACTCAGGTACATGTTACTGATGTTTTGAGTGTGAGCCCCTTCACTGTCCCACAAGTTAATTCTATTATGGTTAAATTTGTTTTAATGGTAATACTTTGCTCAACACATGTAATAAAGTCACATTTTTTTCTCTTTTATCATGCATTTAGAAGGGGAGGTTGGCGTAATGGTTAACACATTTGCCTTACAAACACAAGTGCAAGATTTGATTCTCACATGGGTTAAGTGGCTAGGCTAAAAATGAACGACAAGGGCTGTTAGCCAAGTATCTAATCTAATCTAGTTGGTAAACCTTGGTGGCATTTGACCTACAGCCTGTGTGAAAAAGAAAATTCTAGGTTAGTGCACTTACATTGTTAACAAATAAAAATAATACATAAATCCAATACAAGACCACAGGGGTAGCATTTCTCAAGAAGAAGGTACAAGGTGATACATTTTAAAAAGAGAGGGTGGAAAGCTGAAAGGCTCAAGAAAGCATTTGTCAAAGAAAGAGTGGTGTTAGCACAAAGAACATTTCAGAGGAGGCTGAAAACTCAAAAATACCATGGGAATATTAGAATAGTTGAGTAATACAGACAGAAATTATTGCAAAGAGTATGAAGAATTAGGATCTAAGGTAGTATTACTTCTTAGTTGGTTAGAGAGGTGATCTTGCTAAAAACTTCATTTTTTCTCCATTTAAATCTATTTAATCTAGTCATTTGCACATATATATATATATATATATATATATATATATATATATATACACATATATATGTGTGTGTGTGTGTGTGTGTGTGCGCGTGTGATACAGATGTGTAAATATATATATCTATATATATATATATGTGAAGAAATACTTGTTTATTTAGGGCTTTCGACCAAAGTCTTCATCAGAATAAAAAAAACATATTTTCCATCTACACTTAAATACCCATTTCAATTAACAATATCCAATGAAAACCTTAATAAAATATTCAGGGAACATATAACATATCAAAATTCACATATCATCATGCACAGATAACATTTAGGAAAGTATTTATAACAAACATTTAATACATATGGTTTCATTTAAACCAGGCTTTTTATCAGCATGTAGTCTTAATTGCCAGAAAGTCTCCCTTTCTACCATAGATTTCTTGTAATCACCCCCTCAGAAAGTTTTAGGGACTGCTTCTAATATAGAAAACAGAATTTTTTTGTAAACATCACATGTTAAAGTATGCTTATAAAGTGCATTATTGCCATCTTTACTTCTTATAGCATATAAATGCTCTTTAATTCTAGTTCTTAGTTTTCTCATGCTCATGCCTACATACAATGAAGAACATCCTGGGCATATGACAATGTAAATAAGCCCTGAAGAGTCACAGTTATAATGCCCTTTCTCTTCCAGTACATGTTCAGGACTGTGCAGAAATATACTAGGACCCACAAAAAATGTAGGTACACACGTCACAAAATCCACATGGAAACTTCCCGTTATTTTTGTTAGTTTCTACATTGCATATTTCAGTATTATCTGTCTCCAAATATTGTTTAATAGATTTGGCCTTTTATACTATAAACTGTGGTTCTTCCCCCAATATATTTGCAAAATCTTTATTATCGAGGGAACCAGAACAGTTGAACACAGTTGCTCCTGACTATTGTTTGGGACATTGCACTTTGTTAACTGAAAATACTTATAATTTTATTAATGAGAATTTTACTAGTGATCAGGTTGCCATTTTAAGGAAAGCTGTCTCTTTTGTACCCACATCTAGAGCAAATGTAAGTCAAATGTTTATTAGATTTATGTCTGTTTTGCAGAAAGCTTAATCTAGCTTATTTATTTAAAGATGTTAAAACTGATGAACATCTTCCTTTTTGTAAAAAAAAAAGTTCTTACAATCCTGTCCACTGCAACACTGTTCATGTTTTCTATGAGATGTGTGAGAAACAGATTTTTAAGTTGAGAAATGTTAAATATAAACCATGGTTTTGTAATTTAGATGTTAAAGAAAGAGAAGCTTTAATGCAACTGTCTAAAATAACTGATTTACATTTTATGAGAACTGATAAGGGGAATGGGTTAATTGTGATGTACCAAAGTGACTATGTAAATGAAATACAGAAAGTTTTGGACGATTGTGATGAATATGAGAAAGTCCCTTTATTTGTGGTTAAAAAAAGTTATGATTTTTATATACAGTGTACTTTTTGATTTATTAGTCAATGGAGACATTCCTCCCGAAGTTTATCAGTTCTTGTACAACTCAGAGCCAAAATGGAATACCTAAGTTACATAGTAAGGTATATCCCATCCCATTTAGGCTGATAGTGGCTGCTAAGGATAGTTCTATGGAATTCATTTCTAAATTTTTAGATTATTTTCTCAACCCATCAGTGCAGACGTTAGATAGTTATGTTAAAAACTCTTGGCATTTTTAAGTTGTATACATAATTTATCTGTTAATGACACTTTTACCATGTTCACATTAGATGTTAAATCATTATATATTTGTATTCCACAGGAGAGGGGATGGAACTCCTGAAGTTAATTTTGCCCACATTTAGCTCCTATAATAGCCACACCATAAGTACCATCTGCAAACTGATGGAAGTAATGTCAGAAAATAATTTGTTTCTTATTTCAGGAAGAGCTATATCAGCAGAAAAAAAGTGTGACAATGAGGGCCCACTGTGGCCCCTTCTTTTGCACAAATAATCATGGGGTGGTGGGAGACCAAAGTACTAAAAGATTTTTCTTGGTTTGGAAAAGTAGCTGTATATAAAAGATTTGTGGATGACTTGTTCTTTTTAGTAAATGGTGGCACTGAGCAGGTTGAAAAAATGCTTTCAGAAATTAACTATAGTAGTGAGTTTTTATCCTCAACCAAAGGGGATGTAGGTTTAAGTGTCAGGTTTTTGGACATTAGACTCACATGGGACTGTGAAAACTCATAATTTCAGAGCTGCACATATAGAGAGGAACATTTTGCTAACAATTGCCTACATTATGAGAGTGCTCATCCTGCATAAATGAAAAAGAACATTCCTAGAGGACAGATGATCAGGGCTTCAGGGTTAACTACTAAGGACAGTGATTTTTTTGTCTGCTGTTCAAAATATCGTGTATATATTTATTGAGAGAACATGATCCCTAGTTGTTAACATCTACTGCCAAGGAAATATTTAGTAAAAGAGAAAACAAGCTTCCCCCTATATTAATGGCAGGTATGTTCAACATAGTAACAAGCAGGAATCGCAGGGTGAAAATAGATTTAACAGTTTGTGTTTAAGAATGATGGTAGATGATGTCAAAATAAAAGTATTGTTCATCAGAACTGGAAGATTTTCCAAGATAATAAAGATTTTGCAAATATAGTGCGGAAAAAACAGTTTATAGTAAAAAAGGCCAAATCTATTAAACAATATTTGGAGACAGATAATACTCAAATATGTAATGTAGAAACTAAGAAAAATAACGGGAAGTTTCCATGTGGATTTTGTGACGTGTGTACCTACATTTTTTGTGGGTCCTAGTATATTTCTGCACAGTCCTGAACATGTACTGGAAGAGAAAGGGCATTATAACTGTGACTCTTCAGGGCTTATTTACATTGTCATATGCCCAGTATGTTCTTCATTGTATGTAGGCATGAGCACGAGAAAACTAAGAACTAGAATTAAAGAGCATTTATATGCTATAAGAAGTAAAGATGGCAATAATGCACTTTATAAGCATACTTTAACATGTGATGTTTACAAAAAAATTCTGTTTTCTGTATTAGAAACAGTACCTAAAATTTGCATGGGGTGATTGCAAGACATTTACGTTAAAAAGGGAGACCTTATGGCAATTAAGACTACAGGTTGATAAAAAACCTGGTTTAAATGAAACACTATATATTAAATGTTTTTATAAATGCTTATATAAATGTTATCTGCGCAGGGTGACGTGTGAATTTTGAAATGTTCCTTGAATTTTTTATGAAGGTTTTCATTGGATATTATTCATTGAAATTGATATTTAAGTCTGGATTGAAAGGATGTTTTTTATTCTGATGAAAACTTTGGTTGAAAGTGCTAAATAAACAGGTATTTCTTCATTGTGTGGTTGCCTTTGGATGTTTTTGTTTTGGATTTGTGTTTTGTACATCTGTGGAATTTGATGTTTATAATGGCAACTGTGTTCACACTTGCCTGCGATAATGTTTTCCTCTTCAAGATAAAAATATCTAACTTGTCATTATTTAACTCATTAACTTTGATGTGGTATGGAATGTCACACCTCTAGAAGCCTGCACGCATCTTGTATTCCAGTGCATTTTCTAAAAAATAAACTTAAAAAGCATAAGATAAACAAATGTAAGTATTTTGTGAGCAATATACGCTATTTAAACTGTACAAATAGCAATGTTATCAGTAAGAAATATTCTTTACTGTAATAATAGTTAGTGTATTCATTGTCATTTCCATAAGAACTGTAATATACTATAATGTATACAATCAATATACATATATACAACTAATTATTTTTCCATAAGAACTGTAATATACTATAATGTATACAATCAATATACATATATACAACTAATTATTTTTTTCTAAGCTTTCACAAACAAATTTTCATACCTTGAAAATTATACAACCTGGACATATATTGTTAGAACATTTTTGTTAACCAGACATAAGCTTTCACATATCAAGAAGACATTTCCTTATAAGCGCATGTTTATTGAGATATTTACAGAAATATGCAAACATGTTTAATTGCACAATTAGCAATGCAAATAATATGGGATGTCTCTCAAGTTGTGCAACTTACAGTGCAAATATTAAAGACAGTTTTCTTCAACAACATCCAAGGTTTCACCTTGTGTCATACGACTGTTTGTAATCACTTTTTTTTTTTTTTGAAGTATGAAGTACATATGAAAATATTGAATATTTTTATAATTGCTAACAAACAACTAGCACTATTTCCAGTATAGTGTGGTATAACCAACATTTTCAATGAAATTATCTATCTCCCATATCGGTGTTTCACACCATACACCTCAATAAGGTCTCTCAGTAATGAAAATATGAACATAAATATGAGAATATGAATAATAAGTGGCAAACAAAGATTCATTTCTCCACTGCAGGAAATCCCAGACTAACAATCTTAGTATTCTTTTGTTAATAACTCCTTGTACTTTCTAATACTGCCTATCATTAGCTGGTAAGTCACTTAGTTAAAGAAGACAGACTTAGAAAAGTTCTGGATGCCATAAGAAGGTATGGGTGTGAACTAGAAGTACACAAAATAGGCATTTTTGGCTCGAGTGAGTTAAACTTTAAATTAAGTTAAAATATTCATCAATAAATATCCTTCATACTTTGAACAAAACTGTGTAAACAAACTTAGAAATTATATACAGTAACTTAAACTGCAGATGGCTTGCCAGTAGGAGTCATATACAATGAGTTACCAGAGTTTTCAAGCTACAATACACAGACAGTGCTCCTAGCTATAATCCAAAATTAGCTAGATGAATGATGAACACAGCATTTTAGACACAATTTTGTAACAGGAAACAGTAGGGAGTTTATCTTAATAAGTTTCATGAGCCCAAAAAAGAAAAGCTTCATAGGGACAAAGAAGACAAAAGTGCAATAACTTTCCAAGTAATGTGAAAACAATGACTGGAACCTGAACTATAGATGATATAAGTAACATCCTGCCCCTTACTATTGCCCATAAGAGTTTGTTTTCCTAGGTTCATGAACTTTGAAAGAATCCAAGCAGCATGTCAATCCAAGAATACTTGATTTATGTCTGAAAACTAATGAAATTATTTGTGTGAAGGAAAGAAAATCATGAGCCATGCCAGACAGCAACACAAGTTTAAACAAAGAAAACAATTGAGAGGGTTTGACTTATTCCATCTATTGACTCAGCATACCATATTCAGCAGTGGTGTGACATTGTTTTATCCTCACACACAAAAAACTTCATGGGTTGCCGAGGGTAAAAGTGATTCCCAAGTCCTTCCATTAAAAAAATAATATTTCACAGATGATACAATGCTTTGTTAATCATAAGTAAAAAAAGCTTCCAAATTTCAAGTCCTCATTGCAAGGCTAACATTAGCCCTTAAAACAAAAAGCAACTTCCACAGAAACATAAACCACAATGAAATTGTATTCACCTCTAGCTCCTCAGCTAAAAAGCCTTCAACATTATCACTTACCTCTTGATATATTAACAAGTTCACATTGTGAAGCTAGTGATATGTATAAATCCTTTTCTGAGACTGTTTAATTCTGGAATTTAATTATCATTGATTTAGTCCAAGGAAAAATGAGAGAAATCACAACAGAATAATTCCTGTAATAGATATTAATTTTATCAAATATTGTCCCCAAGACATCATAAGAGATGCAGGGTAAGCTTCGGATTATAGCTATGGTTAAGCATATGGCCACTTCAGTAACACAGTAGCACACAGACAAAACTTGATTCTTAAAAACAATAAAGATGACAGTGTTATTTTCATACACAAAAGTCAATATTATTGCAATGAAGCAACTTGCAAGACTTTCACAATTCAGAAACGGTGTTTAAGAAATGATGACTTACAGTAAAGGATATCCAGATAAGTATGGCAAGAATTCACTGTAATACATATATGTGACTATAAATTACAATACAGAGCTGTCTGTAGATGGTTTTAAAGCAGTGATGCTGAATGATACAGCTCTTGAAGGAGCTTACTGATATGCCAGTCAGAAAGGTGATTGTGACACCCCTGCACTGGCCTAGTAAACAAGGAGCCTCAATCCTCATCACTAACACCAGTGAGAGATGTGCACATTCAGAGGATGACAAGTACACACACAGTAAAGTACAATTTCCCTTAAGAGCACACAGAGATCACAGCCAGTATGAGGCTGTTTTTTCCCTCACTCTCCAGATCCCAAATAAGACTCCCCCACTGGCACAGCTATAGGGTTAAGATTTCAGCCAAGTGGTCAAGTCAAAACCTCCAGCACCCTCTCTGCCCAACTGGTGCTTCATATCCCTGCCCAAGTAGCTGATACACATGCACACAAACACACACACACACACACACACACACACACACACACACACACACACACACACACACACACACTTTGAGATTTGATTTATACACAAACACACAGACACTCCTGGATAAGGCTGACACAAGTTCTATAGCTATGTCCCATTCTGCCCTGACTATAAGGTAGTAAACACTGCCATCAACCAGCTCTTTATCAGCTACTATAAGGCCCTTCTCAAAGGGTGACCAATTTTCTGCGCAATGTTACTATTATCCAATTGGTTAGTTTGACCAGGACTAAGGCTATTCAAGAGTGGCCTATATAGTGTCACCAAATGCATATGCAAGCACTCTAAAAGCTTAAATATCTCTAAACAAACCAGCCACAATTAAAAGGTTTTAATATATTTAATAATAAATAATAAAAGCACAAGACAATACTCAATAATTCAACATAGTGACAACAGAGTTTAGAATCACAGGAAATACATTAAAACAACATTTTAGGACAGTCTCACATAAATACAGAAAACATCTAGACTAATCTTACTATATTCCTATCTATGTCTAAGAGAGGTACTATGATCTAAGTCTTACTTACAGAGCAAGCAAATACAAGTGCTGAATGGATGTTTACAGGTCCAAAGACAAATACAATATGCCCAGACTCACTATCTGAGAAAGTACTTAAATTACTATCAAACATTTCTGCTGGGTTATCTCAGATTACATCCTTCTTGTCACTCTGCCTTTATATCCCAGGCTAACAGGAACTTAAAATATAACACCACTGTGTTAAAAATACTTATCTCTCAGAAGTTTTGCCTAGAACTGGAAGTTGTAAAACTGTTAAACACTGTTACCCTTGAAACCTGTAATTATTTGTTTCCAGACAATATAAAGAATTTTTAGCTGTAGATATTCTGTCTCCAAGCCAAGCTGAGATAAACACCATTGTAAACAATTCAACTTATTTTCTTAGAGTTTTGCTCTTTTTCAGTAGGGTACACTGTGGTTAGATTTTTGAAGCTCAGCACATAACATACAGTTTACTTACATTTCTAAGACAAGCCTATGGATCATGTTAATATTTACAAATGACATAAGATTATTTACAAAATTCTAGCTAGCTGGGCTGGCAGCCTCAAAATACCCCCCCCCCCCCCACGAGGACTCAAGCTAGTTTTTCAAGTGACCCTTGAGAAACGTTGCTTGAGAGGGTGAGCCTATCTGGAAATAATTTACCCCATTCCCTGTCTTGAGAGCCATCTGCATTTGCTGTGCTAACCCCACTGTAGTGCTACATTGTCGTATCATATGCTTGCAATCCCAGACTCCACCTTAGTAACTTGGAATTTTTCTGGCTGGTTTGATGTAGCCATGTTAGGGGATTGTGATCTGTAACTACAGTGAATTTCCTTCCATACAGACACGGCTGAAGTTTCTGTAGTGCCCACACTATGACTAGACATTCCTTTTTGACAGCTGCATAGCATTCCTCCCTGGGTTGGAGCCTACAAGTGAGATGGTGCTCTTCTCCCTCTGAAGAAATCTAAGTATAGCCCCCACCCCATGGTTTGAAGCATCCACCTGCACAACAAATTCTTTGCTGTAATCTGGACTGACTAACACAGGGGGTCCTCCCAAAGCTCCTTTAAGCTTCTGGAATGCCTGCTCACATGCTGGGGTCCACACTACCTTATCTGACCTGCTTTTCTTTGTCAGGTCTGTGTGGGGAGCAGCTATGGTAATATAATTGGGGACAATCTTTCTGTAGTAACCTGCTGTCCCTAAAAATGCCCTCACCTGCTTTTTGGTAACAGGTGCAGCCCATGCTTGACTGGCTTCCAATTTGGCAGGTTCTGGCCTGATCTTACCACTCCTCACTCTATACCCTAAGTAGGAGACCTCTGCCATACCCACCTAGCATTTGCTGGGCTTAATGGTCAACCCTGCCCTCTGTAGTCTGCCCAGCACCTCTCTGACATGCTGATGGTACTCTTGCCAGGAACGGCTGTAGATGGCAACGTCATCTAGGTAAGCAAGGGCAAAATCTCCTGCCCCTGCTAGGATATGATCTACCAGCCTCTGGAAAGTCGCTGGGGCATTTTTCATCCCAAAGGGCATCTTTGTGAACTCATACAAGCCAAAAGGAGTCACAAAGGCTGACCTCTCTCTAGCACTGGGAGTCAAGGGCACCTACCAGTAACTCTTGGTAAGATAAGTGGTGGTAAGATACTTAGCCACACCCAGCTGCTCTAGGGCTTCATCTGTCCTAGGCATGGCGTAAGCATCTGACTCTGTGTGACTATTTAATTTCCTGTAGTCCACACAGAACCTGGTGCTGCCATCCTTCTTTGGTACCATTACCACTGGGGAGGCCCAGAGACTGCTGGACCCCTGAATGACCCCTAGTTCCAACATTTCCTGTATCTCCTCCCTCAGAGTCTGTTTGACTCTCTCAGGCACCCTATAAGGGACCTGTCTAATAGGCCTTTGGGGTCCTGTATCCACATGGTACTGCACCAGATGGGAGCAACCTGGTTTCCCAGTGAACATGACCCCAAACTCCTGTGACACTACTCAGATTTCTTGAACCTGGGTAGGAGATAGTTGCTGGGACATTGCTACCCCTTCCACTGAGGTGTCAGTCCGAGCCTGACTGAGGACATCAGTCACCAGATCTCCCTCAAACTCCTCCTGCAATCCACTGCAAAGACTCAGCACAGGGGCCTCCCTATCATGGTAAGGTTTCATCATGTTAGCATGGTACAATTTGTGCACCTGCCTCCTGTCTAGCAGTTCTACCATGTATTTAACATTACTGACCTTCCTTACCACCTTCCTTACTACCTTGTAGGGTCCCTCCCATGTGTCTGACAGGAATTAGAGCCATTACCTGCTGCCCTGCATCATACTCTCTAACTCGAACATTCCTTTCATACCAGACCTTTTTCTGCTGTTAGGCTTCTGAAAAGTCCTCCTGGGCCAATCCCATGAGTTCCCTGAGCCTTGTCCTGAGATTTCGGACATATGCCACAACAGACTCCTTGTGGGATTCACATTCACCCTTCCACTCATTTCAAATTAAATCTAGAGGTCTCCTCACCCAATGCCCATACAACAACTAAAAGGTTGAAAAACCTGTGGGTTCCTGGGGAACCTCCCTATAAGCAAACAACAGATGGGGCAAATATTTGTCCCAATCCATCTTAAACTGGTCTGCAAATGCCTGTAACATCATCCTGATTGTAGAGTTTAACCTTTCAAACAAGGCCATTAGTCTGGGGATGGTAGGGGTGGTCTTTAGGTGCTTCACACCACAATACTTCCACAGACAAGTCAGTAGGTCTGACAGGACATTGGCACCTCTGTGAGTCAATATTTCTTTTGGGAAACCTAGCCATCTGAAAATCTCTAACAAAGCATTTGCCACCTTTTTCTGCCTCAACAAAGGATAGGACCACTGCCTCATGGTATCTGGTAGCATAATCTACTACCACTAGGATATACTTTTTCCCTGTGGAAGTTGGGGTACTCAGAGACCTCAAAATATTCATAGCAACCTTCTGAAATGGCTGCTCAATCACAGGCAAAGGCATCAAATGAGTTTTCACCTTGTCTCCTGCCTTACCTACCTTTTGGCACTGCTCACAGGTCATTCAGTACCCTGTCACATTTCTGGAAATCCAAGGCAAATAGAAGTTCTGCATAATATGACTCTGTATGTTTTTATGCCCATATGACCTGCAAAGGGAATATCATGGGCTATGGCTAGAAATGCCAGATGGTAGGCTCAGGGCACTACCAACTGCTGTATCCTCTCACCCTCTAGCCCTCCCTCAGGGGTCCACTCTCTGTACAGTAATCCTTTGACCCAGTGTACAGGCTTCACTAGCTAACTCCCTCTGGCCTTGTAATATAGGGTCTGAGAGCTGAGCCTGCCTCAACTCTCTCTTGGTAACCCTTCCCAGCTCCCCTTCCACAGGAAGTCTGGTATCCTCTGACAGCAGTGCCTCTGTCAGCCTGGGTACTACTACTCACCACTGCCCTTGGAGTCACTCTGTCCAAGGGAACATCAGTACCCACAAGCAGCTGTGGCTCACCTTCAGTTTCACTGCTATAGGGTAGCTCCCTCCCTGAAGTAACCACCTCACCAGTCCTGGCTACAAGTGTGTGGGCTGTCTGGGTCTCCCCCAGGCTACGAGACCTACATGTTTGTATACCAGCCTGACTGCATGCAACTGCATGAAAACATGGTACTGCATTATCAAAATCATTCCCTATAAGAACATCTGCAGGGTGGTAGTTTGGTACCATTGTTGTCTCAGGACAACCTACTGTTGGCATTTTGCCATTCACACTTACTGGCTCTCCCACATTTTGTTCCCCACCTTGCCTCCATGGACATCTATATGCTACATGGCCCCACTGGTTACATTTAAAACATTTAACCCTTGGTACTGGACGTGTACCTGGACTAGTGGCTTCCCCTGCTACTGGCGGATTCTGTTGGAGCAGTCTGAACTGCCTACCTTGGGTTCCCTTAGACCCATGAGCAGCACTGGGCAGGGATGCCCTGCTTGCTAGGTAAGGCATTGTCTATCAGCTAACCAGATTCTTATGTTTTCAGGCAATGTACTAAGGGCTTGTTCCCTCACCAAAAGGTCTATCAGCCCTTCAAAAGTGGTGACCTGATATACACTCACCCACCTATGAAAATAAGTGTTTAGTTCAGCAACATATTCACACACACTTTCATCTGCCTTTCGTCTATGCTCTCAAAACTTTTTCCTATAAGCTGCAGGTGTTAACTTAAAAAATTTGAGTAAACAATTCTTTACAACATTATAATTTAAGCAGTCATTATCAGACAGTTTGGAAAGAATAGTTACAGCTTTACCATGGAGTAAGGGGGTCAGGAACTGTACCCAGAGCCTTTGGTCAACATTATACTGTTTATGTAACCTCTCAACATATGAATGAAACTATAAAATTATCCCCTCTTTAAATTGTGGACGAAATTTACTGACCTTTGTTGCTTCTGGGATAAGGTTACCCCCCCCCCCCGTGTTCATTATCTCCATGACTCTGGCGAAGAATCAGCATCCCCTTTTCATGTTGCCTCTGCCTCTCCATTTCCTCAACTTCCAGGTAAAGCAGTTTCTTATTTTCTTCAGTCTCTAAATGCCTCAGTCTCTCTGCTGCCTCTATTTCCAAATGCTTGGCCTCTAGCTCAAGTTTATTTAACTCTAGATGGATTTTTAAGCCCTCTTTGGAAAGGTTGAGCTGTCCATTTTCTGAGAGTTGTACATCTCCATGGCCAGCCTGATCATCCTCCTGGTAGCTATTCTATGATGCAGATGTGACTAAAGCTACAATCATGTCTGCCTTAGTCAGGTTGGCATGCACCAGTCATTTAGCCTGGCACATCTCAGCCAACTGGCTCCTTGTCAGCTTGCCATACTCCTCTGCTGACATGCTTGCCTGCTCTCCCTGACTAACTTAGCTAACAAAAAAATAAAACAATTGTGATATGAACTCTGAATGTTCACTACTTAGCTGATTAAGACTACAAACACCTTAATTGATCACTGTACATAAGCTACATTAATTCAATATCCACACCACTACAAGCCATTTAATATGTGATGTGGCTGACTCACCACTATCAATCAATTAATATGTGATGTGGCTATCCCACCACTGCCAAACAATGAATATGTGATATGGCTATCTCACCACTGCCACCAATTAATATGTGACCCCCCTGCACTGGCCCAGTAATCAAGGAACCTCAATCCTCACCACTAACCCCAGTGAGAGATGTGCACATTGGGAAGATTACAAGTACACACACACACACACAGTAAAGTGCAATTTCCCTTAGGAGCACAGACAGATCACAGTCTGTCTGGGGTTGTTTTTTCCAGATCCCAGATAAGACTCCCCACTGACACAGCTATAGGTTAAGATCTCAGCAGAGTGTTCAAACCAAAACCTCCACCACCCTCTCTGTCCAACCAGTGCTTTGTGTCCCTGCCCAAGTAGTTCACACACACACACACACACACACACACACACACACACACACACACACACACACACTTTGAGATTTGATTTATATACAAACACACAGACACTCCTGGGGAAGGCTGGCACAGGATCTCTATCTATGCCCCTTTCTGCCCAGACTATAAGGTAGTAAACACAGTCACCAACCAGCTCTTTATGAGCTACTATAAGACCCTTCCCAAAGGGTGACCAATTGTACTGTGCAATGTTACTATTACCCAATTGGTAAGTGTGACCAAGACTAAGGCTATTCAAGAGTGGCCTATACAGTGTCACCAAATGCATATATAAGTACTCTAAGAGCTTAAATATCTCTAAACAAACCAGCTACAATTAAAATATTTAAATATATTTAATAATAAATAATAAAAGCACAAGACAATACTCAATAATTTAACACAGTGACAACAGAGATCAGAATCACAGGAAATACTTTAAAGCAACATTGCAGGACAGCCTCACACAAATACTGAAAGCATCTAGACTAATCTTATTACATTTCTATCTATCTCTAAGAGAGATACTATGATCTACATCTTACTTACAGAACAAGCAAATGCAAGTGCTGAATGGATGTTTACAGGTTTAAAGACAAATACAAAATGCCCAGACTCACTCTCTGAGATAGTTCTTAAATTACTATTAAACATTTCTGCTGGGTAATCTCAGATTACATCATTCTTGTCACTTCTGCCTTTAGTTTCCAGGCTAACAGGAACTTAAAATATAACAGTTATGTGTTAAAAATACTTATCTCTCAGAAGGTTTGCCTAGAACTGGATGTTGTAAAACTGTTAAACACGTTTACCCTTGAAACCTGTAATTATTTCTGTTTCCAGACAATAGAAAGAATTTATACCTGCAGAATTCTGTCTCCAGGCCAAGATAAACACCATAGTGAACAATTCAACTTATTTTCTTAGAGTTTTACTCTTTTTCAGTAGGTTGCACTGTGATTCCATTTTTAAAGCTCAGGACATAACATACAGTTTACTTACATTTGTAAGACAAGCCTATGGATCATATTAATATTTGCAAATGACATAGAATTATTTACAAAATTCTAGCTAGCTTGGCTGGCAGCCTCACAGTGATGTTCAGGCAAGGACCTTGAGATGGATAAGGCCGAGAGCCAACCTAAAAAGTCTCACAAGGTTGGAAATCCTGCAGAGATACAGGGTTGATAAGATCACAGTAGGTAGGTTCTGCAGGACCTACAGAACCAACATGGTCTCATGATGGTCTTGGAGAAGTCACCCCACTAAATACTAAGATACCCACTGCATTGTACATCTTAGCCATGGACACATTTCGAAGGAAAATAGTCAAGATATTGCAGTGCTCAACAAAACAGCTATCTGAAACAGCCCTTTGTGTCTTAGTCAAATACATCCATGAATAAATATGATTTCCAAAGTCAAATTGGGCTAATTACTTCACCATGAATGCATTTTAGAGTCACTTGGATGTCTTCATTATGTGAGACCACAAACTGTTCAGATGATTACATGTGGAAGCCTATAGCTTCTGAAGGGCATTGGTACATCAGCCACAGGACAAGCATCACTTGCCGGTTTGTGGGGCTTCATCACAATTATTAGTGTCCACCATTCAACAGTGCATGTGATTTATTTTTTTTTGTTGTTTGTTTGCTTGACCCCCCTGAACCTTGTTCAGTTATAGACTGGTAGTGCTATCATGTTAACTGAGTTGGTCAGCTGAGCTCCTAAGGAACTGACAATTGCAAACCTGTTGGCAGTACAAATATGGTCATGATGGTTGGATAAATCAATGCATCTCCACTTGTGTAATTGCATGTGATGCACAGTGTAGAAAATCCTTGGTCATTGCACTCACATTGTGAGCAATGTTGGCAATGTCAAACAGAATGTCATCTACAAGGCCAGCTATTATACTGATGCCTGTTGTCAGACTTGAAATTATCATCGCAATCAGCATATCTCATGTCACAACCAGGTGAGTCATAAATACACTAAGGCATTCACTCCAAAAATGTACTTTTCTGATGTGTTAATGTGACCCAGTTTTTCAATAAACTCCAGTCCACTTTGCCAAGCTTTCCAACATCACCTATGGCCAAATATGGGCCCACAGCTACAGAGCAGCTGGATAGACACATTTCTCTTTTCAGTTCCCTTGGGACACTATGCCATAACACCAGCAGAGTCAGAGCCATCAGGCAAATGAAGGCTGAAGAATTCAAATCCTGCACTACCAGAAGCAACTTATTAATCATTCATAATCCCTTAAGCTAACTGCTACCCATGATATGTTAATCTGGAATCTACTCATCAATAGCTACATGTTTAAAACTCACTAGGCAGTTGTGTATTTCAGTCTAAGTTTAACAGACATGAGAAACAGCAAGACAGGAAAATATAATTCATCTAAGAATTACTGCTAGCAATATGTTGATTTAATGTTATAAGAGATGATGCCCTCAGCAACTAAGATTGATGATACTTACAATGCATCTATAAAGAACTGTGAAAAAATAGACTGCCAATTTCTAGATTCAGAATGTTGTGGAGTATTTGGTCAGCTGAAGCAATACTTCTGGTGTCAGCCTCAGTGATTCAGCACAATACAGTGTGCTTGTAACAATACAGTATACTTGAAAACTGGCCCACACACTGTCCAGGTGTGCAACATGCTGTCCAGCATATTGACCTCTGTGGACACCAGCAAGGGCCACAATAGCATGTTCAGCTTGCTGAAGCAACATCAGAACAATTTGCCACATGAAGCTGAAAGTCAGGGACTCCAGCAATGCCACATGGCACTCAGTATCCCCTGTACCAACAAGCACTGCAATGGCATGAAAATCTTTGCCATATCCATGTCACCCACTGCAAAGTGACAACAGCAGGATAAGCAAAGGCCAGGTGTTGCAATGGTAAATTACCATCAAACCCATGTTGAACTGGATAGAGATCTGTGGAACACAGCACATGCACATTCTGAGAAACTGCTAAAAGAATGCAGATAGGAGCTGAAAGTTTGACTGCTGAATCCTACACCAAGGCACTGTATGAGCACATCCCCTAATGCATGAATCGTGCCATCCCAAATAGAACCAAGATGCTCTCCTCCAAAAAAAAAGGAAGCCAATCTGGTGGTCCCCCACCATAAACAAACAACAGAAGGAAGAAACTGTTTCAGAAAAGAGGAAAATCCCAGGATGCAAAAAACTCCTCTACCTGCCTCAGTAAGAAGCTGAGATCCCTCATAAAATGCTCCAAAGCTAGTTACGAGAATAAAATTGCCAAAGATTCCAAACACAACCACAAGACATTCTATAGTTATGTCAAGAATCTAAATGGCAATGTTCAGATCTGCTTTGAGCTACACCAAAATGACATTAAATATACTGATCCCAAGGATATTGCCAATATCCTGGCAGATCGATTTAGTGCCAACTTCACCCCCCTCTCACCCCTAAAAGGCCCATCTCAATACCAAATGATTGCCAAATTCTGGTAATCATGGCCACACAGGTAGAAACCGCACTCTCCAAAGCTAAGAATACAGCATCCATGGGACCCGATGACATCCTGGGCTGTGTACTACATGAACTACAAAATGAACTGGCACCTCACCTAAGTGTCATGTTTAATCATAGCTTCACCTCAGGCTTCATGCCCACTGAGTGGTGCACAGCAACAGTTATCCCACTCCACAAGGGGGATCCACCTTGGATCCCAGGAACTACTGTCCTGTCAGTCTGATGAGCCTGATCTGCAAGGGATGGAACGCATTATCATGGAACTTATAAACAAAGGCATTGGCAACCTTCAACACTGGACCCCACCCAGTTTGGGTTCGTGAGGGGCCGATATTGTCTCCTGAACCTGATTGACTTCTTTGAATCAGTCTCCAGAGCTGTGGACGAGGGTAAGATGGTCCACACAGCCTATCTGGACCTCACCAAGGCCTTCAACACCATCCCCTACTCTGGAATCATAGATAAACTTACTAAGCTGGGCATAAATCCCTACATCACTCAATGGGTTGCCAACTAGCTTACTGACCGAACCCAGACTGTAAAAGTAGCCAACTCCAAATCCAACTCCAGACAAGTGACAAGTGGAGTACATCAGGGTTCAGTCCTGGGACCGCTCTTTGGCATCTACTTCTCTGAAGTACAGGCCAACACTAAGGGACTCTGGCTAACAAAGTTTGCAGATGACTGCAAACTGGGTGCCATTATTGAATCCTCAAATGATGTGGATATTCTACAAAAGGGTCTTACAGAAACAGATGCTTGGTGCTATAGCCATGGGCTCAAGCTTAATGCCAAGAAATGTATAGCTATCCCCTTTGGGAAAAACATGTACTCATGAATTACCACATAGGTGGCTGTACACTAAACATTGAAAGTGTGATGAGAGACTTAGGGACACAGGTGGACAGTGGTCTCACCTTCGATAACCACATCACCACAACAGTCAGGAAATTCTTCTATGTGGCACACCTCATCACTAAGGGCTTTTCATCCAGAAAAAAAGAGGTCATTGTCCCACTGTACTCATCACTCATTAGACCCATTATAGAGTACAACGTTCCATTTGGTATGTACCTCACAAGACATCTACAACAGCTGGAAAGGTCACAGAAATACCTCACTAAAAGAATGACAGGCCTAAAGCAGATGCCCTATGCTGACCATTTAAAAAAACTCCAGCTATACTCTGTGGCATATCGTCTACTCAGAGGTGATCTCTGCTTAACATACAAGGCCATGTCAAACCCTGAGCTGCTGGACATGCTCCACTTAAAGAAATCCCAATCCCTCAGAGCCACACGCTCCAGGGATCTAAACCTTGCCATCACAATGAACAAAACATGCTAGAGGGATAGGTTCTTGACCCAGAGACTCCCCATACTCTGAAATAGACTGCCCATGCATGTCAAGCAGAGTGCCTCCTTGGCTCTCTTCAAAAGGAACCTTGACAATTGGATGGGAGATAGGAAATTCACCCTGGGGATCACATCAGACAGGGGTCCAGGGAAGTAAATATTGTGGGAAGAAATATCCAGTGAATTGTTATGGCTAGCTTGTATAGGCCCTAGGGGGCCAATAGCCTAGTACCAACCTATGAACCTATGAGACATGTGGTGTAAGGTCAAGGGCAGATGATACTGGGAAGACATGCAGTGCAAGGTCATGAGCTGGTGATACTGAGGAGACGTGGTGTAAGGTCATGAGCAGGTGATACTGAGGAGACATGCAGTGCAAGGTCATGAACAGGTGATACTGAAGAGACATGTGGTGTAAGATCATGAGCAGATGATACTGATGAGACAAGCAGTGTAAGGTCATGAATAGGTGATACTGAGGAGACATGTGGTGCAAGGTCATGAGCAGATGATACTGAGGAGACATGCGGTATAACGTCATGAGCAGGTGATACTGAGCACTAAAGCTGTTATGCTTTATGGAGGTATTAGAACCTAAGAAAAAAAGCATTAGCACTTAAAAAAAGCAGTATATCACACAACTAGGTAAACAAATGGAACATCCACATAAGCATACAACATGGTCTAACACATCTTTGTAGGTACTCTGGACACAACAGCATTACCAACACATATCACATGTGGATAACTGTCAGTTGCACTCAGGCATGAAGGGTATGCTGTGTTCAACAGAAAGCAGCATACAGCAGCATATAGTGAATGAATGAATGAATGAATGAATGAATGAATGAATGAATGAATGAATGGGATGTGTGATCGTATTTAGAACTCAAACAGCCATTAATGGAGAGGCAGTTAAACTGGTCTGAGTAGACCCAACATCTGGCTGATATATGTTCAAGGAAATTATTTTACCTCTTAGGTCTACCCCTGCACACAAGGGAAATTATGACCATGGCACTACATAACAGCAGGCTATAAAGCAAAGTCTTCTAATGTGATGTTAACTGGTGAGAAATGCCCATATTAGATTATTAGATCCTTTAGGCTAGTTCTCATTCTCCTATGATGTCTGAGTAGACATGCATGTTGACATCTAGGCCTGACTCTTGATTATCATGTCCTTGACCACCTGCAGTGGACATGGAGGGGTGAGCCACCACCCTGTCTACAACAAGCAAAAGTATTATTCCAGTGCCTGGTTTCAAGCTGTCTGCAAACACAGAAATTAGCAGTGGAACAAAACACTGGTGCTAAATGGTACTGGCTGTTACTGGGAGTCATTCATCAGCTGAGCTACTAAGGAACTGACAACTGAAAACTTGGTGGCAGTACAGATATAGTCATGATGGTTGGAGAAATCAATGCATCTCCACTTGTGTCATAGCATATGATGAATAGTGTAGAAAATCCTTGGTCATTACACTCACTTTGTGAGCAATGTTGGAAATGTCAAACACAATGTTAGTTACATGGCAAGCTATTACAATGTTGCCTGTTGTCAGACTTGAAATTATCATCACAATCAGCATATCTCATGTCGCAACCTGGTGAGTTGTCAAGACGCATTTTTTTTTTTTTATTTATTTTAACATTTGTTTATCAGGAAAGTCCATCTTGCAACAAAGTCAATTTTCAGTGGAGGCCCAGGGAGAAACACTCCAGACATGTCTTTATAACATGGGAGGAAACCGGAGCACCCAGAGGAAACCCACATGAATGTAGGGAGGACATGCAGACTCCGCACAGAAGGCACTCCAGCCAATAATCGAACCAGAGAACCTCTTGCTGTGAAGTGACAATGCTACCACTGCACCACTGCACTGTCTGAAGGCAAATATGAGGTATGCACTCCAAAATTGTACTTTTCTGATGTGTTAATGTGACCCAGTATTTCAATGAAGTCCAGTCCTCCACTTTGCCAAACTTTCCAACATCATCTATGACCAAATATAGGTCCACAGCTACAGAGCAGCTGGATGGACACATTTCTTTTTCCAGTTCCTGTGGAGCACTATGCCATAGCCCCAGCAGAGTCAGAGCCATTGGGCCCTGCAATATTATATCTTGTGATAGTATCACTGCAAGCAGATTATCACTATGTACCATCAGCATTCTCTGCAGGAGAAATACCTATTTTCTCCTGACTGTCATGGATGCCTTATGACGCAGACATTATCCCAATGTATCATCAGCATTCTCTGCTGGAGAAATACCTGTTTTCTCCTGACTGTCGTAGATGCCTTATGCCATAGACATGTCTTCCCCCCATCAGTTGTAGAACATGGTCAGAATCCTTTTAGGCATATCCCTCAACCTCTTAGCTCAACAAATCTGGACAAAGCCAACAATGATGGGGGAAGAAAAGCCCAAAAGTAGGGGCATATTTTAAATGTTGCTGTTATAAACTTAAAAGTTCCTTGAACAACAAGTTCTGCATCATCATGCATTTTTTGAAGGATATGAAGTAGGAAACTCGTGTCTTTGATTATTGAGTGACTTCATTCCTGAGTCATTTGCCAGAAAAACACACATTTTATGATGAACAGACCAAAAATATGAGGCAAAAATCTGCAGAGTTTAGAAGTTTTAGGCCATCTTTGTATCTGTCTTGCACTCAGTTGCTATAATGTGTACTTAATGTTTACAGCATCAAAAGGTTCCCTAATAGAATCCAGCTAGTTGTGATGCATATTGAACTGGCCTGGCAGCTTCCTATAACTGACCCACTGGGAGGCAGAGATTCTCTCATGCTTATCTTAGCAATAACACCATCAGAAAATGCAGGGACACTTTTGTCAGAAACATATCAATATACAGCTACACTCGGCAAGTGGGGAGTGTAAACTGGCAGCATGTGCAGCAAAGCCTTGCAGGTACATTAAAGCCTGGTACATACCTGCAGTAACAATACTACCCCTCATCATTTGGTTATGTTCTGGCACATCTCTAAAAGACACTCTAGTTAGTACAACAGCAAAGTCAGCCAATATGACAGGCTGAAAGCAAGGAAATCATCCAACTTTTGACAAGTCATGATTCTTCTGAGGGTACTGATGGGATGTGAGTCTCTCTCTTCACCCATACTGGATATATTTCCATGTATGGGGTGAGTGCCATGCTGTCAGTGGTGATGACTAGAGGACCCCATAATGTAATGGTTTACTTTGTTTACCTGAATCTCTTAGTTTTTGAGACCATGAAGAAGTTACTACCCCCCCCCACATTGTGTTATATTTGCTCTTTGGGGAGCAGAGATGCTTTTATGTCAGTATTTGTACTTGCATGGGAAAGGGGTCCTGTCTATGTGGGATATGCAGCTGCAAAGAGCATGCAACTTGCAAGATCAGTATAAACCTGGATGGGGTATCATCTTTAATCATCAAATAATGGATAAAAATGCATTCTGCATCCCCTACTGAGGAAACAGTGAAGAATTACAATAGGAGTAGCTATGGAGGGATTTTTCACCACCAGCAAGGTGGCCAAACAAATCTGACATGCACTGGAGTGTTGTCTTTAACCCAAAAACATTGATACTCCTGAAAGACCAAATCCACCTATATAAATTCATTTATAAATGTCTCTTGTCTATTGTTTCCCACAGACATGACATGATCGATTAATGTTGGGCCATGAGTCCACAGGACCTCCATCAAGATCTCACTTTACTCCTCTGTATAACTATATTAATGGCTTTTTCTATCCCTTGACCATGACAGAATTTACAAGACAGTGATTGAAAGCCAGTAATGGAGATCACTTCTTGGCACTTTATCATGTTTCTATTTATAGGTTAGGTTCTTTGTAAAGCTATATAGGTCAATGTGTTAAATGTTTAGAATAGAAAATTCTCTACAAACATAAACACAATCACACTCACACATATATACAAATACACAAACCCATAAAACCACACAAGTACAGACACACGCACACACACACACACGCACACACACACACACACACACACACACACACACACACACACACACACACACACACACACACACACACACACACACACACACACAAACACTGCAGTAACATCAGGCATAAACCAATCACAACCCAGAAGTCCAAAACACAATACTTGTTTTCAATTAGCAGTGTGTGGCAATGCATCCACCTACCCAGACACCGTGGTTATATGTGTGTGAAGAAGACAGACAGGCCTGTCTATAATGTATGAACCTACATATAAAAAGCATTCATGCAGAGACATTACTAAAGCAGTAATTTAGCTGAAAAGGTGTCACAGAACATGAAGTCTTGTAGCAGAGCCCTGCAATACTATGATCTATATGCCCTAAAATGATGCACAAAGGATATCCATGATAGATATGGCAGAGTTAAGATCTTGGGTTGTACAGTTCATGCATGTGACAAATGAAAATGACTAATATAGCAGCACAGAATACTACAAATAGAAGAGATATAGGATGTCCTTGACCAGAATGTAACAAATAGGAAGAGGGCACAGTCTGTTACACTAGCCACAATGATGTCTTAAATGATTAGGACTGGTTTTATGTTGACAGATTTTATGCAGCAGTCAGGGAAAACAAAGCAATCTAAGTAGAATTTGATCACCTATCTATGGATTCATTTGAGTACAAGCATAATTTACTGTAATGGAGACCCAGATAGCAACTCTGCAAGAGAAACTGTCTGACCTGAAAGATCAGGGAAGAATAAAAATCTGAGCATCATAGGTATCCCTGAGAAAAAAGGAGCAAGCAGAGTGCTATATGAATATCCTGAATCATGCCTAATTAGAAATCTATATAATGAGCAAGCCTACAAATGCTCGTCTCAGGGATCATTTGGAAAGCACCAACAAAGACCATTTTTAGTGACACTGGCTGGCTACATACAAACTGCAAAAAAGGACTGTATCTACAGTCTGGAAAGTGATGAATGTTCTAAAGGTGGACAACGCAAATGAGTATATCTAGATAATGATTGCATTGCGGAAACAAATGAAAGGAAAGATAAATTCCTGAACATGATTTGCCAGTTTAAGGGTTGAACACACTTGTTTCAAGCTTTCATTAACAACTACCAGGCTAATGTTGTTCGGGGCACCAGGATGTGTGATATTATGTCACAGAAAGAGGCTACACCTCTCAAACGTCTTGCCTGATACAGCTGCTCAACAGGAGAAAAAGAGAAAAGAGTGACCACAGTTTAACACAATCATCACTGCAATAGATTGAGGAGAAGAATGAATTCATTTTTTTTAAATGAGACGTTTATCAGTTCAGTATTGGAAAACATAATATGGCAGACACTATGCACCTGGAATTCTTGAAGGTCTTATAAATTAGTGTCCTCAGTACTACCCAGGACTGCTGTGTGGAAGCACTCTTTGGAACAGTGACTATATCACAAATGTTGTCATGTATGCCAAGGATTTCTTGTCATACCCTAAGTGTGTATAGCTGCTTATGTCATGCATATCACTGCACGTAACATCATATAGCTCCAGCTCCTTCTATGCCAAATTAAACAAGAATCTCCTGTGGAATTACAGCACTGTCCTCATCAGTGGGGTGAATGCAGATTGTAGGCAGAAACCTAACCCTCCATTGCAGAATCAGTGAGTTGAAAATTGCCACCCCTTCCTACCCCTCAATATTGGTGAGTTGACAATTGCCACCCCTTCCTACCCCTCACTATTGGTGAGTTGACAATTGCCACCCCTTCCTACCCCTCACTATTAGTGATCTGACAATTGCCACCCCTTCCTACCCCTCACTGTTGATGAGTTGACAATTGCCACTCTTTCCTACCCCTTACTATTGGTGAACTGACAATTGCCACCCCTTCCTACCCCTCACTGCCTGGATCCTTCAGTAGCCCTTGTAGCAATTTGTTTTACTACATTTTTCTCCTACATTGGACTTCATGTTGAACTGGGAGGCCTGAATGAGCTATGCATTACAGATATCCCTAGGGAATTTGTCTTATTCTTATATTTCTGTGCAGCTTTTACAGTTTCTCCCCATTTTTACTTTTTCTTTATTTTTATTTTTGCTGTTTTGCAATGCCTTTGCTAGATAAAGTTCACTATCTTAAATATCTGTTACAGTAGAAGAGGCAGGGTGCTTATTGATCATTTTTCAAGAGTTGAAGCAAATGATAGGTTGATGTCATCTACAGTATGCTCAGTAGATACAGTGGTAATATAAGCTACACTGGGGTGGGTGAACTCTACATTCCAATAATTGTGTTCAGGGCCTTGCAGGTCAAGTGTGAGAGTAGCGAAGTTAGGCCATCCAACTGCCGTCTCTTTTTTTTCCTTGTATGTGCGTGATTGTGTTTGTGTCTGCATTTGTGTGTGTATGTGTGTATTATATATCAGAGTTGATCATTACTTTAGGAACTTGAGATTATTTGCCTTCAAACTGAATAAAATGTTACTGATATCTGTAACTGAGGAGTGTTTTTTTTGGGATATTACAGTTGATATTGCAGCAAATTTATAGACAAGCTAATGCATTATTTTCCTCTAACTCTCACCAGTTTCTCACATGGTAAGTTCTCAACAGGACTGATTTCTTCACTGCCTGTGTAATTGCTTGAACTTTACTGCCTCTCGAGAAACATTCTTTAAATGAGAAGGAAGTCTACATTATAATGCTATTTATGCCTGCAAGCTCAGTGCTATTATGGCTGAGTGTTATAACAATGGTAAACAATATATATATATATATATATATATATATATATATATATATATATATATATATTTTTTTTTTTTACTTTTAATTTAGCAGTTTGAATCAGTGTCCATCAGATACCTGACACTGTTACAGGGATGGGGTGCAGCATTCTTGTCACTAAATAACATTTTCTTTCTTGCTTTCTCATGAGGGGCCTCTGAGAGTGGAATTCTTTAATACCATTTTGCTTCATTACAGTGTGGGTCTTTGCTCCCTCCTTAAAAGCATACTTTTGCTACCTGTGTAAATAGTTGTATTCTTGTATATAGTTTAATGAAAGATTTATGGCTGATTTACTATAGCACTGAATAACAAAAGGATACTTTTTTACAGTGAGTATGATGCACCATGTGGGACACTTATGCACTAGTGTTTTCTTCTTAACAAGCTTGAACTCCTTCATTATTTCTTGGAATGTAGGTAGATTTGTAGCCCACATAAGAGGGATAGATGCTTATTTGGATAAGAAAAAATATGAAAGCTCAGTTTGTTTACAAGAAAGAAACTCAGTTGAAGTGCAACATTTTATTTATTTATTTATATTTGTTCAGAGGGGTAAAGTAATGTTATGGCTGGACCATTTTCAGACATCTTAGGGATAAGAGAAAATTCTTAAAGTATAAGCAAATAGTACTCACAAAAAATGTATATTAATTGATTAAACTGCAGTATATGGGGAATACATTATGCTTTATATCTGTGTACAAAAAAAGGGAGATTTGGTTGTTAGTCATTCAAGGAATGTTGTTTACAACTAGGGAGGTGACTTCAGACAAAATGGGACAGCTTGTTATGTATAAGCACTGGTGGGAATGTAGCAGGTAGATTAACAATGGTAAATGTTTACATATCTTTTGGAGGCTGTGTACAGTTTAGGTCAATGCTGCTAAATGGAGTGCTTTCAAAAGGAGTGGTCTTCTTGGTGAGAGACCAGAACTTAACTTTGGAATTTCAGAGGTTCAGTGTGAAACTAGAAGGTTACTTATACCTCCACAAGAAAGATTTTTATTAAGAAACATTATGGCTCTAGTGATGACAGGTACAAATGTTTTTCTAAAACAGACATATTTAATTTGGGCAAATATTTTCATGAGGTCATACAGATGGAAGCTTTACCTATCTGTTTAACTGACTATGCTGTATTAAGGCTAACCTTGATACACTTGATCTAACCACAAGTGATCTCAGTTAAAAGGCAGAGGAGTGATCTATTGACAGGTAACTTAATATTACCATGGAGACTTCATTTGTTTCTTCCTTTTGTGTGCCCCAGCTCACCATCAGCTGCCTGGCTTCACCACTTATCTTTAGGTGTTCCCAGTGCTATCTCCCAGGGATGAAACTACACCAGTGAGCGTCCCAGCAGGGGAAGTGGATTGTAGCAGCCTGCAGCATCACACACACATGCTGGCCCAGCATGCTAGGATCATTTTTTTGCTATGCTTTGAACTGGCAAAGCTGGTGACATCATGTACATTATCACATGCTGCATAAGCACCTCCTAGATGCTTCAGTTTTACTGTCAATCTTTTCTGTGATTACAGCACATCCCCATCACCAGGGATGCATTGTTAGCTTAGACAGAAATGTCTCTCTCCTACCCAGAGTGAAGATTTAATTTGTACTGATGTAAAGGATATATTTTTTTCAAATGGCACCTTAATATTTCAGTTCTAGAAGGGTTTAGATAGTGATGTTTCCTGCATATTTGCATTGTTAATGGGATTCCTCTAAAAATACTATAACATGCCATTTATGGGGCTATATCTGAGATAATGAGTTAAGCCGGTCACCCAAGGCTAGCACATCTTTAGCTGTAACTTTTAACTTTACAACCTTTCTTGCCTGATGGAGAACCATATTTTGTTCAAAATGTGATATAGATTATAAAAAAGAAACTATCATCAACCCAAAGATAGATTTTATTGATCCATTTATAGACATTTGATTACCTGGAAAGTCTGACTCGGTAGTTGTTAATTTTCAGTGGAGGCCCAGGGAAAAAAGCTCCAAAGTATTACAAAACATTTTAAGAACAATATTTTACAGTCTTCAAAAATAATACAAAAACAACTACAATTTAAAAATTATATCAATTTAGACATAACATGAAAACATTAGTTAAGAATAGGTACAAGTTATATGACAATTACTTAATATTTACAGAAATTTTAACCAGTTTATAGAGAAATTAAAAGTAAATTAGCATAATAGAATCAGGAACTGCAATATGAAGTGAGAGAAAAGCAGGTTTATGGTATATTTAGAGAGAAAACCAGGGAAAAAATTGGTAGAAGTAAGGAAGGAAGTGAGTGAAGAAGGAAGTGTAATGAGGTGTAAAGTATGAATAGGTATTAGTTCACATTTAGGGATATAGTTTATCTTGGCATGGCATGAGAACAGAGCCAGGTTTTGGCTAGGAAGTTCAGAATGGTTTAGAAAGATGGAGGAATGCATTGACCTGATGGATACAGATAAGGAGTTCCATGCCTTAGAAACATAATTCTAAAAGGTTTGGATAAAGATTGTTTTGGGAATTCCTTGGCATTGGTGAAGCTCCTGGCCAAAAGATTGCAAGAGCAAATGGCAGAAAAGATAATCATGGAATTTCAACATAAGGAGGCATCTGGCATCTCTTGGACACATTTTTCAGTGTTTCAGAGAGTAGTATAAAAGCCGTTTGTGGTACAAACAGTGTTCTACACAAGGTTGTACAGTTAACTATGAACAATGAGTAGCAATTAGATCTACTCCATAGCGGGTTTATGACTGTGCATTGGTTAAGCAAGCTAGAGCAATTACAGAAGATTGCTTGTTTCAAGAGTTCTGTCTGTGTCAGTAGATTAGTTATGAACGACACACTCTTTAATGACATCATGTTATTACAGGGTGTGCTGCATAACAAAGTAGCTGTAGCTTGATAGAATGTAGTAATGTGATATAAATGCATGAGTATTACATTAAAGGTACGCTACTGCATTTAGAAAAAATGGAGTTGTACGGCTCGTAATTCAAATATTTATTGCAGGAGCACACCTCTATAGGTATGCATGGAGGCATATGCAAAAAAGTAAGTTTGGAAAATTGTTGGGGAGTTGTAGAAAAGTGTGTAAAGTTGCACTAATACCAGATATTATTAGGGAAGAATTTCAATAATAACCAGGTTGTTGCATGTAAATGACAGCATTAGTCAACTAGAGCCTGTAGGCTACGTTCATCTGGAACATAACAGATTCAAAAGTAAAGTAACATAATCAGCACAAAACTTTAGTTTGAAATTCAAAGGAAATACCTTTTCTAGTGGCAGAAAAATTATCTACAATTACAGGGTATTGTAATCTAGCCACTCTTGCACATCACCACAGATGGAGCAGATGGGAGAGGAAAACAGAAGATGAGAGTGAAAAAAAAAATAAATTAAAAAAAAAATAAATATATATATATATATATATATATATATATATATATATATATATATATATATATATATATATATATATATATATATATATACATATATATATATATATATATATATATATATATATCTACAGGCTGTGAGAAACATTTCCACAGCCATAAGTATGTGTGTGGCTTTATATGGTTGTATTTCTGCACCAGGGTCCCAGCTGTACATGTACTTTACCATTGCTGCCTTAGGTGTCTTACCACAAGTTGCTGATAACAGGGCATATATACCTGCTATCACAGACCTCACTTACATCCATTAGTCTGTCTTCATTATTATTTATTATTGAACCAGAGTCCAGGATACACTCCCAGTTTTCACATTAGTTTTTTATTTCAGTTACATGCATAATGTCTGTAAGTAGCAAACAGTATGTTTTGCTGGAAACACCTATTTAACTTAGACCCTGTGTAGTATGGTGGGTTAATGCAGTGTGTTATAGTGGAGAGGGACCCAGGTCCGGCACTTGGCAGACGTGTTTACTCTCTACAAGTGAATAAGACTGTCATAAACACATACAGACATTAAAGCTCATTTAAGCTGAGCAAAGCTGTGCAGTGCGCCTTGCAGCCCCACTGCGAGCAAACCTGCTCTAAAAATAAAGAAAAGAAAAAGGGGGTTCATAGGTTCATAGGTTCATAGGTTAATACTAGGCTAACTGCCCTTATGGGCCATTTTTAAGCCTAGCCAATTAACCCATGTCAGAATCAAACATTGTGTTTCTAAGGTAAGCACCTTAACCGTTATGCCAAACTCCCACCCTATGACAGGGGTGACAGGAAAGTGGTGAAATGGGGGCAAGCAGGGGGAAAAACAATGTGAAAAGCAGGTAGACATGTGCAGGATGCATGTAGGGAAGGACCATAGCTATCCATTTCTTGTACAGCAACAGCTGTGCATTTTGACAGGTTTTGTAGATAAATTTGGACTGTCAAATTCCAGAGAGAGGGGTGAGGACAACATAAATGTGTTGTCAAGCCAATTGGACCAAATTAGTTGTGTCCAGTGAACACGTGTGCAAAATGGAGAGCTATGTATAGGGCAATAATTTTTGTGGGACATGTGCATATATTTTTCTTAAGGAGAGAGTGAATTATTGGGGAAGGGACATAGATACATGTGGGGAGGTAAGCTGGGTAGGATAGGATGCGATAGCATACAGACAAGACAGGCAAGACACCAGACAGGAGCGGTGTGTGGCACATGTGGGGGGGTAAGCACTTTGGACAGGGAGGGTGTTGTGTAATCAGAGTCGCACATGCCTCCAGATGGAACCAGCATGATTGATATCCCCACCCACATGCAGTCATGCAGTCATCACTGCTGCTTCACTGTCCAGAAATGGCTGCACTGGAGGCTGGGCGCCAGATCCAGCCTACCCCACCAGATATGTCCAGTGTGCCATCAATCTGGTGCAGGTGACATTTATAGGTCCACTGAATGATCCTGCACACCATGACTGGCAGTTCCTGCTGGGTGACTGCAGTCCCTCTACCACCACTCCCAGGAAGAGTCCAGGCCCAGTCCCCTGAGGAAGTTCCACCCAACACTGCAGGTGGTGCAGAGGCAGCAGAGGAAGCACCACCAGCTTGGGTCCCAGATGTGTTAAGACCCGGTGCCAGGGTCACTTGAGGCAAGGTAGGCAGATCACGGGGAACCAGCTTACCCTGACATGCTGTGTTGATGGAGGTATAGCAGTAAGTATAGGTTAGTTATGAACAAAACAGTTAGTAATAACAGCATGCCAGAACAATGGAAATAACCCAATTACATGTCAATACATATTATGTGGAACACAACAATACATGCCAGAACAGTCAGTATGTTAACAGCATGACAGTAACAGTTACAGCATAAAGCCAACAAAATAGGTAATTCAACACGATATGTTAATATGCAACCATTATAATACATAACAATAATAATACACATGCCCAAAATGCAGGTTATTTGCACAACATATGTGAATAGTAAACCATAACCAATGGATATCAATAACAATGAAATGAAGGTAAGGGGTGGGGAGAGAGAGTAAAACAGTCTGTTAGTACCATTATAGGCTATTTACTTTACAACAATACTACTTTCTACTCTATGGGTCTGTCATTTATTTATGTTTACAAGTTGCCTATAGCTGCTGTAGCACATAAAGTCATCTCAAGCTATTCACATGGGACAGTATGGGCCAAGCAGGAACAACTGCTGGTACACTACTACACAGAACAGTGACACATCAGGTGGCCCTATATAACTACCAAGGTTCTACTGTGGGCTGATGTAGTGATACTTTGCAATTTAGACAATCATGCCAATGGTACTCCTGTGACAGAAGGAGTATGCACTACTAATTGCATTATGTGACAGTGTGACACTTGAGAGACATGTATGTGTACAGTACAGACCCTAAACAACTATCGTGCCTTGCTTGGCAGGCATAGGTATAGAACCCAATAGCAGTGACTGCAGAAGACATCTGCATGGAATGTATGAACTGGCTACAGCAACTTTGAACAGACACTCTAGGCATACAGCCAAACCAAGATTACACATTTTATTTATTTCATTTTATTTTATTTTATTTTATTATTATTCTATTTATTTCCTTTATGCTATGTTGTACTTCCACATTCTTGCTAATGATTTTAACAGTCTGTAACATCTAAACACATAATTATTTACTCGTAATATGAGCTACCTCACCCATTTACCTGTAGTTCCTGTGGAGAGAGAATCTGTAAACAGTAAGTGAATGATACTGTAACATTTAGTACTACACAGCACTGGATTCGAACCCTGGTCTGTGTGTGTCAAAATGTACTGCAGACAGAGCATTTAACAAACTGAGCTATTGCTGACTACTGATTGAATGATATTTACCTAGAGCTCACATGGAACCCATATATGACCTGATAGTACTACTACATTTGTATGCTAGACTGCAGTGACAGTAGAACACACATGTATGAAATACAAGCATGACAGAGATAGTAGGGAATCTATACATTAGTCTATAGTATGTAGATGTACACAATATATTGTTACTGGTTTGTAGTTTGACAATATCAGATCATAGAGTGGGCTACCTCACCCATACACCTTGCATACATGCTGTTTGTGGATGACAGAGCATTATGTGGACAATATTGGCATAGAAGCAGCCTTGACCGTTATTGTATGTGTTAAATAAGACATTTGGCTGCCAATATATTTGCATGCTATGGCTATTACAGTGTTATACTTGACTGCAGCACCTTCAATTACTACCTACATGCATACAGTTGTATTGCAATGGTTAACTCAAGATAAACCTAGTGTACACAATTAACCTTGGTGTTATTGGTAGTGGTGCATGAGTTATTGCAGAACAGTTGGCATTATTAATTTCTTGACAAACAGCTCTTATTCCACACTTATTGCACTACAGACTTTATTGTATATAAGTTTATGCAGTTTCATGTACTGTTCCGAGTTGTTATTGAACAACAGTTGTCATTATTCAGGTCTTGTAATGCCGCTCTACTTCCATAGTTATTGCACTGCAGACTTTCTTGTATATACTTTAATGCAGGTAATGCTACTGTTTGTTTTTATTGCACTACAGCTGCCATTATTCATTTATTGCACTACAGCCCTAAGTCCACATTTATTGCAATACAAACTTTAATGTACATACTTTATTGCAGGTAATGTTTTACTCTTTCTTGCTTATTTCACAACATTCATACTCAACACACTCACGGCGCAAACTGGCCAAGCACTCGACATGCACATTGAGGTTGTGAGCCCTCTCCTCTGCAGCTGTTGGGAGAGAACACTATTATGCATACCAGTTTAGCAGACATTCAGATTAGATATTGGTGGTACAGAGGTAAAGGTACTTACATACATGTAGGGCAGCCCCTGCCTGAAATTCTTGAACCCAGGTATCCAAGAGATTCCCCTTACATCGGTTCAGGTCATCATAGTGGTGACGACACTGTTCACCTGTGCGGGGGATATCAGTTGCACTGGTCTGGTGAGGTCCTTTGCCAAGGTCTATATTATGTGATCAAAAGACATGTTCATTGAACACATTTTTATTGACACATAAACAGTGAACACACTAATCTTGGCGACTTCAGTGGCTTTTTCCCAGGGGAAAACAATGCTTGGCTTTCATTGGGAATTTGCCCTATTCCCCACTGTAGTGTGATCTTGGAGTTGGTATATGTAGTTAGGGGGTGGGGGCACAGCACCCCAATCAGGGGGTGTGGGGGGGTGAAGCGCCCCATGCTGTAGGGTTTGAAAGTTTGTATTGTTTTTCTTTGGTGAAGCAATTTTTTCCCCTGAGAAAAAATTCACTGACGTGGCCATTTGGAGATTAGTGTGTTCATTGCTTATGTGTTGATGAAGACGTATTTGATGATAATCGCATAATATAGAGACCACTTGCCAGCTGGTCCCAGGCCTCCACCTTACACTCTGAGCCCTGGTAACCTCCCTGCAGAAGCCAGCCTTCATGTCTTTTTAAAAGGAGTCTGACCATGACCCTTGCCTCCAGAATGCCCTAAAGCTGCACCTGAAAGCGTGAACCCTTACCAACACCTGCCATAATATTCATGAGAGACAGAACACCAATGGATTATGCTGTATTCCCACCTATTGGGCTTAATATAGCCTGTTTTCCCACCCTTACATGCCATTGGGCAACATTTAGAAATGCAGCATGTTGCTTAGCAGTGTGCAAACCAGCACAGCTGAGCTGAGCAGTGCGAAAACCTGAAAACCTCTGTGCTTAGCAGTGCTTAACAGTGGACAAACCAGCTAAGCAGAGCTGAGCAGTGCATACACATTTTCAGTCATTATTGTGTTTATGCGGTGCTTAGCAGGGATTAGCGAAGTGCACAGTGCCAGAATTTAAATAAAATTGGTATAATTTGTATTTCAAAAATAAAGGCTTATTTTCCCTTGCATGTACTCAAACCCTGCACCTACTGCTTATGAGGCCATACCTCTACCCATTTAGCTAATAGGATATGTGGAATTCAGCCACAGCTTTACATATACCTCTCAGATGCCTATACTGCTGAGCACCACGCCAATCAAACTCACTCAGCTATGCTTAAATATGACCTTTAAATAAATAATTAATTGCATCTAGTTTCTATCTTTAAATGTCTGGAAGGTGTCTCTGTTCCACTTAGCATTGCTGTGCTCAGTGCCATGCAAACATGCTTTTAAAAAAAAAAATAAAATAAAATAAGAAACATAAAATAATAAAAAAACCCCCAAAAAGAACAATTAAATAAACAATTGATATTATACAATTGGTCGGTGCAGGGAGTGTCTTACTCATTTGCGGACATAGTTGGCACTACACTCCTACACTTATTCAATAACCGTGTTCTACAGTTTTCCCTCGGCAATGCACCATGATTAATATGCATGGCACACTGCCAAGGGGGAACCATGTACATGGATATGGTAACATTCCATGTAGGCTCTACACTATGCCTACACAGAGTTTATTAAATCCTGGGAAAGTCCTACCACAAAAATACAGGGCAATGTGGTTAACAACAGAAAAAATGATAGTCCTCCTTAAGAGTGAACCTGCAAGCTATATTAAAAACTATAGACCAATAACTTGCCTTCAGGGGATATATAAACTGTGTAACAGAACTGATGCTGATTGAGTTTATAATCATTTAGAAGAAAACTCAGTCAGAACAAGGTGATGAATAATAAACTTAGTTATGTTGAAGGTTTGCAGATACATCAAGGTTAGAGAAAAATTGTTTGAAGACTTGAACCAATTTATATCAATCAATATGGATGTTATTATTGCAGGTGACTTCAAATGAGACATTAGAGGACAAAAAGAAGATAGGAACTGATATAAGAATATATAACCATATATTAACAAAGTATTGGTTAGTAATGGGTGAAAGAAAGCCTTACACATACAGAAAAGCTGAAATAAAGACCAACACTGACTTACGATTTGTCTAAAACATTGAAAAGGTAGATAAAGGTAAGGAAGTAGTAGGCTTTTCTGATTATACTGAAATGATTTCTGTGATTGCACAAGCAGGCCCTTTCTCCACAGCCTTACAGCCCACGGCCATGTCTGTCTCTAAATCCTAGACCTTGTCTTTATATGAAGTAAGAAACTACTAATGTTGCATTTAGCTTATAAACATAGCAGTCTATACATTAATTTAAATGGTGACATAAATGACAGTGTTTGAAGAGGATAAAAAAGTAATTAGAATGGGGGAAGGTTAAAATGATTAATAGGCATACGCACTGAAGGAAAAGCAACAGAAAATGAAAGGCTAAAGCTGGTTTATAACCAGACAGACAAAAAAAAAATAAATGAGATGTTAATGATAGTTAAGGAATTGACAGATGGCATAAGAACTGAAAATTCAGATGAGAAATTAATGATATGGAAGATAAAAAAGCATTTTATAATATCAGTCATAACCAGTTATAGAATATTTTGAAACAACATGAGATGCCTAGAGAGGTAGTGTGGGTATTTAAAGATGTACATGAAAGTTTTTGATTAAGAATATTAGTCAAAGTCTGTATGGGAGGAAGCATTGAAATGGAAATGAAACAAGGAAACACGAGTATGGTACTTTTTTTGTTAACTAAGCGGTTTTAGTGAAGGTAGATAGAATGGTGATGGATGCAGATATAATATTCCAAAATACACAAAATACAGTACAACTACTGTTTTTTTTATATGGATGACATGGTAGCTATGGTTAAAAACCAAGTATGGGTAAAAGTTATAATGAGAGAACTGATTAAAACATTAGGTATATATAGCTGGACTCCAAAATGACTTGACTGAGGAGTAACATGTCAAACTGAGCAGCTACTCCACACCCAAGTTCAAAAGACATAGCTCTGTAAGTCCCCATTCAGTGTATGCTTAAGCGGACTGGCAGAGACCCATATACCCAATTCTGAAAGGAAACCTAGGTTTGCCAAAATACTTCAGCATTGTATATTGGTGAAGCTTGCCAAGATATGAGGCTAAATCAGTTACAAAGCCCGTTGAACTCGAATGGGCTTCTTGGCAAGGCAGATGTTCAACTTGTATGTGGGACTAGTTATAGCATGCAATACCTGGTGGGAAGCCAGAGTGCCCACAGTACAACATTCCATATACAGAGGAGCTGTACAACAGGCTTTAGGAGTTGGGGTGGGGAGAATGGGACCATACTCATGTACAGTTCGGGTAGTGTGACCCATCCCCCAATGGCCTGCAGAGATGGCTTGCAGTTTTCTGTTTTTTAAAAAATAGATTTACTTCCCTAGTGGACTTGAGTTCCTGGAAGACTGTCCCTTATGTTGGATGGAGAGAATGCAGGTATAACAGCTACACCACCATACATGTCCACCACCTGTACTGGACAGCCTCATGGCCATTCAACTCCATCTGTATATTATACCTGACTTCCTGCCAGCAATACCAGAAGTAGAACTGCTGCAACAGGGAAAATCAGACAGACTCAGCTGCCCTGCAGAGGTCTTGGGTAAGTTTTTGCTGTGCTCAAAATAGGTAAAGAAATTCACTAACATAGAATTTTATAGAATCTCAGTACCTGTTCTTGGCATAGTGAGACTCCATTCAATTCAATATCTTGAGGTACTAAACTAAATATCATTTGTCTTCCCTCATGATGTTATCAGAAGGCATCTTGAGATGGTAGAGAATCAAACAGCAACAGGGCAGTTTTTTCCTCATACAGCACATACAAGCACACATTTTTTAATTTAATAAATATAAAAAGGAAGTTTTAAATATAAAAAAAAAGGAAGTTTTTTGTCATGATGGGGGTAAGAGAAAGTTAAAAGATGAATGCTATAAAAAGATAAAAGAGTGAAGTATAATTATAAAAGATACAGGGAAAAAGAAAAGAAAGGTATAATAGAATAATGGATAAATGTTATTGGATAAATACATGGAGTGAATTAAATGAAACAACAAAGAAAGCAGTTATGGACTGATATGAGATATGTTAGGGACAAAAGACGTCATGACTTTTTTTGGAGATTAATGCTGATTGTGTTACTTGTTAAGGGATTAACGAAATATAAGCAAAATAATATATATTCACTTAAATCAACATGTTAAAACATTGATACACATTACATCAAGCTTTTCACATCAAAATAAATAAGCAAACATATATATATCTACATCTGATAGCAAAAACGAGAGCTTCCCCTTGTACCACCCTACCCATGCGTGCAAACCTTAATCTTAACCCAGTCTCAACCCTACACATTACCTTATGAAAACTCTTCTTTACTAAGTACCTCTAAACAAGACACTAGAATACACACTGCACATACACTATCTCACTCATAAAAACTCAAACACACACGTAATATTTAAACTATCATCTGACCACCATTGAATATAACTTTAACATACACACGCACACTCCTAGTAATGTTGAAGCTTTTGGTATTTACAAAAGCCTCCTCATTAACAACAGTCCCCAGTTCACTCCTTGCAAGCAAAACTAATACACTACAAATAATAACCATTGAAGGGAGCTTTTGAAATTAGTAAAAATTGACAAATGTAAGTTTTTGATGTAAATTAAAAGCAGTATACTCTGTCAATGAGACATGCTCCCAAGCAATATGATGAAAGAAACTATAATATATGTTGAAAAGAGGAAATAGTGGCTCATATTCTAAAAAATCTGTGCTTACTGCATGTGCTGAAGTAGGGCATCAGCAAATTAAGGGTGGACACAATTCCAAGGAAAACGAAAGTTAGCTACATATGCTATTGAGTATGGCTTTGGCTAATTGTGGATTCCACACAATTGCACCTGATTCTGAAACTCTGCTTTGTGTTCAGTGATAATAAAAAGCAAATGCTTTGTGTTCAGTGATAATAAAAAGCAATACGAAACCACAGAAAATCCAACAGGTACAACAGCCAGTAATTATGCAGTAAAATGCAAAATGGTTCAAAAACTGTGGATTAGAACTTTCATTTATTAAATATAAACTGATGTGGATCTGAAGAAGTTTAAATTTAATTAACAAAATGTACTGGCTGTTGTACCTGTTGGAGTCTCTGTGGCCAGTGGGTATCTTATTTTTATTGTTTTTTAACTTGATAATAAAAAGCAAGAAATTAGCATTTTCTGAATGTGCCATTACATCATAGCAAGCATTCAGTGGAGTCTATATTTATGTCAACTAATAAGACAAATATCTTACAATTTTGAAATATTCAAATAATAAATTTCCTAGAAATAATCTGCAATAATGAATTTTGTTAAAAATGCAATACAGCAAGTCAGGGTTCTTCTGGGGATGTTGGAAGACAATCTGAAAAAGCATCCTAATATCCACAGACAACTGGCAGAGCAGTGAGACAGGCTGCCATTAAGCCAGATGTTTGAGCAATGCGTAATAGATAGATACAGACTAGACAGAGAGCTGATGTAGGCTATATGTTGGATATGTACACTTAATATATATGCACACAGCTTGCACGGTAATCCAGTCCCAGTAGAAACAAAGGTGTGTCTGAACCTTGGTATATTGACCATTGAGACATTCCAGCAGCACATTGCTGATACTGTAGAAATGCACCAGACAGCTGCTTGTCATATACTGGGACAGTTACTAGAAATCATGAGCAGCAAGGTAGATGAGTTCATTCACTTCCCCTCCACATCATGTGAGCAGCAGGCTGCCATGAAATAGCCCTATGCCATACCTAATTTTTCCTATTTCATTTGTGCAATTGATTGCACCCATTTACCAATCAAAACCCCTTCAAGTGAGGATGCAGAACTGTACTTCAACAGAAATGACTGACCATCAGTCAGTTGTCAGGCAGTGTGCTCAACTGATAGTGAGTGCCCTAAAACCATTGTTCCAAGAGGGTAAATCCTTGAGGAGCTAGTACACCTGAATATGGGAAATGTGTACTATGCTCCCATACTATTGTGCAATGCATCTGTATTAATGTTCTATCTTTTTATGTCTGCAGTTTTCCACTAGAGTCCTGGCTCTTAACACATTCCTTGCCTCATCTATGCCTGCTGAGGATGCATTCAGCAGAGCACAGATTATGAGATAGAGCACCATAGAGCAACTATGTGGTGTGCTGAAATCACACTTCAAATGTCTGAACTTATCTGGGGGTCCACTGCAGTACACCCCACAAAAGCCCACAAATGGTCACTGAGTCCCATGTTGCACCATACTATCACATCTAAAGACAGTGGCCTGCCAACCCTAGGTCTGGGTGATCTAACCCAAGAAGTTCAGGCATCTGAAGAGTAGGTATCACATGCTTCACAAGATGAGCAGGGAGACACAAGGAATACAACATCCAGGCATGGGCAAGGAAGGCTGCAGCCATATATGTTGGCTAAGGTAACACAGCAATGTCTGGCTCAGATATTTAAGTCATGACATGCCAGATGTACACATCTGCAGAGGTTAATATGTGATGTTTGCCCACTGCTGATGGCATACCAGTACCATCCATAGCAAGCATAAGAATCCATCTGTGACTTGTACATGTGGAATACATTATATACCATGTGGCAACAGCTAGGAAGACATTTATGAGGATGTCTGTAGGGAAGTAAACAACTGACATGATTTAGGTAGTACTATGGATGCATCAACTACTGTGAACATGCATTTATGTGTATGTCTCACATGTGGTCAATGGAATTGTAACAGATAATGCCAAGATATATTCATTGCATACATAGACTACATTGTGTGTATGTGTCACAGAGTGGGTAAGTATTTCACTGTGTAAGTGTGGTTTGAGGGAGAAAGTAGCAGAACACAATAAGTGGATAATGGCATAGAAATGAAGTGTGCTAGAAAGACATAACTCACAGAGCACACACATAGCATGATGTGGCTGAATTGATGCCATACTATAGGTTGCATACTGTGCCAGGGCAGCATCTGAAATGTGCAAGTACCATATAAGATGTGCCATGGAGATTACAGCAATACAAGAGGAAACACACACAAACAGTATCCTAAGCAAGACATCCATTGCCTCTAAAGACCGTGTTGAGCTGTCACTGAGACACCTGAACAACAGTTGATTGTACACTAGTACATATAATTGTGGTATAGAAAAATATTGCAAAGTCAAACCATAAGGAAAATACAGCAAGGATTAGTAAGGTACTCTGCATGTTGGTAAATGTATAAAAGTACATATAAGATCATAGTATCATGGGAGGTTACTAGGCTAATGGCCCTGGGGCCCTTACAAGCCTGGATAAGAGTTTATCCCCAAAAAGAAACACCAGTCAGCACTTGTCACCCCTGTCAATGAGGGATACAGGTGAAAACTCTGGGACACATTTATGGTTTCCTATACACTCATCAAGGCTGCACTTGAAGAGGGTCAGCGAGGTGCTCTGTTTGACATGTATGGAAAGGCTATTCCAGAGACGGGACAGCCTCTAGGATACAAACCTGTTTTGTTGCTGTTGCATATCAGATTCAGGCCTTTTGAGAAGGTAATGCATGAGGAGTTAGACTTATGGATATGGAGCATCTCTAGTAGGGTGGGATCCAAGATTGCCTTGTAGGAGAGACACAGATCACCCCTGAGCAATCTGTATGATACTGAATAGAGTGATAGTGATTTGAGCCTGTCCATATAAGACAGGTGTTGGAGGCCATGGATTCTCTTTGTGAGGTATTTCAGTGGCCTTTCCAGTTGGTGCAAATGTTTGGAGAAGTACATACCAAATGGAGCATTATGCTCAATTATTGTTCTAATGAGAGAGAAGTATATAGAGGTAATAACCACTTTTTTTTCTGGATCCAATCCATTTATTTATGAGATGAACCAAGTAAAAGGCTTTTCTGACCACTGCCGCTACATGATGGTTGAATGTGAGGTTGTTATCAACCTGAGTGCCCAGGTCTCTCACCACAGGTTGTGTGCTTAGAGGGTTGCAATTGATGTGGTAATCAGTAGGGGACATGTTTTTTGCCAAATGGTATGATGACACATTTTTTTGCATTTAGCTTGAAGCCATGACTTTGGCACCAGTCATTACTTGCTGTGAGACCCTCTTGCAGTATGTTAACATCATCTGGGGAGTCAATGACAGCACCCAACTTACAGTCGTCCATAACTTCATCAGCCACAGGCCTTTTGTCTTTGCCCGGACCTCTGTGAAGTAGATGCCAAACAGTAGGGGTCCCAGGACAGATCCCTGTGGAACTCCACTAGTGACAAGTCTGCTATCGATGGTGGAGGTGCCTATTTTGACTTTGAGTGTCCTGTCAGTGAGCCAACTGGCTACCCACCTGATGAGATAGGGAATTACACCAAGTTGTGTTAGCCTTTCAATGATGCTCTAGTGGGGGATTGTGTCAAAGGCCTTGGCCAAGTCAAGGTAAGCTGTATGCACTGACTTTCCCTCATCCAGGGCATTGGTGACAGTTTCAAATAAATCAAACAGGTTCAACAGGCAAGATCTTCTCTTGAAAAATCCAAACTGGGTGGGGTCAAGTGCTTGGAGATTGCCTATGTCCTTGTTTATGAGATCCATAATCATATGCTCCATGGCTTTACAGATCAGACTTGTCAAGCTAATGGGGTGATAGTTTCCAGGGTCAGTAGTGGCACCACCTTTGTGCAAGAGGATGACAATAGCAATTATCCACTCTGCTGGAATGAAGACTGGACTTAGGCTGTGGTTGAATAGGGTGCTCAATGGTGAAGCCAAATCATGTCGGATATTGTGCAGAATATAGTATGGGATACTATCAGGTCCCATGGAAGCTGTGTTCTTTGCTTTGGATACGGCCTTTAGCACTTGATCTATGGAGATGTGAGGTGCAGGACAAGTATTGGGGATGTCAAAAGGGCCTTTGGTTGGGACTGGGGGGCAAAGTTTGTGCTGAAACTATCTGTAACAGGTTGGCAAAGTCAACAGGATCAGTGTAAGTGGCACTGTTAAGTACTAATTCAGAACAAACCTGGTCTTTGCCTGACATAACTGAAGGAGGCTTTGTGGTTTCCTTTTGTTTCAGAGGCTAGTTTTAATTCATAATTGGCTTTGGATGCTTTCACTAGTGATCTAATTTGCTTGTTGAGGCTAAGGAGGGAGTTTTTCCAATTTGGAATATGTTCCTTTTTACCCTTGGACAACAATTTCTTCCTTTTGTTGTAAAGCCTGTTGATAGAGGATGTCCACCAAACAGGTTTGTGTTTCCTTGAGGAGCAGGTTTTAGTTCTATTGGGTATGGCTGAGTCCAAGAAGTTATACAGATGCTTCTATACTGCATTGGTATACTTTTTAGCATAGTTGTCTGCATCCTCTGAGGGGGCAGTGGTGTGAAGCTACAGATACCCTCCCTTAGGAGGTTGTAGTCAGCTAAATCCTGAATATATGTAGAGTCATATGTAAATGGGACTGTTAGCTGCATAAGTATATATGGTTACACTGTGACATGTATGTGTTACATTGATGTGAAGTTTATTCATCGGCAGTATCTAACAAAAAACATGCCACGGAGAACATGGTTGTATTGTCCCATGCATATCTGTGCAATCAACTGTGGCAAACAATATGGGGCATGTTCATTGCTAATGACATACATAACAATAATGGCAACATGACACTTACATATACAAAAGTGTAGTTGTAGCAGAGTGTAAAACATGCTAGTCATAAAATCATGCATACCACAACATCTATGTGTCATTCACTGCCATGGCAGCTTCTCATGACAAATCTGTCAACAAATGTATGTGACTTTTACAATGCAGTGACATGCTTTGAGTAAAATAATAGTATTCCTTGTGACATCAAAAACCACTAACTTGCACAGTGTGCTGTAGTCAGCACAATGATTATCATTAACAAATGTTCAGAGTGTAACACCACTGTGTATATATAGATATATATATATATATATATATATATATATATATATATATATATATATATAGATATATCTATATCTATATATCTATACATATATATATATATATATATATATATATATATATATATATATATGTATGTATATATATAAATATATATATATATATATATATATATATATATATATATATATATATATATATATATATGTATATATATATATATATATATATATATATATATATATATATATATATATATATATATATATATATATATATATATATATATATATATATATTATATATATATATATATATATATATATATATATATATGTATATATATATATATATATATATATATATATATATATATATATATATATATCTATATATATATATATATACTGGGATACCTACCATGGTAACACTAGCGTAGATGAGGTCACCCATGCTGAGGGCTGAGACCTTAGCTCTGGCCAACCCTGCTATTCTAGGAAGCCTCTGTATCTCAGTGTTTTTCAGAAGATCTGATGGTTACACCCTGTGTAGAGTGGGACACAGTAGGGATCTGTGCAGAAGTATGTGGCATGATGCCTGATATGTCAGTTTGGGTATGAGCATGGTGATCCACAAAAGCTCAACATGCACGTTGCAGCACAAGCACTATAGAGGAATAAGTGTTATGGGCAGGTTACATAAGAGTAGGTATCCCTCTACCATGTGGTATATATTGATGATACAGGACAGGATACAGATGGCCTGGATACTGATCAAGTTCTAGTCAAGCATAGCTGAGACAAGCTATTCTATAGGGCATGCAATTGATGCCACACTTTCTTGATGTTCAGTCAGTGCTGCCATGATCCCATCATGCATGTGCTCCTAACTCTCTTGCAACACATGGATGAGGTGTAGCACATTGTCAATTGCATTCCATAAAGATGCTGTAAATGATAATGTGCCTATAAAAGCAGAAGTACACCTTCTGACATGTCAAAGCACTGTTACTACCTGGACACATACTGTCCTTCAGAGATCTGCTATAAGTTATGGAGCTGTCTCACCATTGCTGCCTGAGCCACATGGGGACTGTTATCTAACATTTTTTTCTTGACCAGTAGCTGATGATCCACTACCAGCATATTGGCTGGTAGAAATTTTAGTGGAAATATCTTGACTTACAGGATTGTTGCCATCAGGGCTGGACATAGTAGTCCCAAGTGCAGCATTCTGTGTGTCATTGGCTATACTGCCTCTCTGTATCATAGCATGTACTGTTTCAGGATCAGTGGATGAGTCTGGGGAGGGAGACAGATGTGGAAGAGCTTTAATTATAGAGAAAAAAACACAAGCACACCTTACACACATACACATAAGAAGATATATGGTAAAATATGTTAAGCATGATACAACACTCTATTCTACAGTAGTGTGATTGTATACATGCTGGTCAGTGCACCTTTGGAGTGACTGCATGTGATAATCCTGTAACATAGAACACGCTAGTATGTAGACAGCACAGAAAATATAAAGGTATACCGATATACCAAATAGGGAACACTTACCTAGCATGCTAACATCAGTGTAGACATGATGACTCAGACTAGAATGTGCAGCTGTGGAAGACATAACATTCAGCTGATGCTAATGTGTCAGGCATATGATCCAAATAGTAAAATGTTGCTCAGATAATTATCTCCAGTTATAAGCCTCCAGTCAATAGCACCATAATGCAATGCATACCCAGTTGTCATGTCTGTGGCCTCACTGCATGTGATGGTCCTGTAACATAGGACATGTGAGCATGAAGGCAGCACATGAAATACACCAGTATACCAATATGACAGATAGAGGAACACTTATCTTGCATATCACTCATCATCAGTGGACACATAACTCCTTCTAAAGTGTAAATCTACAGAAGACATAACATACAGCTATTAGTGTGTTATGACTTCCGCAGTATAAAAGTTTAGGTAGCTTAATGAATGACTTAGCACAGAGTCTAGGTAGGCCTACCTCAATGCAACCACCTGGTATATGTTGGCTCAAACAGAGTGGGTGGCAGGATGCCAGAAAAAATGGCATGAATGGCAGTGGAAGAATTGTAAACCCCTTGTAGCATCATGCTGTCATCTGCTCCAGCGGAAACAGTTTAACAGTCTGAAGGACCATGTTGCTGCATCAGTGTCAACATTGCCTCATGTTGTCAATATCATCCCATACCCTGTGCTTCTAGACTGTATCACTTGTCCTTCACCAGCAGATTTATGCCATCTTCTCACAGGGCATCAATAATTATTTAATTTTCATGGGAGGAGAATATCTCTTTCATGGAGTGTGATGGACTCATCTAGAGCACCTAGATGTGTGCACATTAAGAGTATGAACACCATTTGTGGTACATCTATGTAGCGCTGATTTGTAGGCTAAAGTTAAATATATAAGCACAGGATAAGCATTGTAATGTCACTTCATGGAAACATACCTCATGTGCTGTACTCAAAGGAGTTGACACTGTCAGTTTAGCAATAGGGATGATATGTACAGGCACTGGAAAACACATGCCATGATAAACACTATGCAAATAATGACACACATGTACAGTTCTACAGTGATAAATGAATAGCACACCATCATGCAAGTAACAAATGTGGTGTTCATACCCCAAATTGCAACATCCTACACCCTATAAGCCCATCAATTAAACTGCTGCACTCACTGTACGTATGAGAAAAGGAGTAAGCAATACACCTGCACTATAAATGACTAAAACAGAAAAGCAGTTATGCACACACATGAAATGATGCCCCGCATCTTTAAAGATAGGAATAACATACTCATATACTGTCTGCATATGCTGTGACTATCTGCATAATGTGCAGAACAGAGGTTTTAAATTTGTGGAGAAATTCCTGATGTCCAAAACGTTTACTCAGCTGTTTCCAGCCATCAGAATAGAAACAAAGAACAGTATTGTACTGAAATAAACATCTTTTGCAATTGTTTGTAAACACTACTCACACAGCAGCCATAATGCTTTAAAAACATACCCAAACAAAAGAGCCCTCCAAGGCAAAAGCACATGCGAACTCCACAGCCCACCACACCACATACCACATACAGTCCACACATCTGAGTCTCATAGCCATTAAGGCCTAACCATAAACCCAACATATTAGTCATAGTTGACTCCATTGTGAGAGACACAAATGTGCCCCTCACCAGGCTGGAAAAGGAAAAAGTCACAATTAGCTGAAGCCGTCATATCACACATGCACTTAAGTCTCTCAACAACATGTACTGTTATGACTCTATCATAGTCCATGTTGGTGTGAATGACTTGAGACATACCTCCCTGGACTATATCAAGGCAGGCATGATCAAGCTGACTGAATATGTGTCTTAGGCAGGTATGTCACTAGCCTTAAGCAGCATTCTACCGTCACCCAGAATGATACCTCAATACAAACAGAAAATGATTGACTTTAACAATTGGCTTAGTTTCTGATGTCTTTCCAAGGGGATCCAGTACCTGACAGCCTGGGAAGACATGATCGACAGACTACGATGCTTTGCCAGAGATGGGCTGCATCTGTCTCACTTGGGCTTTAGGCTTCTGGCAAAGGCTCTTGCTTCCCCCATAGTGCTTTTTCTAGGCAATGCCATGAGGTCAAAACTAGCAACATGAAAATTTCATCAAAATGGAAATTAAAGGTCATGCTGCTAAACGTTAGGAGTCTAAACATGAAACTGCACTTATTGCAAGCATTCTTAACCCTGGAATATGCTGACATTTGTGCAGTCATAGAAACCTGGTTCAAAGCTGTGGAGAGCTCCCCAGCCATACCAAGTTACTCATCCTATCATACATTCAGACCACAAACTGTGGGCAGCAAAACAAAAGGAGGTGGAGTTTCAATAAATATTAAAGACATACACACTTCAAGGCTGGCCACACAGTATGATGCACAGGAGACACTACAGGTGCACTTAACCATTGCTAAGACCCCTATTCAAATCATAGCTAGTTACAGGCCCCCAACTTTGACTCAAGATGCCCACTCCAACTATCTAGACCTGTACAAATCTATCAAGATTCAACCCTTTACCCTGATACTGGGCAACTTTAACTATCTAACCATAGACTGGAAGAACTACTCATGCCAAAACACAAATGCCCAGAGATTCCTTCATTTCATCAATGCAAATAACTTGGACCAGCTGGTTGACACCCCCACAAGAGGTGATAATATCTTGGACTTGGTATTAACCAACGTGAGTAACCACTGCAGCATCCCTACAGTGCCATCCTCCCTGGTAAGATCTGGCCATAAAGCATCACTTTTGAAGTCACTATCTCCCCAAACCCCCTCCCCCCTCATCTAGAGCAAACAAAAAAACTTCTCCAAAGCTAATTACAACCTCCTGAGGGAAGATATACGCAGCTTCACAGCTCCCTTTCCCTCTGTAGGAACTGGCACAAATGTCCAAACCTACACCAAAGTACTATACAAGTATTTATATAGCTGCATGGAATCAGGAATACCTGATAGGACAAAATCCTCCTCCTCAAGGAAGAATAAACCTGTCTGGTGGACATCTACAATAAATAAACTCTATAATAAAAGGGACCAAGAAGGACCAGGTGCCTAACTGGAAGCAATCTCTCCTTAGCCTGAACAAGCAAATAAGAGCACTAGTGAAATCCTCCAAAGCAAAGTTTGAATCCAAACTGGCCACATCTACTAAAGACAGTCATAAGGCCTTCTTCACATATGTCTGCAATCAGATCTGCTCAGAACTTGTGGTCAAGGACACCAAATGCACAAATTCCATAGATATAGCCAACCTGCTGGCAGAGAGGAAAACATCAACCTTCTGTATCTCATCAGTAAATCAGGACATCTCCAGCACCTGCCTCCCTCTTCTTATCTCTAGGGAGCAAGTCATCACTGCCTTCTCAAAGGCAAAAAATACAGCTTCAGTGGGACCTGATAACATCCCAGGCTGCATCCTACATGATCTCCGGCAGGAACTTGCAGCACCATTAGGCACCCTTTTCAACCAAAGCCTAAGTACCGGCTTCATCTCAGCTGAGTGTAGGACAGCCACTGTTATCCCTTTGCACAAAGGTGGAGCATACACCAATCCAGGAAATTATAGACCCATCAGCCTAACTACTCTGATTTGCAAGGCCATAGAACAGATTATCATGGACCTTATTACCAAGGACATTTGCAACCTTTAAACACTTAAACCCGTACAATTTGGTTTCATCAAAGGGATGTCATGCTTGTTAAATTTGGTCAACTTCTTTGAGACAGTCACCAAAGCCATGGACGAGGGGAAGATGGTGCACATTGCCTAACTTGACCTGGCCAAAGGCTTTGATACTATTCCCCACTTGGGTATAATAGATAAATTCTCTCAACTAGACATCAATCCATATGTTACAGATGGGTAGCAAACTGTCTCACTGATAGAACCCACCTATTCAAAATAAGGGAAGCCAGATTAGGTAACAGACCCATAATGAGCAATGTACACCATGGATCAGTCTTGAGGCATCTGTTGTTTGGGATATACTTTTCTGAGGTGCAAGCCAAAACCAATTGGCTATGGCTGGCCAAGGGTGCTATCATCAATTCTCCTAGTGATGTGGACTTCATCCAAGAGGGTCTCACCCAAACAAATGACTGGTACCAGAAACATGGTCTCAAACTGAATGCCAAAAAATGCATCATCATTCCCTTTGGGGAGATTGACATCCCTACAATTTATCACATTAATTACAAGGTCCTAAGCATGCAATCAGTTGTGAGGGACTTGGGCACCCAGGTTGATAGCAAACTGACTTTTAACCACCATATTGCCTCCATTGTACAGAAAGCTTTCTACATGGCCCACCTCATTAGGAAGGGTATCTCATCCAGGGACAAGGAAGTCATAACATCCCTGTATTCTTCCCTTATAAGACCTATTATTGAGTACAATGCCCTTTTTGGCATGCACCTCACAAAGCACATGCAGCAGCTGGAGAGACCATAAAGGTTCCTCACCAGAAGAATCCAGAGGCCTCAAACATCTACCCTACACAGATAGGCTAAAAGCCCTGTCCTGCTGCTCAGTCTCATGCAGACTCCTCAGAGGTTGTCTCTGTCTGGTATACAAAGCAATCTCAGACATCACCTTGATGGGGCTGCTGCATATCCAAAACTCAATTTCCACTTGAGTAACCCACACGTGTGACCTTAACCTGGTCTATGACATAAATAGGACTTGTTGGTGAGACATATTTGTGTCCCAGAGACTCCCCTTTCTGTGGAATAGACTCCGTCTCCACATAAAGCAGAGTACCTCTTGAACACTTTTTAAGCCCAACCTATATAACTGAATGGGGAAGAGAAAATACACCCCTGAGATTCCACCTGTGTCCCTGCTGGACAAGGTCATCTGGTGCTGACTTGTCAGAACATGGGCTAAATTCTTGGCTAGACTTGTATAGGCTTCAGGGCCAATAACCTAGTAGCTTCCTATGATCCTATCCTATGATCATGGACTCAACTCAATTATATAGCATGACTTCAATTTTAAGTGTACAAATGCAGTAAATGACTGTTAATTCGGATGCACATATATAGTCTGTCAGAATCTGAAGCACTCAACGTAAATTAATGAACATTATGAATATGTACAACTCATGAGCAAGTGAACTAGAATTGACAAGGAATATACCTCTGGAAGTTCTTCCACGTCCAAAGATAGCCTAAGAAGGAACACTATTCATCGTTGTTTTAGTACCTTTTGCACCTAGAATCATTAATGAG